>NW_024104676.1:3000000-3558413 GCF_003945595.2 Pipra filicauda | reverse complement strand
CACAGGAAGCCTGGGCATCCCAGGGCAGCAGTAAGTCTTCTGGTGCCAGAGGCTGCAGCGAAGCATGTTTGAAAGCAGAGTTCAGCCCTGCAACAAAGGACAAAGAAAGAGCGTGTTGTTTATTTAAAAGATTGTAATTAACAACCTTTAAAATCATTCCATCTCTAGTATAATATATTATGTAGTGCATAGGCCAGAGATAAAGTTATTTATTTAATTTTGTTGTTTTAGTGCAATCATTGTTTAGGTAAATTCATATGCTCTTCATGAAAGTGATTTGTTTGCCCTTGCATTGGAGTGTTCTGATCTTTACATCTCTTTTGAGAAATTAAGTGACAAATTACTGCTTTAATAACATAAAAGGCAAGACCTAATTGTTTAGTAGATACTATGCTGATGTTTTGAATAAATCACAATCCATCTGAACTTAATGCTTTACAGAAGACTTTAAATTAGGTATTGTGCTTTTCTTCTATTACATGTATCATAAAATCATAGAATGGTTTGGGTTGAAAGGGTCTTTAAAGATCATCTAGTCCAACTACCTGCCATGGACATGGACATCTTCCACTAGACGAGGTTGCTCAAAACCCTGTCCAACCTGGCCTTGGGAAGGGACATCCACAGCTTCTCTGGGCTGTCTATTCCAGTGCTTCCCCCCCCCCCCACAGTAAAGAATTTCTTCCTTGAGAAAGCTACCCTCTTCCAGTTTAAAACCATTGTCCTGTCAATACAGGCCCTGCTAAAAAGTCTGTCTTAAAAGCCCCCTTTAAGTACTGCAAGGCTGCAATAAGGTCTTCCTGGAACCTTCTCTTCTCCAGGCTGAACAACCCCAGTTCTCTCAGCCTGCCATCGAAGTACTCCATCCCTCTGATCGTTTTCATGACCCTCGTCTGAACTCACTCTAGCAGGTCTTTCCTGTGCAGAGGGCCCCAGAGCTGGATGCAGGACTGCAGGTGGGGTCTCAGGAGAACAGAGTAGAGGGCGCCTCAACCTGCTAGACATGCTCCATGTTATGCAGCCCTGGATGCTTGGTGTCTTTACAGTCTTACTCAAGGTTAAAAAAGGGCTGTCATCCTTGGTTCACTTTAGCCCTATAAATGAATCTGTAACATAACCAAATTTTATCTGGTAATAAGATTTTGTTTCCAAACTTCACTTCTAGATGGCAGTGCATTTGGGGTGCAGTTGAGCTCTCTGCAGAGTAAAGGGCATACACACTTCTAGGATATGCTCCTGAAAATTAAATTCAGGCTGCGAAGGAGGCAGTAAGAGTTTTATCATTGATTTCAATGGGGACAGGAGTTCACTCTGATGGCTGAAGTAACATGATTCTTTCAGTGGCCCTCACTTCCTAAACTTTTTTCATAAGAGGAAAGAAAGTCACTCAGATAACCTCCTACATTGTTATTTCTGAGTCTGTCAATTCTCCTTTAATGTTTTTCAAGCAAACCAGTGTGATTCCAGAAAGGACACCTCTAGAAAGTTAATTAAAATAAATCCATGTACCATATTTATACTGGGCATAAGATCATCATGAGATCATCATTTAGAAGCTATATTCAGCTGTCCAACCCAAAGAAAGCCCACATGAGCACACACAAGAGAAGAATGAATATTGTTTCCCTTTCTAGAACTCACCTGTGAACAAACTTGATATAAAACCTGCACATCCTCTATTTAGGGCCAGTGTATGTTGACCTCAAGGATAATAAGGAAAGTTTTTGATGCATTTTTCTCTGACTGAGTGGGTGGATCTGTATTTGAGTTTCCTGGTTTCCTGGAGTTGGTAAAGGTGACTACAGAAGGCAGCACAGGCTAAGGGAAACCTTTCCTGTAGCAATGTCCTTGTTGAGATAACAGTGTGTGCAGTTGGTGGTCCCAAGAGAACTTTGGTTTGCTCTGTTTTTGTTTGGAAATAAAAGTGCTTTAAAGATAGCAATTACATTTTTTTATTTAAATATGAATGCCCGTGTGTTTGAAATTCTGTCAGAACAGTGACATGACCCCCATCACACCCTATATAGTCTTAGGCATCTGCTGGAGCACTCATGCAGGTGTATATGCAGTGCTTTGCAAAGGTCCATGCTTGTATTTGAGTCTGTGAAGGTTTGATTTCTCATACCTATCTAACTTTTCATTTCCTAACAGCTTGAGCATTTAGTTATTCCTGTGCAAACTAGAAGTAAAATGCAACCAATGTGAATGGAGAGTTCAGATTTGGTAGTACTGTACTGTCCTGGAGCATAAATAGGTGATTATACCAGGTACCAGCTGGTGGTGAAGCAAATTTTGAGCCTGTGAGTATGGGTTGTCACTTTCGTCTCTTCATTTTAGATGCATTGGAGCCTGCTGGATTGTTCCCTTTCCTATGATAAAAGTTTTGATGTTCTTTTTATTTAAAGTGTTTTCTTGTTAACGTAAGCCAGCCTTAGGTTAATATTTGGTGAAAAAATGGTAAACCACCAAACTTTTAATTAAATGTTAGTAGGTAAGGATCTCAGTTATGTAGTTCTAGTCCACCTACCATTTGTGTTGGTTTTCGGCAGTGGTTTTTAGTTATAATGTTTCAGTATTTCCTGTCAAGACATGGTCAGTCTGGAGTGGTATTGATCTAGATAAAAAGGTATTAGTCCTTTAAAACACTGCCTTACCATTTTCACTTCCTTTCCAAAATGCACAGAATGTGGAGTATTAGACAGCAACATTCATTGCCAGTTTGAAGTGGGTCTGTTAGATGTGCCATGAGTTTTTCATCCTTTACTCTCCCTGTTTTTACCATGGTACTAGTACGCACAAGCCACAGCTACAAGTAGGATGCTACTGGGTCAGCAAGTGCTGTGTTCTGTCCTCCCTGACTGGCAACAGTGCTACAGGTGGCAGCCTTTTGTAGTGGAGTGTCTCATGGTATTTGCTGAACTTCCAAGACACTGTTCTACAATCCAGTAGTTTAAGAGATACTTGACTTTCATGATGTGCTGCCTAATTTGTTTGTATCACTTTGTGTTTAGTGAGTCGTTTAAATATTCCAGTTCAGTGTTGTGCCGGGTCCAGAAGCAATGCCATCAGTAATGTCTGTGGGAAGTTCTTCGTGCAAGGGACCAGAGAGTGGTGGGCCCTAAAGGAGAATACATTGCTGTTTTTGTTATGTGTTATCTCCACAATATTGAAGTATTTTGGTTTCAAAACTGGTGTGGTCAAAGCATTGCTAAGTCATATCCCTCTTGTACAGTGCCTCATGCTTTCTATTTACGGTGAATTTTTCTTTCCATGTTGCAGTCATGTTTGCTTTTCTCTCAGAAGCTGCTAAATACCAGTACTTTATTAAAATAAAACAAAGCAATCATCTAGTTGATTTTTATACTTTAGTCAAAAGCCAAGCTGTGGCACTGATTTCCGTGCTAGGTTTATAAAACAGTGCCTACAAAATACAAAAATAGTTGCTCAAAAATACTGTATTTCTATGTCTCTTAGCAGTTACATAGCTCAGCCTCTACCATCCTTCTGCTAAAAAATTTTCATGAGAAAGCAATGGAAAGAGACTAAGTTAAATGACTGAAGGGTCAGTTCAAGTTTTTGTGTTTTATTTTCTGTTTTGTAATGATTTACATAAGCAATGCTTACTTCACTGTGTAGTACAGTATATGCATGAGTTCAATGTCTTCTTTGCTTTTCATGCTGCAGTATGGTTGAAACAGTACATGCTGCAGATTTCTGTATTATGAGATGGAGTTTTATTTTGTGTTTTTGGTTAGCTTTTCTAATTTGTATTTCTGTTTCAAGTTGTGGCAGGATATTTTCATATGCTTACTTAGGTGACTTATCTAATAGATGACTTTTGATCTTGTTTTCCAGTTTTTCTCTTCAACTACACTTAAAACAACATACAGTAAGAAAGTAAAGATGAAGTTTTTCCAAGTGATTATTCTTAGTGCTAAGAGTACAGGGCCAGAATGTTTTGTGTACCTGATGACACCAGTGCAGAAATTGTGAGGCGATATTAGCAGAGAAAAGAGAATTTGAGGAGTGTCTCATTACCCTTAAGTGCTTTCTAAGCACGTATTCTTAAAAAGGATTAAATGATACAAGCATGGGCTGGCTGCAGTTCAGCTGCTGGCTGTTTGCATTGCTGATGGGATTTTTCCAAAGAGTAAGGGCAGTTTACTCACATACAAACACGAGGTGTGCACAAGATATACATGCTGGGACTTTGCGAGTTTTGATAATTTAAAGATTTGCAGTTACACAGGTGAATGGTAGATAGAAAGTATTCTTGAGGAAATCCATGAGCAATACATGTGTAATCACTGAACTGCAGTTCCTAGCAGCTACAAATATTTTCCTGTCATAAATTCTGTTTCTCGAACTTCATCGACACACATACATCATGTTTTGTTATATAGTCTTTAAAGACCCTGTTTGCACTACTGACCCCTTCATTTTTTCAAGTGTCATATATGTGAAGAGGTCCACAATGTGGATGAGTTTTATCTTACTACATCCTTTCAGATAACCAGCAATTTGAACAGATGATCAAAAATATTTTTGTTTAAGAGCTACTTAATTTATTCACCTTTTGTCAAAGAGGAAAATTTATGAATAAATAAGGGTAAGGTTGAGTCTGTTTTTTAAACCTACCCTGAGTCGTTTGAAGCTCTCTGTTGTCTCTAAACTAGATAGAAATCATGCATCCATGATGCAGAGGAAATCTCAGCTCATGTGGTTTCTTAGAGCTGTAAAACTCTTCAAAAAGAATCTGCATCGTCACTGAGTTACTTGGGTTCTGTCAGTATTAAAAATAACTGCAGTAGGCACCCTCAGTAGGTATACATGTTTAATTACAAAAGCAGAATAATTTTGCAGTAGACCGGCATGATTTGTGTAGAGGTGCCATTTGTTTTACGCGATACAGGATTTGTTCTAAGAAAAACATTGAATTCAGTGCAGATATTTACATCATTGGTGATTTTGTCCCAGGCACGTATTATACTCTTGCATTTGAACTGGGAAATGCAGCAGTTCATTATGATAGCAAGGTTTGGGGATTTGTTTGCTTTTCTTTAGTGGCACCGTGCCTGTCATGCAGATTCACGGTTGCTGGAGCAGTGCTGCAGCCAGGTGCTGAGATGTATGGGGTTTTTTGCAGCTTAGAGCTCAGTGAGTATTTCTGGAGCATTTTGGTTAAATGCTCAAATAGTTATTTCACATTTTGAGGTTGGGGTACCTTATCTTCTGAAACATCCATATCTCTTCAGGAGGTCAGGAGACCTCCACACTGGAACTGGCAGAGCCCCTGGGAGCTGCCAATTCTCCTGGCTCTGCTGTGATGAATCAAAACAGTTGTGATACATTACAAAACCCAATTTCTCTATACATGGAGGAACCAGTTTTCCAAAAAGCAGTAGACTGGCCATCTCTGCCCTATAAATACTATGTTATTAAAATAATATTATTACCTAATGAGCAAACTTTTTTCCTCTTTTTCAATATGAAGTTTTCTGGGTGCTGTGATTATGGCAAGAGGTACTTAATACAAGCCATCTTTTTTATTTCTAGTCATTAAATGACTGTGGTGCAATAGAACAAACCTACTGTTTCCTTTTGCTTCCTGTGGTTGTATTTTGCATTTGACCCTTGGTTTAGGAAGCCACCCTTGTCTATGTATCATCAATTTCACTGGATTTTCATAATTCATTTCACTTTGGCATTTATTCTTGCAGTTTACTTTAGGTATTTCTGTAGTCCACATTACCATAATGTCTGTGTAGTTGCTTTGGAGTTTCATCTCTAGAGGACAGTTTTTGAATTGGCCAACATTATTTTTTTAATCTTTGCAAAACATTAAAACATTATTTTCACACCTTACCACTTCTACTATGCGGAAGATCTGTACATCACCAAAATTCCTCTCACCTCCTCATGTAAATGCTAAATTTAGAAGTAAATGTTATTCAGATCTCTTTTGTAGGACTGCCTGCATGGCTGAATTTCATTAATTATGTTTTGATGAATACATTCCTTTAGATTCAGATCTAACCTTCCCTCAAATCTTGGCATAATACAGAGCTCTTTGTACAATCACAAGCATTGTCATTTCCTTCCAGGTGTTTTCTGAATGCTCACAGAGCTCTTTTGAGCACAGAAAGAAATGCTGCTAGTGAAGTTCAACAATACAGTCACTATAAATAAGCTCTCTTTCCAGTGTTGTTACCACTATCCTGCATGGCCATCACATGGTGGATGATAATTCATCACTGAGGAAAATTCCTCTGTAGGAGCAGCCAAATGGATTTCACTTAGGTGTCTCTGCACCTTCTGCATAATAGTTGCAGTTTCTGGAATAACCTTCTCCAACAGCCTTCAACATATCAGCCAAGCTGGAGTAGATACCTTTTTCTCCTGACTAACCTGAGCAGGTGTTACAAGTCTTTAAGCCTCAGATTACTGGTAAAGGAACTTCAGCATACCAGCTACTTTTAGAAGAGCCAGTGTTTATTACATATAGGGAATATAGTTCTGTAAATTTATATATACACTAGGAAAGTGCATTGCTAATTTATTGATTCTGCAGATCTAAAATGTATGCAGTTCAAGCAACAGTCTTGCAAGCAAAAAAAAACCAAATTGGAAATACAGGGACACCTGCTGCAGCCCTTGCACTGCAGTTACCCCTATGGGTGACCCAATACCTCTACATCTTTGAAGCTGCTTATTTACTTCTTACTCATTATGATTAATCCTTGTAGAGTATAGGCCAGTAAAACTTAATAGGAGCAGTGGTTTCCTATCTCATTTCTTTAGGGACTTTCTTTTCAAGATTTTTTTCTTAAACAGGACAAGTGGTTTCAGAGATTGGGCAAAAAAGGCTATACCTTACCTTGCTGATCATGGAGAAATTTGTACCTTAGGAAGACTTCATGGTCATGGAACCTGTATTCAGATTTGGAAGGAATATTCCCTAAGAAAGCTAAAGGTATTGTCTTTTTGTTTTGATAAAAGTAATAATTTTTAGTAATTAGCTTGCTGAGTTAAGGCTTACTTTGATGGATGTTTTCTTATTCATATGACTAAACTTCGTTAAATAGGACTGTATGACTACAGTTGATACACAAAAGTAGTTTCAGGGATCCATCCCTATGCTGTACTAATTTCTAACCTTTAAATAAAGTAGTTGAAATAAACTAGTTAAGGGAGCTTTTCCTTTTGCTGTCAGTTAATTCGGTATTAGCCAGCATTTGTTAAAATCACATTCAAGGCAGAGTTACATATTCCCTGTGGACTATGTAACTGAGATGGAAAACATGTATACTGCTTAGATAATGTTTTACTTTCTTAGACTACATTTGCAGCCTTAGTAACATGAATGTTTTTTATCCATTTTTTTTTCAGAGAGAAGAGGATCCAGGACATTTCTTCTTTTCCTTTTAAAAATTGCTGAGAAACTACTAAATAAATTATTTCTGTTTCTTAAAATAAACAGTTTGCTACCTGCTTTCTTGTGCCTTTTAGTACCCAAGATGAATGAGGCATGCATATAAGATTGCTTACATGTATGTGACACGAAGTAAGGATAGCAGTATGATTAGGAATACCCTTGTCAAATACTGGCATTTATTGCTGAATTCAGGGAGTTTCTAAATTATTTTGTCTGTTAGAAACTTGTGCACTGGGAATGATGGGCAGGGAGATTCGGAAATTCTACCTAAATGTTGAATTACTCCTTAGAGACAAGTGGAGAGTACAAGGAGTGCTTCAGGGATCTTGACTGGCTTGCCGTCTTTTCTTCATAAGCAGGTTGGGCACAGGTTTGAGGATATGTAGCAGCCCTCTTCAAGAAACAGATGCCAGTTGCTAGGAAGCACTAGGCTAGGGTGAGTCTAGAGTATATTTGACTCAGTAAGTGCACTTATCAATATACTTACCTGATACTTAGCTCGGGTCTCCAGTATGAGGGTTTAGGCACTTGTCATGGGGCCAGGAGATCCAGCCTGTTCCACAGCCTTTAAGCACCAGTTCTGCTGCCTGTACCCATGTAGGGCCATGGTGGTAAGGCTGAGTATTTACTTCTAGATCCTTGAAGAACTTTTTGCACAAGAGTCATACTTACCTTTCCCTTGGTGTAGCAAGCACAAGAATTTTCATATTTTTTTCATATTTGAATTACATTTTTTGAAAACTTTTTTTTTTCTGTCTGTCATTACAAAATTGTACTGTTTCTTCTACATTACTGATTTACTGCACTGGAATCCTGAAATCATGCAATTCAGTTGGAAGATTAATGAGGTGTGATTTCTTTTTCCAGAGTAAATTCTAAAAGCTGGAGGCCACAGGAGACATGCACAATTTGTTATTACAGTTTATATTTTGCTTTGGGTAACTATACTTCATTCCACTGGGAATGCAGTAGGTGTAAAAAGTCATTTGCCCTGTTACATAGGGGCGTATACTGTTTATTACTAATATTTTCTTTTCTTACTTTGTAATGCCTACCAAAGCATCTAAATTTGTTGTCCATATTTATTTAAATAACTTTTGCTCATATTAATATTTTAGAAGCTTGAAAGTGACCCCACTACAGCATCAGTTCTTCAAAGAGAGATGCACATGCCAGATTTTATGTGCTGTGAGTAATCCCATTGGCTTCAAGGGAAATGCCCAATGCTTGAAGTTTTAAGTCTTTTTAGGAGCAGGTCTTACTTTTTATGCTGTTGAATGCTAAGAGATTGCCATTGTTGTCTTTCTTTTTAAGGGGCTGGTGAATGTGTTAGGTGCAATTCACTCACTTTCCTGGGAAGACCTGTAAAAACTTGCATGGACAATGGAGAGTGATACATACCTACGGCTTCACCATATTTTCTTGACAGCGTCGTTTCAGCATACCATAACCCATGTCACATTTTTTGCAAGGTGTTTCATGTTATAGATAAGCAAATATACACACACACACATGTATGTGCGCACACACACTCGGGGCTTCCTTGTTAAACTGTGCTGCTGGTATCTCTTCCTTTGATTGAGGTGCAATACTGAGGCCTGAGCTCGATGTATGTCAATGATAGCCTTCTAGCAGTATTTTACCTGATGTGTTCCTAGTGCCACTGGCCATTGCATCCATTTTTGGAAATGGACATTTCTCAAAAGTGAAAAAAAATATTCTCGCATGAATCAGCCATTCTTGCTGAACATGACCTAAAGAAAAAGGAAATTCACCTTGAGGATAATCAAGCATCAGAATAGGATGCTCAGGCATCTTCCATCTTTGAAGGTTTTCAGACTGACAAAGCCTTAATTAAGCTACTCTGAAATCAGTCTTGATCCTACTTCGAGTGGTATGTGGGACTCAGTAACTTCCGAGGTTCCTGGCGGCATTTCCATGCCATGATACGGCATTGCAGTATAACTTCAGGGAATGGTCTAGAATAGCAGTTATCAGATTTTTCCATTGCTAACTCCATTTCCAGATCTGAGGTTCATTTTTGTAGTGGGAAGTTTCACAGGAGTTCCAACCTCAAACCTCAGGATTCCTGCCCCTTTCTTGAGGAGTTTAGAGTTTGTGGTATTGTAACTTCAGTTAGAAATTTAGTAGGATATTTATTTATCAAAAATATTTTCATGCCTAGCTGTTGCAGCCTGACAGCTGGTGTTTAATTCAGGGCCTCTCAAAGAGGCAAGTTGAAGAGTACTAGAGTATAATATTTGGGGAGCCACTGAAAGGAGGTGACAGACCTTGGGTTTGGAACAGTAGGAGTAGGAGCCTATGCCTCCAGGAAGCCCATAAGCATTTCTCAGAGACTTTTCTAAAAGGCAGAAGACTTGACAGCTCCTAGCTTCCATACTTTGCCTTCCCTCCTTCTTTTAATACCATCTGTTCAGATTCTTTAGAAAGAGTTTTTTGAGTACAGCCCCTTCCTTTGTCCCTCTCCCTACCCTGACTATCTTTTCACAGCCATGCACTTTCCTTCCCTTAAAATATGCCTTTTGTACCTCCTGTAAGTAATTTTTTCTCCATTTAAGTAGCACTTATACTGATGGGATGAGATGGTGCAGAATGGAGCATGTGAAAAAACTCAGCTGCCAAAAGATTTTAATTTTTCAAGTGGCATAACATAATCAGTTATATTACACAACTAAGTAATTCTGTATTGATTATTTCATCTTGATTGCATGTCTGAAAAAATTCAATGAAATGTCTCTCATACCTTGTCCTAGAGACTAGTTTTATGGATATTTGGAAGCTACTAATGTGCATAATGAGCAGAATAAAATGTATTTATGTAAAACTGTTAAAAACATCTGAAAAAAGGGAAACTAAGCATCTTAGTGTGCATCTTTATGCTCAAGTCAGTATAAGATAAAAGTATAATATACTTTTTTTGTAATTAATATACTTAATTATTCAAAGGGACGTTTCCTGGGAATGACAGTGACTGTAGGAAAGTATTAGTGAAATCAGGATTTGTTCCTGGGTATTCCTACTGATTTTTTCTGAAACTGTGTTGAACTTCATATTCTGGCATGCAGTTAACACATTTCTGTAGGCGCACCTTCAGACTTTGAACTTACTGAGACTTTACTCTGAGCATCAGAACTAAAAGTTTTGCAGGAAGCCATCACATTTACTGCAGAAAAGTTGAGTTTAGTATTCCATCCACCAATAACAATGGCAGCTTAGTTACCTTTATTTTGCCTTTGCTAGAAATGCACATATGGGCAAATCATAGCTTCATGTCCACCCTTAACCACCTTTTCATAATTGTTTGGAACTGGCAAAAGATTATTTTGAAGGTGATGACCTTGCTTTCCAGATTTTTTTATAGGAATGTCTGTTCCTTAGGCTCACAGGACTGTAGCTTTCAAGGAGCAGAGGAATAGATTATTTTTATAGGCTTTAGACTAAACAACATTGAGAGGATGACCAGTCCACTCAGCCATAATAATGCTCCCTAAGCTTTTAAAAAAATTTCTTTACAGCACCTTACTCTGTTGTATTTTCCTACACAGTTGAACAGCCATACCATATGCAATTCAACTGCGGAGTCTCAAGAAAAAGCTGAGTTTCATGGTGACTGGAATGGTTATATGAAAAAGAAGCTTCCCAAACTGCTTGAGGATTTTCAGGGTGAAATAAGAGTATCAGTTGAAACTTTCTATATTTATGAATATAGAACTTTCTATATTTATGAAAGTTGAAAACAAATACATTTTTTAATATTACTCAAGCACAAGTCCTATGAGGAGAGGCTGGGGGAGCTGGGGCTGTTCAGCCTGGAGAAGAGGAGGCTCAGGGGAGACCTCATCACTCTCTACAACTACTTGAAAGGAGGTTGTAGCCAGGTGGGGGTTGGTCTCTTTTCCCAGGCAACCATCAGCAAGACTAGAGAGCATGGTCTCAAGCTGTGCCAGGGGAGGTTTAGGTTAGATATTAGAAAGAATTTCTTTACAGAGAGAGTGATCAGACATTGGAATGGGCTGCCTAGGGAAGTAGTGGATTCCCCGTCCCTGGAGATTTTTAAAAAGAGACTGGATGTGGCACTTAGTGCCATGGTCTAGTAACCGCAGCGGTAGTGGATCAAGGGTTGGACTTGATGTCATCTCGAAGGTCCCTTCCAACCCAGCTGATTCTATGATTCTATGATTCTATGATCCGGTGTCAGAGCTATGATTTTAACAGTCTTACAGCCTTTTTTTTCATACTACTTACATATCAGGAGAACACTGTTAAAAAAAAAATTGATCTGCTGTGCCTTCTTGAAACTGTATTAGAAAGGGCCCTCACTACTAAGTGAGTTATACGTGTGAGGAAAACTTGTTACTCTGCTGTCCTCATCAGATCTGCATATTGAGATCCAGCTGTATGTTTTTGCCAACTTTCATAACAAACAAGATTAGTTATTGACATACTGTTTTTTAATTTATTCATGATTGACACAGGTTGCAGTAGAGGAGAAACAGTTCCATACCCTACTATAATTGGATCAGACACCTTCAGGGTGTTTCTTAAATGCCAGGTTAAATGCTGCCATCACCTAAGAGGTAACATTCACAAAAGCTACTCAAACTTGGTGTTGATCTGGCTTGGCAGCTTCTTGTCAATGAAGAGAGAGATAAGCTCTTCTTCCAGGCAACACCTAAATGAGTCTTTTGCTTTGAATCAGTTTGGAAGGGAATTCCTCACTTCCATTGTCTGGAGCATATTCTAGAAGAGTGAGGTTCTTAAAGCCAATGCTATGCTTTGTAAATCAAGTCCTATGCTGAGAGGGTTAAGCTAAATATCCCTATGGAATAACTTTACCTGAATTAGTGGCAAAATGTAAAATGACATTTGCTGTCTCTACTGGTTGGGACAGCCCCCCTTTTCTCTGAAGCAGTGGCAATGGATAGGGTGCAGCATTAATCTCTTAGTGTATCTGTTCAGTGTAAATGTAAATGTTAAGACATTTTGTTTCTTTTTTTATTTATAAAATAAATATATATTGAATTGTTGTATAAATATACAATTTTGGCAAAAGTCACTCTAGCTTTCAGGTCTCAGTGAACAGAACTGGAAGAACTGTTCCGTTTATTTGATAGTAGCAACTGATACATCAATCAAAAAATAATCCTTATGAGTGATTTGTATGAATACTTGTTGCTGTTTTCCAAAGTATTCGTGATGTTGAGACCTAGGAGAAATGAACCCATGTATGCCACAGGAAATTGGGTTTCCTACTGGCAAGTTCACCCAATTAAAAAAATTTCTACTTATGAGAAATGTAGCATGCTGCTTTTTTTATTTCCCCACGGGAACATTTTCACATAGGAATCTGTCTGGTCTCCTGAGAAATCCCACAATAAGTCTTTGATAGTAGGAGATGAAATTTTTTGTATGCATCCCTTCATGGGTAGGGTTCAGAGGGCATGTAAATTACCGAAACCAAGGGACTCAGTGAGCATTTTTCTTGTAACACATCTGTAAATACACAAAATAGTCTAAATGGGAAGCTGTGTAACTTCAGAGCGCTTTAAGCTCTCCTCTGAGATTGAACTTGGATCATTTTAAAATAGTCTTCAGGAGCGATATTAAAGAATTTGCAGGGCTTATTCACTGTGCACGCTGTCTTGGGTAGCAGCATTTATTCTGTCAACTCTGTTTAAATTGGTAGTATTTTTAGAAAAGAATTCTCACTGAATCACTTAAAAAAAAAAAACAACAGAATTTTTGTGCAGTTGTCAGCATGTAGATCTCTGTAGGTCACAGAAGAGGTTTATACCTCCACACCAAAGAACTAGCTTTTGATTTGCTCACATGTAAAAAGCAACTGGTCCAGTAAGGAGTCATCTGTTAAGCCAGAAAGATTAGGGGGGTTTGCCTGCATATTAATTTTTAATATTCTATTTATTGTTATCAAACAACATGATGCTTTATTTTTTTATTATTATTTTTATGATTAAGAGAACAGTGCCACCACTCTCTTCCAGTGAGCTGTTCTTGATCTGAATTGTAAACTACATTCAGAACTGTAGCAGGCTTGGTGTTCTTGAGTGATTTTCAAGTCAGGAGAACATGCCTTCTCCCTATGTGTCTCATTTTGGGAGGTTTTTTAAAGGTATACCAGAACACTGTAAAATATAGTCCCTTTGTTCTATGAGCCAAAACAAAAACATGGTCTTCCTCTTTGAATAGGGTTTCGTCATAATGTTCATTGTTCCTTAGGCAGTTAATGCTGCTCTAGTTTTCACAAGGTTTTCTATTTTTCTTTCATGTATTGCTAGAAAAATCTGATTGTATAAGAACATAATTTATCTACCAGGTCAAGACAAAAGTCCTTTTATCCCACCATCCTGCTGATGATGGTAAAAAAAAATACTTATCGAGAAGTGTTAAAATAAACAAGCATACAGTGTAATTTCCTTTGATAAACCCTTCCACCCTCCAGCAGCCTGCGATTAAACATTTCTTGAGAGAAAAATTACACCACTGTGTATTTAATAATCCTTGCTATACTTTTTCTCCTATTGCTTTGTCTGATTGCTTTCTTGATCCGCAGTATTTGTTTCTTCCATAATACTGTATGACAGTGAGTTCCACCATTTAATTCCATGTTGTGTAAAAAAAACAGTGTTACAGTTTCTAATGTAGAATTAAATTTCCATAGCAAGAAGTTGGTAACATACCAGATTCTGTCCTGATCGATCACACTTTAATTCAAGAATGTTACCTAAGAGGGATACAGTTGACTAAATCCTTGTTTGTCGTAAGTTTCAATTTTTTTTTACCATATCAAATGAATAGACTTTGTTAATAAGTATTAAAAACATTGCTTTCAGCTACATCTAACTTTTTTCTATTTGGAAGAATATTTAGCTGGGATGAACCTTAAATTTCATCTAAATTTCAGTATTTGCATGGAACATCCTCAGCTACTGACCATGTCGTGAATATCAGGTCTTTTAGCTTTGCAGAGTTCAGGTCACAGTTGGTTAGGATATTGTTTTCAGAGATTTAATTAAACCAAACGTATTTCTTGCTGACATTTTTAGCTCAGGTTCATTCTAAAACTTCCAGGTAAAAAGTTTGGCCTTGGGCTTTGCGAGGATGTGTGCCGGCTAAGCTGGTTAATAGACATGGAGGGCTTAATGCTCATGTAAAGATACGGTAAAATAAAATTGATATAATTTGAAATGTTTATTTTCCAGAGCTCCTTTTGTAGGTTAAATGCACAGCAGTGACTTTTCTCTCTGTTATACAGAGGAACCAATATACTGTTATACACCACACAACTTCACCCGCGATCAAGCCTTGTATGCCAGAGGATATTGTTGGACAGAATTAAAAGATGCCTTGCCAGGAGTTGATGCCAGCCACTGGCCCTCCTTGTTTGAGCATAAGTTCCTACCTTATGCACTGCTGGCTTTTGCTGGGATAATGTACATTCCAGCTCTGGGCTGGGAATTTCTCGCCTCCACCCGGCTGACTTCAGAGCTTAATTTTTTGCTTCAGGAGATTGATAACTGCTACCACCGTGCAGCTGAAGGGCGGGCACCAAAAATAGAGAAACAGATTCAGTCCAAAGGCCCAGGGATCACCGAGAGAGAAAAAAGGGAAATTATTGAGAATGCAGAGAAGGAAAAAAGCCCTGAACAGAACTTGTTTGAGAAATACCTGGAAAGAAGAGGACGAAGTAACTTTTTAGCTAAGCTTTATCTTGCAAGGCACCTATTCATCATCTTTTTAAGCATCATACCAATCACATACTTATCCACCTACTATGCTACGCAGAAGCAAAATGAATTTACATGTGCTCTAGGAGAGCCTCCAGACAAAACTAGCAGCTCCAAATTGCACATCAGAGTGAACTGTAAGCTGCCGTCTGTCCAGCTCCAGCGGATTATTGCTGGTGTAGATATTGTTCTCCTCTGCTTCATGAACTTGATAATCCTTATCAACTTAATTCACCTCTTCATATTTCGGAAGTCTAACTTCATATTTGATAAACTGAACAAAGTTGGAATAAAGACCAAGAAACAGTGGCAGAAGTCCCAGTTTTGTGATATCAATATTTTGGCCATGTTTTGTAATGAAAATAGGGACCACATAAAGTCATTGAACCGTCTGGATTTTATTACAAATGAAAGCGATCTGATGTATGACAATGTGGTACGCCAGCTGCTTGCAGCATTGGCCCAGTCCAATCATGATGCTACTCCAACTATGCGTGATTCAGGGATCCAAACAATAGACCCAAGTGTTGATCCAGCAGACATTGATGCTAATGAACAGCTCATCATTAAGAGACCAAGGAAGAAGATGAAATGGATCCCGACTACCAATCCCCTTCCTCAGCCATTCAAGGAACAGTTAGCCATTATGAAGGTTGAAAACCATAAACCTGATAAACCGAAGCCTGTGAGGAGGAAAACAGCAACAGACAGCCTTATAGCTCCTTTGTTAGAGTCTGCTGCAAAAACCTCACAGCAATCGTCTGCTCATAAAACCGAGCCAAGTGCTATCCCAAGCACAAGCAGTGAAAAAAAGCACACACGGCACTTTTCCTTGGATGTTCATCCATATATACTTAGTAGCAAAAAACCCAAGCCAGAGGTTCAAGCCATCCCCTCGATGCCTACATCAAAAAGCCAAGAGGGTGGATTTTTAAACCAGGAAGAAAATGTTGTAGTTCACGTTACCTCCTCTCTCAAAGGTACAGTATGCCATAATGCCCATACCACCTCCACAGACCATAATTTGCATAGCAATCTTCAGGAACTCAAAGTTTATCTGAACGGTTTGACTTGCCTTGCTAGATTTTGGGATAGCTAATAATCTCAGGGCTTACAGGTCTCAGAAACAGAGGTTCTCTCTCTTAAAAAGCTATGTGGAGGGTAAGGATTATTACAGTAGAGCTGTACAAAACAGGATGCAGGCTGTTGATGTGGGCAGTTTTTTAAATGTAAGCATGACCACTACAAATGTGGTCATGCCTTGCCAAGGAAATGAGGAGCGTTTGGCCCCATGATACCCTTCATTCTCCACCAGCACCTGGCACATTTCAAACATGCCTTATTTTCAAGTCATATGGAAACTTCCGTGGTAGATGAGCAGTCCTCTGATCAGTAATAGCCCCTTAGGAGCATGTGGGAGACTAGTAATGGCAGTTAAAGCTGCCTGTAGAACAAAAATCTCTAACCACCAACTCTTACAAGTTGGCATGTGTTTGTCACCTAGGAAGTCACAACTCAGCTCATTGACATTGTCCTTCACACAAGAGATGCTTTAAATTGTCCTGTGTCTCATGTGGACCAGAGGATTGATAGTCTGAAGTGTGGGTGCTGGTCAGGGATTCAGGATTTCTGCCATTCCCTTCCTGTGTGGCCTCACAGGCGATGCTCTTTCTGTGCCTCAGTTTCCTATGTGTTTCCTGGAAAGCCTGTCCCTGTCTTAACTCAAAAGGAGTGTTTCAAATATATCAGTAATTGCTAGGTGCTAGAGTGATGAGGAAAGCCATTTGAACATTAAGAAAAGTGATAGATCAGTAGATAAACTGATAGACAGATATCTTCTTGTTTATTTTTGTAAGCTACTGACATAAGAAAGAAGCACTATGCAGTTGAAGTTACAGAAAAATCTGTATGTACTTAAAGCAATGGCTCTCATCTCATTACAAGCTAAGACCTCCCTCTGGGCTTCGACAGACTGACATCTACCGTCACCCCACTGCCCAGCAAAGAAGTGATTTGAGGTATAAAAGTTTCTGTCACTTCCGAATCCCTATGCTCCTTAGAGCCCTCCAACTCCCCAATATGCATGTGAGCTATTCTACAGCGTTCCTTATCCAGTTACCTGCTGTGATTTCAACTCCTCAAAACTACTGGGGTTTTATGGTCTCAATTACCTTTATCTAAATTAGTGCTTTAATATTTTAAGGGCAAAAAATAATTACAGGAGTTTTGGGGCTCTGTGACTCCCCATTTGCATTAAAAAAATTCAGCTTTGTTTTTGAGTTAGACCTACATTGCAGTCCATCAGGTAAGGTAGACTTATAATTTCTGGAAAGAGACATCAGTTAATGTCAAATTGCTGAGTTCTTTCTAAAGAAAAGTGGCTTACAATATGTAACCACTAGTTTTTACCATTGAAACTACCAGTGCCTTTTGTATTCCATCCTGTGGATTTCAATAGTCATAACGTTTGTCAAAACATTAAATCATAACATTTATAAAACACCGGCCATACTGTAGAGGGGAATAAAATATATTTTTCAGTTGTTTTTTTCATCATTTTACAAAAATATCATTCACATAAGAAAGCATGAGCATGCGTAAAAAACAACCAGATATACAAACCCCATTTGTTGTTTGTCCTGTTTCCCTGAGCGTACAACCCTGTTGTTTTGAAACAGTCCTGTTGGATTTCTCCAGGGTTCCCAAGAAAATTCAGCTCAGGGTCCACTTCTGATCCCACTGAAATCAGTGGCAAACCTGCCAATGACTTTTATTGGTTCAGGACACTCCTGACTGAGGGACTGGAAGGGTGACAGACTACCTGTCCTTTAACTGGCTGTTTTGTTTTCTTCTAGACACCCCTCATCCTGCAAAAGAGATCCTATACTCATCTGAGACATGCAGAACTGTGCCTGCTGCTGCAGCTTTTGTCACGTGTAACCACAACCATATAGCCACAACTGCTGCTGCCACCAGTATGGCTTTGAACCAGGTCAAACCAGAGCCAACACCTGCACTGAACTGCAACTCAGCCCACCCTTTGCTGCACATCAACACACTGTACGAGGACCATGAGGAGGAGGTTTCAAACATAATGGACAATGGGATTCACTCACCGACTGACACGGGGGAAATTCTCTCCATCCCTACCCCAAAGCAGATAAGGTTGGCAACGTTTGACGAGCCAATGGCAATCGTGAGCTCGGTGGAGTACTGAAGGCCCCAGGCTGCCCAGCTGGCCCCTGTGGCTGGGCCCGAGACCACTGCAGTGCAGAACATGGTCCCCCCAGCAATGCAACTCACTGCATGAGCATGGAGAGTTTTCACACAGACTGTAGCTTCTGCTGATAACACCAAACAGTTTTACAGGATCACATCATGAGCACTGTCAGTTATTTGCGAAATAGAATAAAGAAAATCTGGTGGATATAGACCTTTAACACTAAGACAACCACTAGCTCTAGCTCTAAACTATAGCTTCCTGATTTAAATGGGAATTAGCACAATTTATGAACATTAGGAGTCTGATGGCTTGCCACAGCAATTTTAGTGAGTGTTTAAATCCTTTGCATTCAGAATTACTGATTAAAGTTAAAACAACATGGAGGTGAGGTATACTTTTTTAATGGCAGCAGTTAAATAAGAGTTCTTTTCTAAGCAGAGAGGATTTTTTTTTTTAAATTCAGGATTTTGAAAAAATTATATGCAAGCAAAATTTGGTTTTGTTTGTTTTTTTAGCTCACTGATGTTGGGCTTGATGGAGACTTAGCTGAAAGGGCCTTACTACCACCAGCATTTCAGTGCAAAAAGATTGATACACTCAATCTCTTGCATTTATAAATGAAAATACCTGAAGTATGCCCCGCCCTTTAACATGCTTATATGTTTGATGGAAGATGATTAAGAGTTTATTTTTTTAACTATATTTTACCATGGAAAAAATTACTTTATTAACTTTTCAAACCAGGTGTTACTTTTAACAAAATGTGTAGAAGAGAGTCATTGTAGCTGCTTATTTTTTCATAGTGTATTTATGAACCAGGTTAGAAACTTTCATGGGTGCTTCACTGATACGAAAAATCTTATGGAGGTCATTACAAAATATCTTACAAAATATGAAACCAGCAAACCTGTTGTCAAATAACACACAGTTAAAGTCTATGAATTTAGTTCTGCAGATTTGGCTAGTCCTTGATTCAGCAAACACTTAAGGCCATGGGTGACACCGAAATGACTCGTGTAAAGCTAAGCACACACTGAAATGGCTTTGCTGGATCCTGGCTCTAGTGCAGGCAGACAATAATCCTGCGGTATGTGCTATCACTCTGATTCAATATTTGCCATCCTTGGCTCAAAGCACATCTTCATGCCCATCTTCCTATAATTACGGTATGTGTGATTTAATAGAAAACTATAGTATAACTAAAACATCTATTAAAAGTGTATCATGCAATAACCATTCTCAGCAAAATTATAGTGAAACAAAAAGTGACTGTGTTAAAATAATATTCCTAGCTGCATTCAGAATTACAGACTGTGTGTGTTTGCTTCAAAATTATGTATAATGGTAGAAAAAAATATGCAGCACAAATATGGGACTGAAATCTTGAGTTTATTTTTAATTTATTACCTCAGACATGCATATATTATACCAATATTTAATGAAAATAGCACTGAAAATAAATACCTATTATTCTGAATATTTTAATGTGTACTACTTCGTAGCATAGTATTACAACACACCTCTAAAGCAAGGTAACCGAGATTCTTGTCAGTAGATCCCTAGGGCTGGATTAGAGTGAAATGACACTGAATGACCTGTGTATACTTATGAGGCAGGTTTATTTTAAAAAAATTTGGTTGCAACGGAAAGGAGGTAGGTAGCCATTTTGGTTCTTTTCTATAAAATTATAAAATTATGATGAAGAAAATACATAAGAAGAAAGAAAGAGAAGGAAAGGACAAGAATAGATAGTGAAAAGATGTCACCACCTATGGATCCAGCAACGAGACTTGATCAGTGCAATTTCAATGTCTGTGTCAGTCATCATGGCAGTCGATCCATTGGGGTTGGGGCCCACACAACAAAGAGTTTGACGGGTTACGTACTTTCAGGCTCATGTGGGAATGCCCCAGTAATTCCCCAGGGGAGGGCTTTTCTTCAGCGATCTTTGGTGGTTTGTGGCCCCTTCTAATGACATGGCCACTGTTTGGCCCTTCTAACTGTTCCAGTTGTGCCTCCTTCCTTAGGGAGGAATACCTTCAGGCTGGCATGTGAATGCCCCCTCCCCCTCATACCTCCCCTGGGAGGGAGTTTTACTCTGTCAGCCTTATCAGGAGAGGGGAAATTGACATGATAAAAAGGATTATCCCTGCTCCACAGGATCTCCTTCTTATCGACCTTTTCCCTTACGTGGCAGGAAAACACTTTGTTTAAAACATCAATCCTGGTTTATCAGGGAAGTGATAGCAGGGCTCAAGCAGCCCATCCAAACAAAGTTCTGTCCATCACACTTAGTTACATACAATTGGGATTTTATGATAAGCAGTATGCAGGACATGTGATTCACATAATGTAAAGCCACCATTCCCCCTTACATCAGTTGTGCCCAGCCTTTTTGGCCTGAACAGCCCAATACCAAAACAGCAGCAAGGCACAGGATGCATACTGCAGACAGGGAAGGGGGGTTAGGCACAGCTGGAGGACCTGGCAATAACACCCTGAGGTCTTGGAGCAGTGTGGCATGGAGCTAATGGGGGACGTGGAGTTCGATCCAGGGCAGCTGGGAGATGATGACTGCAACGGCTCCTACTGGCTTGTCTCCTTTCAGCCATGGGAAAAGTCACCCGTGTGACTTTTTAAATAACAAATCTGCACCTGCATAGTCAGGGTCTTATTGTACCCAAGGAACAGGAGGAAGCTTCCACAGCCAAGGAGTGAGGCATCACCTGTGATGGGACTGCAGGCAAGGTCTCTGCTGCCTGATGGGTTACTGCCAGTCACTCAGAGTCACCCGAAAGCAATGGCACGGAGTCTGGAGGTGAGTAAAATGCCCCACTACATCCTATTCATTTAGATGAATACTGTAGTTAGAATTCATTTTTTAGACAAAACCATTATAGTTCAGGACTTCAGTTAAACACCAATAAATATTTAGAAAAAATATGGAAAATTGCCATATGACAATCATGAAATTCTTAATAAAGGCAAAGTGAAAGAATAGGACCTGGAGGCCAGTTTTAAAGCTATGTAACTCCCTTATACCATTGTACTTTCAATTGCCAAAGGCAGTGTGGTGAATTTCTTCCTGGTTGCAGCAGCTCAGCTGACGATGTTACAAATGTATGGGGGAATCCTTGAGGTTGCCTTTCCACTATCCACTTGGTACCATTAGGTACTACATCAACCATACAGGTCTGTAGCTGAAGTGATATACCAATATATGCACATACCAGTGTCAGGAAAAGCAGACCGTCTCAAAACTAAGGATCTGAACTTGAAAATGTTCAAGTTGAAATGTACTTTGAAAATAGCTATATTCAATAATTGGAGGGAATTTCATTACTGAGAAAATGCAGAGCCAGATTCTCAGGCATGATGACCTGATGAGGCAGAAGAGTTGCCCACTAAGGTGTTCGTGTTCTGTATTCATTCAAGAGCAGGACTCAAGTCACTGTCATTGTCTGTGATACTGCTGGTTGCTGGTTTCTATTGATTTAGGGTCTGTTGCTGCCCTCGTAGAAATCAATATTGTGTTTGACTGGACTGACTTAAAGAAAGAAAGGAAACCATATGGTTTTCCTCATCCCTGGGACAAGTGGAACTCACAGAACACCCACTTTACTCATCCTTACCTGTTGTGTTACAGGAGCATTTGCACCATCGTCTTTCATAAGGCTGCAGATGTCGGGCACTCAGCTCTGAATGTTAACACAAGTAACTACTTGATAAGGGCAGGATGGTGGCCCAGACACGGTGTTTCAACGACCAAACAAGTAGGGAGCAAATGCAGCTTCATCTTGGCTGATGTGGGGTAAATATCTGATGCAGGCACATAGCAAACCCTGCCTTGCTGAACTGAAAGGAAAATTTTTGTGTCTTACCCACCAAAAGGGACTTACCTAAACTGAATGACCAAAGACAAAGAAGTTGAGATAAAGCCTCATTTTTAAATGTCTCTTTAGCCTGAATTGTATTTACATCTCCATCTGCCTTGTCTCTTCCTCGCGGTTTCAGCTTGACAGATCCGATGACTCACATTCTTCAAGGCTGTTTTCCCATTTATTTCACAGGAAATAGGACTGCATGTTGAGAGCACAGAAACCCTTTTCTTCAGGGTGCTCATACTCAGACTACATTTGACAACCAAAAAGGAGAGACAAGTGTGTTAGAAACATCTTTTGAGCTATATTTAGGCTGTGCGAACCCAGCAGGAGATCAGCCGTTTCTATCTCACAGCAGCTAGAGAAGTGCTTCTGTTGGGACTTTTTTAATGCAATAATGATTTTTAGTATTGATGTTACTAACATTTAGCTGTACGGAGTAAATGTACACATAAACACACATAGATTTATATATACACATAAACACACATAGATTTATATATATTAACTATATACCTACAAATTGTATATATACATGTAAATATGCATAGAAATGTTCATCTTCTGTACTTTGCTTTGTAAATAAGCTGTACTTAGTCATTTCTTTTCATTTCCCATTATCGTGCAGTAGGCCCAACCCATCAACATTATGTGTCTTTCTGACTCCACTGGGATTTTCTGATGCTCAGCATGCCTGTGAGGATGCTCTGGTCCTGCAGAGTTAGGTGTGCTGGGTTGATACTGTCAGTGAGTCAGGCCCTGATCTTGGGAGCTGAGCTGTTCTCTGCGTTGTACTTCCTATGACTCCTTGGCACCAAAACCCAGGGCAAAATTTATCTCTGTGCTGGGGACTCAGTCAGTATAGCTGACAGTTATTTTGTGCATCCTTTGTGTCTCCCGAGCTGGCTCCCAAAGCCAGTGTTGGACCCAAAGCAAGTGAAGCAGAGTGGAAGCTTCTCTTGCATGTCCCAGCCACCAGGTTATCTGCCAGTTAAAAGTACAGCAGGGTTAGAGCTCACAGACTGTAATAGAGACTGCACTGAGGGAATTTCATCTCCAGCTTTAAGCAAGCTTGTCACTGCCCTCTCAGGCTTGCATCAAAGGGAGCACTAATGAAAAGCTAAGTCTGAGAGCATGAGCCCAGGTTCCTAAAGCCACCGACTGAACGAGAACTGGAGACAGCCTCAAACGCACTTGACCTAGCACTGCATAGGGGAAAATTCTTGCCTTCATATCACAGTCATAGAAGAATATTAATAGGAATAGTGAAAAACCAGCTTTAAGCACAAGAAAGTGAAATAGTTTGTCCCAAAGCTACTCAAGCTATGTCTAAACTATCTAATCTAAAGATAAGAACACGCCAATGTCCTACCTGCCATCATAACCAAGTCAGGATGGTTTTGGGTGCTGCAGGAAGGGTTTCTGAATTGTTGGCCTATTAGAAAACACTTTTTTTTTTAATTCTATCAATATTGTGGAATATTGATCAAGGAATGTTTCACTTTAAAGAAACAATGTGTTTTCTCATTAAAATCATTCTGCTAAAATACATGCCACAGAGCACATTGGGAGTTTTAAACAGAACAATAATTTTGAGACACCTTCCAATATTTTCTGGCTGTTAATGATGAATATTTCACTCTGTCTGTAAACAGACTGTAACTAATGGCAAAACATTCTATGTACTTTATTTACAAGTCACAAATCTTCTGTTTTTGCTATTCTCTGAACAGTTTTCAAGTGTCTTTAGCTGTTTTGCAACAGTGTACAAACAAAAATATTGTGAATGACTGCCACTCCAGTGAGGATCTCAGGGCTCCGTGAGTCAGATTGAAGGAAACGTTGGCCTGACAATCCTGTTGTCCTCAGTGGTTTTTGATGCTTCTGACTTTTAATGCTTTACTGACTTGCTATTTGTTCACAGAATGGATTTGCCTGGAGTCAGAGCCAGCTTTAACTGAAAGAAGTTGTTGGGCCTCCTGCTGCACTCAAGACCAAAGATGTTTACTGACTCTTGCTTAACTAATTTTTCTTTATAATCACAGGGCTCATAGCAGTCACTAGTCTAGCTTTCCACAAGCACATCCAGGGAGAGCACAGACTACAGTAAATCCCTGAAATAGGAATGCATGATTCACATGCAAAATCTGATGTCTTGCATGAAATGAGACAGAAAATCACCCCATAACCCACTGCACTGCAGATGGTTGCCTACAAAGAAAAATTACATGCTTAAAAGATAATACCAGTTTTTGCTCTTAGAGCTTTTATACCATGGCAATAACCCCATGGCAGTTTACCAGTTACTGCTCTGGAATAACAAGCCTGTGCCCAGACCCTGGGGTGCACAGCAGAGAAGACAGATGGGTACATTTTGTTGCTGAGGAAAAGAGCTTCTGAGAGCAGTTCAGGAACTTCTTTTGCAAAGTGATGGATGTGTTCATCCATGCAAACTTGGAAAAAGGATTTAACACAATGGGGGCTAAGAAAACTATGTACTATTTGTCCTCTAAGTACAGTCCTGCAGACATCACATTGGCAAATTTATCCTGTTATTGGAAGGGCCTGCACAATGTAAAGGAGTGACTAGATGTCTAGAATAAATTAATAGTTGGAAGAAGGGAAGACTCCAGGGAGACCTCATTGTGGCCTTTCAGTACTTAAAGGGAGATTATAAGAAAGATGGAGACGGACTTTTTAGTAGGGTCTATAGAAGAGAATATATCTAGATTCAGACTAGATATAAAGAATTAACAGTTCAAAATAACAAAACTGAGAGCCTGAGAAACCAAGTATCGCAGCAGAGCAAAGAGATGCTTCACATGACAACAAAAACAGCAGAAAAAGGAGCCTCTGGGAAAAGCTTTAAATATCATTAGAATGACTCCAAGGCAGTGACAGAGAATATTTTAATGCCTGGGAAAAAGACATGAAGGGACACGAGGATGATGGAGGTACTGAAGTATCTCTCCTATAAGGAAAAGCTGAGAGAGCTGGGACAATGAATATAACCTTTCAACTACACAGGTGGTGGCTGTCAAAGGCATGGCATTGGGCATACCTAATGTCTCTGTCCCCGGCACCAAGCTCCCTAGAAAACTCTCCACATGACCACGTAGAGTCAAGGGATTCTCTGTTGTGGAAAGAGAGCATCAGCCTGGGAAACATCAGCAATACAGTATATATGCAGATAGGTATTTTCCCCTCTGTATTCAAGATCTTTGCAAAAGTCTGCTTAACTCTTTTTCACACAGGTTTGTCAGAATGTCCCACAGCAGCAGTCAAAGTATTTGTCTTTAAGCCTGTCTTTACTTATAAAGTTGCTGGCTTGGCCTGCCACTACCTAATTTGCTCTAAATCATCAGTTTCTACTCAAGTGCTGGAGAGGCCTGGTCTCCTGCCATAAGTCCTTTTGTTTAAACAGAGTCTCATATTAAAGTAACCACAGGATTGGAACCAAGGGCGGATCCAAGAGTAAAGTGTTGGAAAGAGGCATTTGGGCCTAAAGCCAGAACTATTTATTTACCTTATTCTTCCCTTTTACCATTTAAATGCAGGTTTATGTTACATTGAATTTCTGGGAAACACTAGAGGAAATATGGTTTGGGAAATGAAATGTCCTTTGTAGGCACGCTCCTCTTTTTCCCAGAGACCAAGTGTCTCCTCTGGAGGTTCTGGCCCTGGACTTTAAGCAGTTATAATTAAAACTTTATGGCTTTTTGTTTTACTGTTTCCTCAGCAAATACATGTTAAAATAGGGATGTCATTTTCAATACAAATGGGAATTTGATTTTTGATTTTTACCCTAAGCATTGAAACCAAAATCCATAAAAGATTATCTAATTTTTGCAAGCTTAAGTAGTATAATTAAGTATTGTGAGTTGTGTAGTGAATTAAGATGTGTAAATCTCTTGGATTTTTATAAATGCTTCTTGTTTGGGCTAACAGTAAATTGCAAGATACTTGATGACAGGTTTCATGAGCAAAACCAAGGCAGGAGACTCCTGATGAGATAACTTGCTAGTTTAGCACATGTTACTTCCTAGTGTTTGGACAGCAGCAATGTGTGGGAGCTGTCATAGCAGTACAGTGGCAGTTCTGACCCATAAGCCAGCAAGCCCACAGCCTGTGAAAATGCAACTTTAACCTTTCAGTTAGGCTTTGCCTGGGCTTAGAGCTGCTCCTCCTTGGAGGGGGGTCCTGGGCAAGCATTGAGCAGCCTCGGCTTTTTGGTCATTAAAACACACTCTCTGTTCAGGAGGGTTGCCCACTTCTTTGTTTCTGCAGGCCAAACCATTACCAGTGAGAAATGAGAGCCCATGGATCTGCAGCCTTGGCTATACAAGGCATGAGGACACTGGAGGGATCACTTGACCTGCTGACTTTCTCAAGAGGGCTGTCGATGAGCAGAACATGGGTGAGTCAGGGCCCAGAGCTGCCAAAGGCAACAGGCATCCTCCAGGAAGTCAGACAGCCAAAGGCCATGCAGACAGTGCTTGTCCTTTGTTGGGCAGGTCACTGACTTGTTTCTGTTCCAGCCCCCTTCATCCGAAGTCCACAATCTGTAACATCCCTGCCTGCTAAGCCCTCCTCTGACATTCTGCCCTGTTTCTCTATCATATATCTCTTTGCACAGAAAACTGTTCTTCCCAAAGCAATTCTTACAGGTACCGTGCCTAGGTTTTACTTCTTCATTAGCCATTAATGCAGTGCCACAGGAGCAGATCAGTAAATTGAAGCAGTCAGTGCTGATTTGCTCACTGCTCCAGCATATGTGGTCTGGGAGTTTAAATTCAGATGATATTTAGTGTGCTGTCCTGGACCAAACATTCCTGCCAGGCATGCATGTAAGAGTTGTCAACTATCTGGACCCTTATTGCTCTACCAGGAGCTGGTTTGTACCTCAGGTAGAATCTCCAGGGCTGTTCTCTCCTGGAGAAGCTGCAATCGCAACAAACTCACTCTGCAAAATGAACCAGTGCACAGCTGGGAGGTTCATCAGGGAATTTTCTCTGAAATCACACTACTCCTCCAAGCCAAAATGCCAAAGATGATGCTGTTTTTGTTATACTCTCTTCTCTCCCTCAGCCATCCTCACAACACTTTACTTCTAGAGCTACAGATCCTGTATTGGCTGGGAAGTACCTTGCTCTGCCTCACCAGAGCAGCTGCCCAGCTGAGCTCACCACCACAGCTGGTACAGGAAAGGCTGCAGAACCCTACCATCAATGAAGAAAACAGGGAAAACCAGCAGGTGCTAATATTGTTCACCAGTTCTGGAAAGCCAAGTGCAGTGGAATTTACCCATTCCTCTGCAAGGTGAATTCTGCCTGAAGGGTAGGATTATACATATGCACCATCCTCATCTTCAGCTTTGCCCACTGAATGTGGTAACATTCGGCTGCTGTGAAGTAAAATCAGACTATGGATTTATAGTATATTTACTACCTCTGTGTGGCAACTATGTGTGTGTTTCTCTTGACCCATGCTAAATATTAAATAAATCACTTGTTGCTGAAGAGCAAACTTTGCTTTACCATAAGATGAACACATGCAACTGGCTACCCCAGAGTAATTAACATCTCCTAAGTCCACTTCCTAGACTCCTGCACCAGTCTCCTGTGCTCTCTGGAGCTGACTCCATTAGGAAACTCCTTAGAGACAGGAACACTAATGTCTTCATTGAAACGTTGAAATTGTAAATGTTCATTTGTTGGTTTTGCTTTGGAAGCCAGAAACCATGTGATAAGTGATACCAAATGTGTCCAAATAAGCTATGATTGTACTGAGCAATCTATCAGATTCAGAGTAATAAATGACTACACAAATAACTGGCTTCAATGATGTTTCCTCTGTAGATTTATAGCAGAAATAAAACTCCAAAGCATTTGGCTCCCAAGGATCACAGGCAAGACCTGTTTAGCATGGATGGCTGATACACACAAATTTTATGGCATAGGAGTTGCCACACCTGAATGCAAACTGAGGATTTTGTAGTATCGTTTCCATTTTTTTCACCCTGAATGTTAATCAAGAAGCAAATGTATAAATAAGATAACATTGTTTCTCTTAGTGGGCTGGCAGTCAGCTAATCGACTTACTTTGTGCACTAGGTAATATGTGCTAGTCCAATTATCTCTTACTGGTGGAGAATAATTCTTAGAATTTAGCAGAACTCTTATCCCAATGATACATTACCTCCAAACGTTTCTGTTAAAATATCTTCCACTTGATAGCTCCCTTAATTGCCTCTGAAATGTTAATATGTATCTGCCCTTTTGTTTATGTATTAAATATTTTTAATCAGATAGTTCAAAGACCAAAGCTTTACGAATTAAATTGAGTCAGCTCTCCTCTACATCAGCCCTGACTATTTATTTTGCAATCACTTGGGCTGGACCAAGAGCTGTTCCCGCTGTATTGGGAATCCTGCTGGACAGTCAGGATGGGCTTGCTTGTCTTCAGCAAGGCAGAGGCAGCAAATGCCTTGACCCTTGTCCTCAGAAGGGTTGTGACTGAAAGGCCACCTACCTGATGAGTACCCTCCACCACATCAAACTTGGTCAGCTGAAGCCTGTACTTCAGTGGTATAACCAAGCCAATTCAGGTAGAATTTAATATACACTGCTTTATTCAGACACAACTGGCACTGGACCATTTTTATAATCTAAATTATTGTCATAATTTATTTATTAAGATTAGCCAGAGAGATCTGAGAGCTCATTACTTTAGTACATGTCAGAGAAAAAAATAAAAAAAAAATAAAAACACCATTGTGAAATATTTTCTCAATTAGTGCTTTTTCTCTGTCTCCTGCAAAAATGTTGGGATGAAAACACCTGATGTATACAGAAAAAGGAATGTACAAGACGGAAGGAGAGAGGACAGCAGGTATTCTTATGAAATTAGTAAGTGAAAACTCAGTGATAACAAAAACAGGTTTGTAATTTTGTAGAGGCAATCAGCCTGTACTAAATGGTATGTTTACCTGAGATCATCGAGGTAAATACAGAAATGCTATGTGGCATGACCAAACTAAGTGCCAGGGTCAAAGGCCATGCTGTAACATTTGTTATAGGTTAGAAATTCAGGAGAAATTTTCTTTCCCCTGCCCCCCCCCCACTGTAGGAAAGAGGAGTTTGAATGGAAAGGGAGAAGGGAGTTAATTAGCCTTACAAAAGAACTAGCTAGCCAGGCTGCATTCCTCGCTGAGGGCCCATCAGAGGCTGGGGGGAGAGGGGAGGAGTTTTGGGAGGGGGTGGCTGGCTCTGCTCGGAAGGGAGAGGGGCGGACTGTGGAGTTCGCTCTCTGGGACGGAGAAGGGGATCTGCGTGAGGGCATTTGGAGAGAAGGCCTGGAAGTCTGTCTTTTCTGGCTTTTCATCCTGGTGAGGCCGGACCATCGGACTCGGTCGGCTCGCACACTGCCTCATGACTCCAGCCGGGACCTACTGGATTTTTCATCGGAGAGGTCTGTGCTTGCTGGGAGAGAAGGGAAGAGCCTTGGAACACCGTCATCTGGGAACAACAACCCCCCTCCTCGCGTGGTGACCGCCAGAGCCCAACAGCGCCCCCTGCCGGCCACCAGGGAGAACTGCGGCCCCTGCGCCTCCAGCGACCCAACAGCGCCCCCTGCAGGCCACGGTTAGGACTGTGCCAAAGGACAGAGAAGTATTCAGTCAGACCTTTGTTTTTGGGGTTTTTTTTGTTTTCTAGGATTACTGTCTAGTTTTCTTGTGTTCTGTTACTGTTTTTGCCAACATACATATATCTTTTAATAAAGGGTTGTTATTTCTTCTGGTTTTTCCACACTTCCTCGATTAAAGCCCCTTAATTTTGAATTTACAATTGCTGAGAGAGAGAAGTTTGGTCTATCTCATAAATCCTCCTCTTTAGCAAGCATTCCAGTCTCATCAGATTGTGACACATTCCTCTGTGAACTAAGTTTTCATAGACCTTCCTGCATCACCTCTCTTCACTGTCCCCCTTTCAACACACTGGTGAACACTGCGGATAATAGATGCTGCTTTTGGGAATGGGGTTAGGGAGTGGAAGCTCCAATGGGTTTTGTTGGGATATTAAGATTGTCACTTGTCTGCTTTTATTATGCACATGTCTGTCGCCAGTTGAGCTCCCATACACAAAGAAATTCATCTGGGCAAGCATAACCTCTCCTTCTCTGAGGGGAAGGAGCAACACAGACTGAACATACCCACACTCTGTATCCCGATCCTTGAAACATCTTCCTCAAATGGTATGTACAAGCCTGCAGACATCAGGCTCCTGCCAGGCTGCTTTGAGGCTCCTAGATCAGGATTCCGTACCTGTCTCACCTGCAGGAGCTGTTCCAGCAATTTTCTGACTACTATCTGAGGCTGCACTAAAAAAGCTACAGTTCTCCACCTCTGGAACTTTCAGGGTGAACTATGTGAGTACAGGCAGGTACACCAATTTATCCACCAGCTGCAACAATTCCACTCCCTTCCCATAGCAGATATGAAGTCAGGAATTCAGCTCAGCTCTTACATTCCATAGAAAAATATACAATTAAAATGTACTTAGCAATTTTGGATCAGTGGATACACACTTTGAAGTAGACAGATTTTCTCCCCTTTATTCTTTAGAGTGCAGTGCTCTGAAGTGGAATGAGCCTCTTCCTCTCAGCACCAGCTCTGCTTCACTGTTAAAACTGTCCTGTTTATTACGAATCTTGCAGTAAGAAAGATTTTCTAGGCAGTAAGTCTGACACTTTACTAAACTAGAGACCAAGCAGAGGATCTGCTTGTACCTGAAATGTATTTAGGTGAAAGGTGCTGTTCAGTATTCCCTTGCTGCCTCCTGAGAGCCTGACAGCTCTGCTCAGCCTCAGGCTGACTGACCAATGCTCTGTGCAGGTGGTAAGTGCAGGTAGCAGCATTCCTACACGAACACCCAGCATTTCTAATTAGCTTATGCCAGCTCCTCCCACTCTCCCCTTCTCTCCAGGAGACTTTAATAGTGTTGACAGGAACTGCCTTCAGTACACACATGGAAGTGTCTCCATTAACTTCAAAACAGACTGATCACAACCATGATCTCAGCTGGAAATTAAAGATGCAAAAAGGAACTACTTTCTATTCCCTCTGATAAATTAATCTGAAAGCTGACATTCTGTATGTGATTTAACCAGTCCTCAATAGATTCATTAAGTGTCCAGTTTTGCTAATTAATATTCACACAGAATCCATTACTAAAATCATTAGAAAAGATAAAATATTATAATTTTAAACTTGATTATGTGTCATTTTATTGTTTAATACAAGTATTTGTAACAATCTCAGCCATTATCCTGGTAACTAGTATCAATGACAGGCTTCCTAAATGAACTATAAGAACAATTAATCAGACAATACCTTAAATGCACATGGCATTAATTATGTTCACCCAGTGGCAACAATTAAAATTCAAGCCTTGCCTGAAGGTAGACTCAGAAATTGACAAACACCTTTTTAACAGCTTAAAGCTAAAATCGCCTTTTATGTAATTTCTTACTAAGAAATAATCATAGTATTGGTCTGGCAAGTAACTTGCAGACACAGTCCTTTATCTAATTTTTTTTCATTCCTTCCCCTTTTTTTGTTATTTGTCATCAATGAAGGGGAAAACACATCTTTGCATACGTTGTAAAGTCTTTTCTATCAGGAGGTTTATAATCAGTTTCTAGAAGAAATTTAAATTTTTATATTGCAACATGAAATCTAAAACTATCACAAGTGCAGATGACAGAAATAGAGAAAATACATTTCCAAAAAGCTTATGTAATAGGATCTGAATTAACCTCAATGATGGACAGGGAGTAGAAATTTTTCTTTTACTAAGCTATCTGGAAAGGACACTCTCCTAGCAGTAAGCAGCAATGTTTGTTCTTTAACTATCACAAGTAATATGTAGCTAAAAACATTCATTCCTTGTGAGCCTTCACTCACAGCTTTGATAAATAACATATTAATATTGCACGGAAAGAACTCAGAACATTTTCCAATATACCTATCATATGTGCTTTGTGTTTATGCTAATTTATTTTATAGATTTAGAGTACTCCCAGTGGTACTGCAATGAAATCAGTGCAGTTATTTTAATTGGATTTACCTTGCCGGAGGAAAGGTCAGGTTTCAAAGAAGAACAAATTATTTCACCTTTCCCTTCATCAGTCAGACTTGTCTCTGATGTGTACATATGAAGCTTAAATTTCCATCTCTTTCGTTGACTGACAAATTTGCTGCATTCTTTCTGGGAAAAAAAAAAAAAAGGAAAGAAGCCAGAGTAACCATCAGCTGCAAGCATTTTCAAGCTGCATTTAGAAACCACTTTACTCATTTCTGAAGTGCAATCACCCTGAGTGAAGTAAAATGGCTTTTCTAATAGGAAGCACTGACAGACAATTTCAAAGCAAAATTTCAGGGAGAATGGAGAGAAGTCAGGCTGTAATTACACCTGGTGAAAATTACCCAGACCGAAGGCTAATAGAACATCTCTTTTTAAGTCCCACGGGAATGCTTCAGGGACTGAAGGTAGCAGAGAATTCCCAGCACGGGATAGGAGCAGATGACATGAAACAGAGAGACAAGAGCAGATGTGCTGAAGGGCCAGAGATGATGTAAAGGATTTGGGCAGTCACCACGCAGACACTGGGGCTGGCTCTGTGTGAGCTACCTCCAAAATGCTGAGCAGGGTAACTGCTCACTGAGGCACAAAACTGCAGCTGTGGGTTGGGCTGCTTTGGGGCCCGAGCCTATCTCTGTGTGGCCCCACGGGTCCCTGCTTGCCCATGTCAGCCCAAGCCAGCACTTACTTGGAGTTTCCACATGTCTGTACACAATCTGTCACATTCTCATGCTCTAAATTATCTTAATAAGTAGATTCATAGATATCCAGGGACCTCAACAGTTCCCAGGGAAATTAAACTGCTCTTTCTAGACAGGCTTTGTTGAATCAGTCTAAAGCTAAACTCCTTTTTGGAAAATATTATTTTTGCGTAAGTAAAATTTATACCAATGTGCTAGGAGAGCAGTTTCACAACTGGAATTACATGGCTCCAGGTAGTATAATAGAGTGCAGCTGGTAGCTCAGCCCACGTGCAGGATGGAGCTGCAGTGTGCAGCAGCCACATTGCTCCTGGAGCCAGTCTTTCCCTGAGGGTTCTGTGTCTCTGTCTGCAACAAGGATTAAACATGTTTTATTTGTACATTATCTGATGGGCAAAGTCAGTCTCTGAAATGCTGGATATTGGATCATGTAGTGCCTGAGCACAAGCATAAGTGACCCATGAAATTAAAGGACATTTTCCAGTATTCACTCAGGACAGCCCAAGATTCCCAAAGGTAGATCAGCCTGGAAAGTCCTAGCTAGAATGAAGAAATCACTGGTAGGTGGAAGAAATACCTGAAGTAAAAATACACAAACATAAAGAGTGTAGGTTGAGTCCAATGAAACAGAAAAGTGATGGTGGTGGTTTCAGCTTCAGGTTTTTTTTACATCAGAGAACAAGATACAAAACAAGAAAACGAAAATAATCCTATAGATGTGCTATATCTTAAAATCTTGAAGGAACTGAAACCTTACAACATCGATGATTAGAGCAGCTTAGAAAGAGCATCAAACAATAGCACTGTGGGATATGCAAGGATCTGTCTGTTCCTAGGTTTTGGCAAGAATTTGAGTCACTGTGAGGAGGGACCAACCTGTAAGCAATCATCTCTTTCTACAGCTGTTGTCACAGAGGGGATCCTCTAACACTTCCCCTCAGTATGTGGTCCAAGGCTGTTTGTTTACTGTGAGATCTTGGAGGCACACAAGTCTGCTGCCCTCCGAATCTGAAACCATCTAGATTTGGTAATGCACTGAGTGAGGGTCTACATGAGACAGCTGGAGTCTGCCTCTGTTCTACATGACTTTGGAGGGGCCTCCCAGAAATCCCAAAGGATATGACATGGTATCCAGTTGATCTTCCCCTTACTAGTTTTTGGATATGTCCATTGCATTATTAAAAACTTGCTGGAGTGTCTCCAGCTGTATGGGCATTTCTGTCTTTTTAATAATACTAATCAATACATTTTCAGAAAATCAATATAACAGCATCAAAATTTAACAGCCCAAACTTGCCCATTTGATGAATATGTGCAGTCACTAGGTGACTAAAAACTGTTCAGCCTGATAGTCTCTAAAAAGGGACAAAAGAATTACTTTTCAAACACAGAATCTGTAAGAAATGACCGATGTTTGCATTAAGAAAAAATTCATGTCAGCTTTCCAATATCTGGTACAATTATGTCGAGCACTAACTTTTTATCATGTGAAAAGGGCCTTCTATGAAAACATGCCCATGCACAATTTTAATCTGAATGACAAGTAGTGTTGCAAGCAGTGATTTCTCCAACCTACCACACCTGCTTGGTATTTGGGGCCATATTCATGGTATCATCCCACAGTGCAAGGCAGAGATTTGAAAGAGAAGGAAAAAGCAACTTAACAAGGAACTGTATAGTACAGTTCTTTTTGCCAGAAATGGCATTTATAGTAGTGACATACCTGGGCTGTTAAAGTGCGTTTTCTTACAGTCAAGCTTTACAAAACACGTAAGATAATCTGCCTGGAAATGAGATGCCTGGGAGCAAGGTGAACAACTGGCTTCTTGTCTGTTCTTTACATAAGAGGCTTTATGTGCTCTACTTATTAAAAAAGTAAAATTAATGGATTTTGAAGCTGGCAATTGCATGCTTTAATTGCAGATGTTTGTTTCAAATACAAGCAATAAACCAGGAAATCCTTACATAAGGGTATTTTGAAAAGTTTCTGGCATTAAGAAGATAAACTTAAGTTACACGATATTGATGTTTTCTTGGGCGCTTTACAATCCTGTTTTCACAGAGATGTTTCATTGATCTATTGAATTACTCTATTTGTTCCAAATTTTACATAGTATTTATCTTATCTTTATCTTTTAAAGTATTTATCTTCTCCTGATTCTTATTTCCTACCAAAAAAGTGCTAACTGGATTTCACAATTCAGATTTACTCCTCCTCAGTGAATGCAACAGGGCACTGTCAGACAGTAAGGAAATTAGAAATATGGTGCCTTGTACTTTGATCTGGTTTCATTTTTGAGCATCCTTGATTTTCATGACATGTCATCAACAAGAACACATATCAGAACAACTCTGATTTCCAGTAAATTCTTCATCACTCCCAGGGGAAATCTGTGGCCCAGAATGGCCAAATCATTCCTTCTTGCATTCTCAGCATCTTCTCTGCAGCCCAGAACAGTCAAAGTCCACGTGAGACATGGACATGTGCCTTCTCTGCTATTTCTGACATAGAAAATGTCTCTTACTCCCTTCCTCTGGCATAGAACATTCAATGAGGTAGAAAATGTCCATATTACCAATCCCTTTTCCCAAAAAGGAGATGAGATATTACTAACCAACAATGTACCAGTAACTTAGTACTTGCTGTCTTTCCAAGTATTTGCCAATTCACAAATCCCTCTAGACACTAATCTCATTTGTCTTAGAGATAGAACTTTGCTACTTGCCTTACTAGAAAAACAGAAAGATCAGGTCTGTGCAGGCTGCCATTCTCATGTTGTACAGTCTTTTGCCAGATGAGAACTGGTTTAGAAATGACTGATCAATTCTGGACATCTAAGATTTTTATTTATTTATTTGTTTATGTTAATTTACTGCCCCTGTAAAGTCAGTAATCTTCCCTGAGCATTTGAAAGCCATCTAAACTGCCTAACAACGAACACATGAGAAAAGGTGACTGTGTCACTGCCTCCTATTTCTCCTGTGTACACAAATGAGTACATGAAAGATATGAGTCTCTTCAGAGCAATGTCTGTCCTCTCAGGGCCAAGCTGAAAGTCAGTGTTCAACAACATTACTCCTTGAATTTGCTTGCATCCTACTGCTGCACAAAGAATTTCACTAAAAGGAAAACTTCTTGCTTTGCCTGTAAAATTCCTGTTTCCCAAAGAGCATTGCCCCAGCAAGCAGTGTACTGCAGCAGAGTGCCTAAGGGTACCTCTTGAGATGAGACCTTTGGTCTTCTGCTTTCTAAAATGCATCCACATGAATAAAAGCACACAACTATAAGCTTAAGGCATACTGTTCAGTAAGTGCAGGACAACTAATGCAGAATCCAATAATTCTACTGAATTTATTGTAAACAAAATACAACTGAAATGTTCCAGAAAACATAGTAGCGTACTTTCAAGACCAAGATTCTCTTAACAGGTTAGAATTTCTAACACATTTGCAATCAGCAGTTACCCTTGCCTCTTCAGAGTGTGTAACACATTCCTGTGATACAGAAAATAAAAATGCATGATTATGTTTAGCCATATTCTAGTACGAAAGCTGCTGCATGCCAAGGCAAGGCCTTAACACTTGACTGGTCTGTCACATCTGTTAGTACTCAGTGACTATTGTTTAACATTTGGTTATATTTTTCAAGAGGTTTCATTCAATCCTTCTATGAAACAGTGGTTTGACTGGTGTCCACAATGGGTACAGACTCATCCAAGCTGGTAACCACAGTGAGTAAACCCCAGAAGTGGCATGCAGAGATGCTTCAGTCAGCTCTGTGGGAGCCATCACTGCAACCAGAAGCAGGGTTAGCGACGCCAGCATGTTCTCTTCCCCAGCTGGACAGATTTATATAGGACTCACCAGCTGAGATGTCTGTGCTGGGTTCCTCTGGGTTTCTGCTTCTGGCTATGCCATGGTTCTTCAGTCCCTTTTAAGTGGAAAACAACCTCAGGAATGGGTGAGGGAAGGACAACTGCACAATAGGAACTCATACCACTTCATCCCAAGTGCCTCCACTCGGCACAGCTTCAAATCAGTGAGTCCAGCTTTAGAGTAGGAATAGATGATGAATGATGTACAAAATCTCTGGATGCAAATGTTAGCTGACTTGTCCTGAAATGGCTGGATAAGGCAGTGAGAAAAATCACTGTGTTTTGTCTCTGACATAGTGGGACTGAAATTAAGTATTCACCTTCCTTGCAAACAAAGACAGATTGCAATGCAGTGGCTGCCCAGCGGCAATATCCCACACACTGTGTTTGCTCCTGTAGTTGTTGTTCTTTCCCCCTCAGTTTTGCCTCAGACCTGAAGTGTGGCTATCATGTGCCTCAGTTCCTACAAGTGACCATGTGTGATTAAATACGGGAGTGCAGGATCTGCAAATGTAGACAACTCTGATACCCAGAGAACTGCATATTGGGCATCCTAAAATCATACCACAAGACAAGTGAAGACAGCAATTTGATGCCCCACCAAACCTTTTCTTCTCCAGGCTGAACAAAGCCAGGTCCCTCACCCTCTCCTCATATATCATGCTCTCCATCTCCTCAACAAAGCTTGCTGATCCTCAGCGAGATGAGTCACAATTTGTCATCTCTTGTCCAAAACTGGACACAACACAACCTCATGAGTGCCAGAGACAAACAATTCATCTTCTCTTTGGTCCTGCTGGCTACAGTTCTCTGTGGTTGTCAGAGTAGGGAAACTCTTACAACTTTTAACTTTGGAAAATTTGCCCTGAGGGAAAAAAAAACAAAACCAGTTTGGTCCAGTTGGTCAGACTGACATCTGCTCTCATAAGTGGCTTACTTGGAGTCAACATCCCAGAAAATGGCATGTGTCACAACCAGAGAGTCCTACATTGCTACTTTCTACACCCTGAACTCAGCCATCTCCCTTAAATGCTGTTGTGGTTCTGCAGACCTCTCCTGCCATGTGCTTACCCCTTCTGACTTGCCTCTGTCTCTCTCTAGCTTTCACTCTGCACAGACCTCAAACTCTCTCCAACAGTGGGTTTAAAAACATCTTAATATCTCTGGGTGGGAGAGTGGTATGTCATGGAAGAACCATCATGTTGTGAAATGATGACAAGTGGCAGATAAGAAATGGGACATCAAGATACTGGTTATTTACTTCAAACACACCCAGTCCCCAGAATCTCTCAAAATTGCCTTTTTATCTCTTGTTTTACCCAATGTCTTGCCAAATCTGAACTCAAATGTGGAACAAAAAGCTGTCACATTATGTCTCGGTCTTCCACAGAAAGTACAAACCTGAAGTGCCCTGGAAGTGATTTTTTAAAAGTATGTGGGCAGTCCTCTTAATATTGTAAAAACTAATGACTTCTGGACTTCTGGATCATAAGTGTTAATACAAAAGTACTGAGGTCAAAAAACATGAAGGCTTTGGCCTCAGTTAACGTGTGTTTAATGAAATAGGCATTTTCAATAAAAGTACAGCCTTAGCAAAAAGTTGATGATAGCGCAATTCATAAGACAAATACTCTTGGGAGTAGAGTATCCTGTAGAACTACAAAGGGATGTAGTTTCAACTAGGAGTAGAAACCAGAAAATGTGACGGTTGTGAGGTTGTAATTATGTTTTCTTTAATGAATGGGGGGGGGAAGAAAAAAGGAGAAAAGGTGTAGTAAACCCTAGAACTGTATTTTATATAGATTTTCCAATCTTAAACAAAACTGGAAAAAGAATCCAAATTTGTCTTGGATTGGGATGTATATTATAGCTAAGAATGAGAGTTGCAAGGCATCTCACAAACTGCAGGAGTTAGTGCTATTAACAGAATGGATATAAATATTTGAAATTCTGTATTAAACATTAAGGTTTGGGGTTTTTTTTCTTTTGGGTCAGAACAGAGCAAGAATTTGTTCCAGCTGATTATGTTGCACAGGTGGCTGTGCTAAATTATGTTGATTATTGGGAACTCAGCACTGAATGAAACCACTCTCTGCTAAACACCTGACTGTAAACATAGAGTAATAGAATAATTTAGGCTGGAAGAGACCTTTAAGATCATCAAGTTCAATCATAAACTTAACCCTGCCAACTCCACTACTAAACCATGTCCCTGAGTACCACATCTACATGTCTTTTAAATACCTCCAGGGATGGTGAATCAATCACTTCCCTGGGCAGCCTGTTCCCATGCTTGACAACCCTTTTGATGAAGAAATTTTTCTTAATATCTAATCTAAAACTCCCCTGCTGCAACTTGAGGCCATTTCCCCTCATCATCTCGCTGTTACTTGGGAAAAGAGACTGACACCCACCCTGATAAAACTGCTTCTCACGCAGAGTCTGTGCCCCATCAGAGCCAGGCAACTTGATGAAGCCAGGCAGTAAAGATGCTTCTCTCCATAGTAGGGCTTCTGTCTGAGCAAGGAGAGCATAGGGCTCTCAGAGAGATTTCCACAGCACACTATGCAGGCAAACGTATCAGCAGCCATATATCAACATCTACCTATATATGTATCATATATAAGATATTAATGCCACCTTCTCTCTTCCCATACCCAAGTTAACAGGTTGTAGTGGGGAAAAAAGTGTTTTTTCCCCCTGGAGTTAAAAAAAATGGTAACCCCCAAGGGGGTGGTGTCTCTCTTGGTGTTGACCCAATCAGCGCTCCTGCAAAATTAAAACATATCACACCAAACCGGAAAAGAAGGATGATGAGGTAGTTGAAGAGGAGAGTGGCCATGTTGTGAAGCCATGAGGAAGGGGCAGGAGCCCCCAGCTGGCGGTTGCAGAAACTCGAAAACAGTGTTAAACTGGACCGAGGTCTGTAACTGAGAAGCTGGGAGTTTTACTCCACTGTGAGTGGGCAGCAGGAGAGGCGGAAGAAGCAGCAGTGAGCAAAGAACTGTGGCAGAAAGCCAAGAGATAAGAAAAAGTAGCAGAAACAAGCATGCAGCTAAGCAGAGAGACAGAGATCTCTAATGGAGAGAGAGAGAGAGAGAGAGAACTAAGCTCTATGGACAGAGTTTTGGGGTAAGAACTGAACCAAAAACCCCCAAAACCCTTTTGAGACACCTCCTAGAGAGGAGGGGTGGTGGACTCCCACTTGAGGGGAGTCTTGGAACGTAACAGTACCGGAGAGAGGAGCTAAGGAGCTCAGACATCCCGGAGCTGGACCGGGATGGCCAGAAGGAATGTGGGGGAAGTGGCCTGCCCCCCCTCTGCTGCTGCCAAGCTGGCAGCCTTAGACAGAGCACAGGAGCTCTGTTAGAACTCTTGAGGCAAAGACTTTCAACTGAAAGCTGCCCGAGACGTTCTGACTCAGAGGTAAACCCCCTGAGGAAAGGGACTGTCACAAAGACCCCTGCGCTTCGTGATATCACGTGGTGAGGCGAGCTTTTGTCCCAGCTATCACAGTCCACAGAAGAGAAACCTTCACTTGGAGTCGAAGGGCTGAGAGGGGTGAGAGGAGACCCCCTTGTGTGTATTGGAAAGAGATCCAACTACAACTTTTGCATTGAGGAGGAGAGACTGCTGTCTTGAACGTGGAAAGGATCTTTTCCTTCTTCCCTTCTGGACTTTTATTGGAGGGAGAAGAGATTTGATCCAATGTAAATACTGCTTCATCATAGGAAAAATAGTTAAGATTATGTATATGATGTATTATAATATTTATTTGTATAGTGATTGTAATATAATTCCCTTCCCCCCATATTGAGTCTTGTGTTGTGTCTGGAAAACCCATCTCACACTGGGGTGAGATGTGGGAGGGGGACTTGGACTCAGGAATTGGATTTTGGGGATCTCAAACCACCACACAGGTTCACATGGGCCCTGGGCTTCATGGTTTCTTTAAGCAGTGTCTGACCTTTCTGCCACCAGCAGGGCACAAGGACTGGTAACAGAGCACACCACAAACTTTCTATGGGCTGATATGTGACATCTGATTAGTGTCAGATGCCTTGACCATGAACCCTTCACTGCACTGGGCTGGTCTGCACGGCCTTTCCAGGCTTTGGAAGGATGAGTGCCTTCAAAGAAAACACAATAGTGGCTGATTCCTGGTGCTTTCATCTGCACTATCCTTGGTGAAATTGTTCATTTTCTAGTAGCTGTCTTGGCCTTTTCTGTGGAAAAAGGACAGCTCTGGTTGAAACCCTGAAGATGCTGTCTGTGTTTCTGCCACCTCAGTCATAATGTCTAATGGCAGAGCCTGGGGCCAGTGATATACAAAGGTATGTGCACACACTACTGTACACATGCACAATCATGCTTTCTATGCTCATGTGTATAGGTCTCCACTAATAGTGCTATAGAACAAAAGAACTTAAGGACCGTACTTTTGTGGAATAAATTTTATTTGAAGTTCCTGATGGCTTACAGTTTTATGCCCACCAGCTCTGGAAAAGAGTCCCAGGACTCAGTATTGTAATAATTTGGATCAAGCTAAATATGACACTTAGGGTGTCAAATGCTTTTTAAATCTCATTTGAAGCAGAACAGTACGCATTGAAAACATCTATACACAGGATAGAAATAATCAATGTGATATAAGCCAGGGGAAAGAACAAAAATATTAAGTTCACAGAAATGTAACAACTAATAGGGAGCTGACCATTGTACTACAATGTCATAATTAAAAGCTGGAGAGGAAGCAGCATCAGGGAATTACATTAATGAAGCTTAGATGGTACCATTGAGAAAACTCTGAAAAACAAATGGCTTAAAGGCAAGCAATGCTTTTTTATGATAGAAGTCTCTGTGGGCAAGCTGATTAATCTGTGTTTCATATCATAAATTAGAAGCAAACAAGATATTGCACAGGGCAAACTCTGAGAAAAATAGTGCTGTCCTGTTTTTTTAAGGGTGAAATATGTAGGAAGCACTGCAGAAATCTTACTGGCTCCACTGTCAGGGACAGAATGGTGCTTCAACACCATTGCTAAGCCTCCTGAAAAAGCAAAAGAACAAAAAATGTCTTGAGCCAAAAACTGAGTAATGAATAAATGTGAATGTCATAAGTACACAAGGAACATCACACAGAATGGAAATAAAAGATGACATCCCTGACACACTGGAAGCATGGCATATACAACATATGCTAGAAAGCTGGCTTTGAAACAGCACTCACATCTTCATTTCTACTTGTTAGTGACAGCTGTATTAACCAGGTGTATGTCTCAATGGCCTTTACCAGGAGACTTAAAATTAATCTCTGTTCTGCTTTCAAACTACGGGGCTCATTTTCTGGGAGCTTGATTTTCTACCTCTACTCTCTCTAGAAAACATCTGATGACATATTTAATTTCTGATGACTTTGCTCAATGGTACCTTCTAAACTTTATTAACTAAATTATTAACGTAATCACTAGAACTGGTCCAAACCCACTTATTTCCTTGTAAAGTAATTAGTTTAGCTTCTGCCTAAGTTTCCCTGAGTATTATCATTCTAACGAAACAACAGCAACTACAAACAATACCATCAAGACAACAAAGATGATATATGCAGGGTGGGGAGGAAGGGGTGTTGCTTTGGTAAGAAACAAATATCTACTAGAACAATAACTTCTGGAATTATTATTTAATTATACCTTTCTGCCAAATTTTTCATATGATTAAAAAACATAAAGGTGACTACTAGTGCTAGAAAACTGCTGTTACTAAAACCAGGCAGATCAAGACACTTCTTTTCAAAAACATATCCAACAAGGAGCTCAGACCTGGAAGGACTGCTTGACTCCTGGGATGTGAAGCTAGAAAAAGAAAGAGGAGTTGGTTCAAGGGAACTCCTAAGGCAGCAGAACACTAATAACTGAGATGAGAGTTACAGATAATTATGCTCCAGGCATAAGAAGTGGAGTTACAGAGGTAGGCGGAAGGGCAAAATGGACAAGAAAGAGTGAACATGCCACACTAGTGGAAAGTTTTGCAATATTAATGAATTTCCAATTCTGCTTACTCCCTAGTCCTCCTGGTGTTTCCTTTAACAGTTTCAGTGAGCAGATCTATTCAAAATTATGAGACAGGTATATTTAGCTGTTGGATTTGTCCTTTACTTTCATTATTATTTTGGCTGAACTCTGCACTGAAAGTCAAGGTGCTACTGCATCCACCTTGATCTCCACCTCTATCTCTTCTGAAAGTTTCTAGGCAAGAATGACAGTACCTGGGATTACTGAAACACAAGCACACTATGCCAAGTAACATGACATAATACTCCAGCACAACTACTGAGAAAAGCAAACTAAAATCGCATATTGAACAGAGTGAAATTTGTGTGTTTGAATCAAATAGAGTTGAGAAGAAATATGTATTTTTACCATTTTGGAGCATAATGGGTGCATGAGCAATGAAGTATTAACTACAGTGGTCAAAAGTCTTTTCAGATTAAAAGAAAGTATTGAATTCTATTAGTTGTGTGACTTATATTTTAAGTTCCTGACCAATATTTTGTGGTGCTTCAGAACAAGACTGTGGTAAGACTTCTTAGGTGCCCAAATTTTCCATGGATATGCCTTTTTTATTGGAACCTAAAACATTCAACTGGGAAAACACTGCATTTCCTTCTCAGTTCCTATGCCACCTGATTTATCAAAATCTCCTGTAGGTTATTGGATTTAAGAAAAAGAGCATCTTTACTGTAATTTATCTGTGGAAATCTTAGATGAGTACTATTCTTGTCAATGGTTTTATACAATATCAGCTGCTTAATGATAGCACGATTGTATTTTCCCCAGAAGAAAGAAGATAACGATAAAGAAGATGAATACATAAATAAACATGAAAACTACACTTTAACAAAAGTAACCTTTTTTCTTCTCTGACCTACCCAATCTTACTGTTACTGTTTAAGTTTTCTAATTCCAGGAAAGCCATCTCTTATCTAAAAATTCAGAATCAGTTATAGAGGCCATTTTAAGTTCTGATTATCTGTAACACAGAGTTCAGCTACAGTAAATAATTCACGTTGGACAAAATGTCAACCACTTTTGAAGTCTGAAAGATTTGTATTCTTGGCATTCTAGATCAATGTTATAAAATAGTCCTTGTTTCATAACAAGAGTCTAATCTTACCACCCTTGTTAATCCTAAATCTCACTTTGTCCAAACAACAGAGCTATTGTTTCTACAACTGCAACACAGCTTGCTCCTATACTAATTTGAATAACCACCAATTTTAAAATTGATATTAGCTTTTCTTAAAAGATGGACTCATCTTTAGTGTAATATGCCATTTTGATGAGAGAATTTAAATTTGAAAGAATGACAGAAAACAAATACATATTCCAGCAAGCAGTAGGTAGCGCTGTCCACTCTAACATTTTCCAGTTACAGTTATTCTGGCCATCCAGAACAAAATAATACTGAATCTAGATAAATTTTAAAATTAAAGTAAGATTTGGGCACTGGGCACAAAGAATTCAGGACAACTCAAAGAGCTACTGGGAATCTCTTATTTTGGGAATTAATTAGAGAAGAATGACACTTCTTTCACACATCTACAAAAGTTAATGTTGTTAATTCTAGGCAATAAACATTCAACTGGCAATAAACATTCAACTAACAGTCACAGCCAGTCCATGAAATCTTTGATGATATAAGTATACTTAGCATTTACATTGTCGCTGCCAAGGTTTATCCTATTTCAGTGAGGCCAAGAGTGCAGAGCGATGGTTTACATTTTTAATTATTCATTACACTAAGTTGATGTCCTCAGATTCAGACTGGACCATCATACAGACATACACTTGTACGCTTGAAACTTAGTTTCATTCCTATTTTGATATTCTCAGCAACTTAAAACCCGAACAAATTCACTGAATTGCATATCTACACAAGGGTTTTGCTTGAATGTGTTTTAACAGTGTACTTCATTCTGACTGACTGCTACGTGTCATACAAAGCAATAAGGGTGAAAATCAGAAATAATTTCAGTAATCAGTGGAGTAAAAAAAGAGCAATATCATATTCTTGTAAATTTTCAGAGCCTATTGACTCCAATAAAGAATACTTTTTTAATAAACCCAGTGCAACTCCATGTCCCTTTCCCATACTCCCCACAACACCTGTTTTATTACTTCTATAATGGATTTCTGGAAAAAAACAGAAACAAAAACTACAACATTCTACTAACGTTCTACTGTCTTTACATTTCAATGTACACTTCATTTCATTTGCACTTAGTTGAACCATGTGGAGACATATGGAAATGTAAATACTTTATTGGAGTTGAAATAGTGATTTATTTTGCTCTTAGCATTTGCTAAACTTCATTTCTCAAGTACCTATAACAACTATACTTTTTGTCCATTGTTAAAATTGTACAAAATAATGTTGACTTCCAGAAAATAACAGGGGTTCCACTAATGCATAATTTAAAAAAAGGGACATTTACAAACAAAAATTTAAAAATACATTATGTAAATAATAAACAATAAACATCAGCCCTAAAAATGAAGCATTGTTTTCTCTATAAAGAGAGATTTTCAACAAATTTCCAGGGTTCACCTGTGCAGATGAATACCCAAATGACTGAGAAGGCTGTTCGCATTGCACTCTTTATCTGGAATGTGGCTAAACAGCCACCTAATATCTGAAAAAAGGGATGATGTTAATCCCCTTTCCCCCGAGGTTACACCATTCCTCCCATGAAGCTATTAGTCATCTTTTTCACTCAAGATTTCTTGCCCTGCTTGTATTTGTTGGCATTTGACCATTCTCCACAGCTTTGCTAGTCACATTCCTGAGAGATGCCACATCCTGGAGTTCCTTTGTGGTTCCTGGCTCTTTTCTGAAATTCTTCTTCCCCAGTTTGCTGGGTAAGAGGGCCATGTCTTTGTGCTGCAAGGTAGAGAAACATGTAAAAGTCGAGTTCACAGGTTTTAAGGACACGGGAAGAAGCAGGAGTGAAGCTCTGAAAGTTCAGGACCCTCTCAAGTACAGGGCTTGCTTTTTCTCAAACTCCAAATGCAAACCCAGAACTGTTGTGAAAAAAAACCAAAATCCTGTAGATTTGTACTGCTATCTGATCTGAACAAACTCAGGATAGCAAGTCTTCGGGGTCCTCCATTTACTCTCAGGTTGTACAGATCTGGCTTCAAAAATGTAGGTGGGGGCACACTTCAGAGACAGATCCTTTGAGAAAGGAAAAATGTCAGAGTCTGAGGGCTGTTTGTAGAAACCCTTCTATAAAACAGTCTGTTCCACTCACCCTGAAGTTCACTTCAAAAGTCCAAAAGAAACTTCTGAAGGGCAACGAGCCCTTTCCTTCTCTTGCCATCCCTCCTTAGATCTGATCCTACAGTCTTTGCCATCTTCTTGAATGACAAGGACCCGCGTTTAAGGTCTTTGCAGCACTGCAAAGACATAATCGGCGACGCACTGGCTAAGAGGATAGGCACATCCTGAAGGAGGGAGTAACAGAGCTGCAGCTCCACCTTTAGATCGAGATCAGCATTGGAAACACCACAGCAGGAAAAGCACCCGTGGCAGCTTGAATCCGCTCACAGCAATGGTGGCAAATCTTAGCAGCAATGGGGTGCACGACGCTGGACAGTCCCTCAAGCAGCTCCCAGTGTCAGCTTCTGGCATGGTTACCTAGGTGCCCCTGGACCAGACCTGCCCCTCGTGCACTCTAGCAGTTTTCCAGTAACACCATTTCCAGTCTCCAAGGAATACTCATATAGTGTAATGTTGAGAGACACCTCTCTTGCTCTCCCAAACCCTCTCCTCTTTCCTGCCTCACATTTCAGTGTCTTGGGTATTTACATCACCCAGAAAACCAGTCAGCCTTGCCCCAGGAGCCCCTGCTGTCCCAGAGCCCTGTCTGTCCATGCTGCCACCGCTCTCTGCAGAAAAAATCCAGAGGCTCCAGGAGAGCAGTGGGACATGGCCAGGCCAGGAGATGTCTTCCCAGCACCTTCCCTTCTGAAGGGCTGTGGAGATGCCCGTAGCATTGACACACATCTGACACGGGCTCCAGAGGAGAAATGGAGCCTGGAGAAGGATGCTCAGGTGAAAGTGGTGTATATGAAGGGAGGATTTTCCCAGTGGGGTGCACTCAGTTCTAGAGGAAAGAAGGGAGCTGGAGAGGACAAGGGACAGGAGTGGGGGGACTTCAGCGAGGGGTGGTGGTGCCCAGCAGGCCAGCAGGGACGCGGGCAGCCAGCAAGCAGGCCAGCACAATGCCGATGAGCTGCAGCAGTGCCAGTCCCAGGGCAGCGGTGGCAACATAAGACATGTTGCTGTCGATGAAGGCCGACACCTTGGCGAAGCAGCCGTCGCGGTGCAGCCTTCGAGCGTCGGGCGGGCTGCGCTGGCAGCCCCGGCGGGCCCGACAGCAACTGAGCGGCACCGACCCGTTCTGCTCCAGCCCCCAGGGCGAGGCGAGCCAGTCGCGGTAGCTCTGCACCCCGCAGCAGGACAAGGCGCGCTGCAGCGCGTCCAGGGCGTCCGCCACCCGCTCGTCCTCCCCGTATGCCAGCAGTGCCTGGCGCAGCCCCTCCTGGAAGCCGTGCGCCAGGGTCTGGCGGTACAGTAGCGCGGAGAGCCCGGCCGCCAGCCCGGCCGCCAGCACGACCGTCAGGAACGCGCTGTAGGCGCGCAGGAGCCCCCGGTGCTCCGTGGCGGCGCCGAAGCATCCCAGGAAGCCCCAGATGATGACGGCGGCGCCGGTGGCTAAGAGGATGGCGGGGGCGCTGGGATAGTCGCTGGCCGACAGCGCCAGGTAGCTGCCCAGAGACACCTTGGCCCAGAGGCCGATGATGAGCATGGTCAGCCCCGCTGCCCAGAAGACGAAGCTGAAGGCCATGAGGGACAGCTTGAGCAGGGTCATGGTGCCCTTGGGCCCTGGTGCCGGCGGGCGGGCGGTGGCGGTCACGGTGCGGGGGAACGTCGGCTGTCGGTGCCGTCGGTACCGCTGGGTAGTGCGGGTGTCCCGCGGCCGTCGGTGCCGCCGGTGCTGCCGGTGCAGTCGGTGCCGCCGAGCTGCACAGAGCAGCGGGAGCCTCGGCGGTGTTCGAGGTGCGTGCGGGTCCCGGCAGTTCCCCGGGCAGCCGTGGGTGCGGGCCCGGTGCAGCTCCCCCGCGGCAGCCGGTGCGAGTCGCGCCTCTCCTCCGCCCCGTCCCCTTTTTGAGGGCCCGGGCGGGGGCGCGGCCGCGGCGGAGGTGCTTGTCCGTCCTGAGGGGCTCGGCGGAGCGGGACGAGCCGGCCCCAGCGGGCAGCCTGCCGGGCCAGGGTCCGCTCTCGTCTCCCCGTGCCGTACCGGGGGCTCCCGGGGGCTCCTCCCCTCTCCCCAGCCTCTTTTAGTCGAGCAGCCTCCTCAGGTTAGTGCGTACCCAGCAAACAGCGGGACCCGCAGGGAAGAGCCCGTACAGGCGCTCCTTAGGGCTCTTTCCCGAGGTTTGAGGTGAAGTAAATGGGTGCGTGTAGGTGGACCGGCAGCTCCCTCTGCCCGCGGCACTGCAGACCCTCAGCTGAAAAGATTCTGCTGGCGGAAAGCTCGAGGTTAAACTTCAGTGGAATATGCTGCAGCCCTGGGCAAGGGACTAAGCTTTTTCTTATAAGCATTAGGAGTAACACCTAAAAAACACACAAATAACCAACAGGAAGCATAAGAAATCTATGAAACGACAGGTTTTGGGTTTATTTCTTATACTGCATCAAGCCATCCTAATAGGACACTTGGTAGAAATAAGCATAGATCAGTACCTGAATATTAACTAACTACACATTCAGTCAGTCAGTCAGTTTAGATTTTCCCAGATGGAAACTATTTTTCCGGGGACCTGACCCTGTTAAATATTCATTTGATTTAGCCCCTGATAACACTGAGCCGCTGAGAAGGCATTAAAGCACGGCCAGGCACTGTTATATAACAAGCAGCCCAGGAAGGTCGGAGAAGAGATTCCACCATCGATGCGGTTTCATTGCAAAAGATATGCTACTCCTACAAGCCAGATTGAAAACAAACAAACAAAAACAAACAAACAAACAACAACAAAAACAAAAAATAAGTCAGAGGTAGAGTAGCATCCCCAGTGGTAATTCACTGCTTAATGAGCCTTTGACCATACTAAGAGACTAGTTTCTCTTTAGCCTTTCTTGACAACACCACAAGAGGTATGTAGCACTCTTCAGTTCGAGATTTTGTGCCATCTTCCTTACTATGGGTCTTTGCACTGAATACAGAAACTACTCAAAGCATTGCAACACATAGAGCTAACTTTTATATGTCTTCAGGTGCTCGAGGAATTAATTTTGTCATATGCTAATATACTATCAGAGTTCTATAATGTTTATATTGATAAAATGTTTATTTCATTTTCATTCATTGGTGAAAGATCTTTAATCTCTGCAGTTTACTGGATCACTGTGCACTTCAAATTCTCAGTCTTTTTTTTCTTTTCCTTTTCCCCATAATTCCTTATCCTGGGACAAGGATAAGTGTTTGAATTTCCACTGATACAACTTCAAGTGAGATTGAGAGGTTTAGTTTGTATATGCAACAGTCAGACCAAAAAATCAGGTCAGAGTACCCTGTGGTTCACATCTCTGTCAAACTCCTTTGGGACTGAATTCTGAGGTTTAATTGTGTTTCACTGGTAGCATTTGGTTGCTTTCTTTCTGCTACAGAATTAGGGAAGGAAGGGAGTTGCTTTATGTATCACATTTTAATACACTTGTGTAACATACTACCAGAAACTCATAGTTGCCAAAGCATTACTATAAAATAATCATAATTGGAACATCACCTGTTCCAATTATTAGAGGCCTTCATAATTTAATTAGCAGGAGGATGTTATCATTCCTGTGTTTTGCAGGTTCTCTTTCACCATTTTACAACTTTAGGCTCTTCATCAGTTTCTTGACAGATCAAGTCTGAACTAATTCCTCAGATTCTCAAATCTTCTCTAAAGATTCCCAGATCTTCATGTCAAGATGTTTTAGGAATGATGATTTCCATGCTATAGAAGTGCTCCCCAGTACATTGCATAATATTACTCATTTTAGCACTATGAGTAATATGAGTTATATTGACAGTGAAGAATAAAAGCTCATGGCAAAGACAAACTAGAGGTCTGCAGGTGTGGAATTTCATAACCAAAGGCTAAAAGGTGATAATTTTCACAGTTTCACACCTAAGTGAACATTCCGTTTTGGGAGCTCTGAAGGTGACATTCCTGAAGCTGTATTTCTTCTGTGAGTCTCTGCTGGCCAGCCATCTGTCAGCCATGCAGAGAAAAGTCCTTGCTGTCCCTGAAATGGGTTGCCATATTCCAGCCACCTGTTTTCTCTCTTAGGTTTTTACACCTTTCTATAGCAGTGTTTTTTCCTTTTGAATCCTTGAACTGCCAACTAGCCATATCTCAAAACTACCAGCTGCTGTTTTGCGTTTCTTATCTCATGTCACTGTACTTTCTCATGATGGAGCAATTTTATCAGAAGTTTCTCAGAGCTGGTGCTATCAGAACTAGGTCTTGGATCACAAACAGCTGAAATCCACAGGAGAAGGGCTAGACTAGCTACGTTGGGCAGTGCTAATGAGGGGCTACAGACCCTTTTCATAGGGTCACACAAACTTGTGAATGCTCACTGCGGACACTGTTGAAGCCTGTCTGTTTCAACAGGCTTCAACACCAATAAAGAACACCAGTAACCAGTATTTCCTGTTACCCTTACAATTCCCTGCAGTGAAAGCAGATGGGCAAAATACTTTAGAACAGGCTTGTACAGGTATCTTGGGATGCATTACACCAGGTAGAAGTAGTCAAAATATAGGGCATATGGGCATCTACTTTACTATTAATAGCAATGATCAGATCTTCTTTGGATTAATGATTTACTTCTAATGAGTTTTTTAACCTTAAAATAGAGTACAAAATTTAATTTTAGCTGTACCTTCACCATAACTACAGGAAAATATGATCCATGCCTCGAGCAAGTCTGTTGTGGAAAATTCAGTGCACTTTCCAGTTACCACACAGGAAATTATTATGTGCTGGACATCAGATATGTTTCAACACTACTATATCAAAATGGTATGCAAGCTAGGTTTGTGGCAAAGTATTAAAATACCATGTCAAAGGAATAAAAAAAAGAAGTAGATCTTTAAACTTTTCATTTCAGGAAGCAATGGGAAGACAAGACAAGATTAAACACTGCCAAATTTTACACTTGATCTTAAAAAGATTTGAATTTCTACTAATTCTCAGTTTCCACTTGCTGGATTAGGAGCTGAGGATATCAAGTATTTAATGGGATCTACAAAATGTGCATATTGACAGCAGTTAAGTGTACTTAGCAAGTCATCATTCATATAATACTTATATACACTTATCAATACAGATTTCCATATATGAATGAGATTTTCAAGATTTGCTGTAGCAAAAACCTCTTCTATTTTTCACTTGATTGGTGTAATTTTTTATCACCTCTGCTGGGTTTGAAAGCTAAAGACCTTGCTTCTTTAAACCCCTTTTTCTTTTCCTATCTTATCTTAAACAAATGCCATGATACCAATCGTGGAGTAGCCAATCCAAAACAGAATAAATTAGAGTAAATTAGGGAGTCATGTTGCACAGCACAACCACTTCTCTGTCTAGTTTTATCATAGCAGTGGAGGCTTTCAGCTCATATATGCTGATGCAGGATAGTGGTGTAAGGGAGAAGACTGTTCCTCTCTGGATGCATACAATAGACCACAATACACCATGTAATTTTATTTTTATATGTAATCAATGGACAGTAGAATTTTTAGTAATATTCTCAGTGGAGCTTTATAGAATGAACATCTGTCATTGCCAATTGTATTAAAATTACAGTGCACGCAGCCTGATGTGTAGAGGTGATCAATATGTTGCCTGTAATGTGTTTGTATCAACAAATATCTACCAGTAGTCCCTTGCTTCCTACTGGTGTTTGACACAAGGTTGATGGGGAAAAGGAATATTTGGTTACAAGCAATCTTTATGCATTCTGGGTCCCTGAATGAGGAACTGGGAAATCCCATGGATAATTGCCATGGCTGAAGCATCTAGCAGAAAACTGAGGTGCAGTGAAAAGGCAGGCATTCCAGCTGATTCCCACCTGCACAGGTATCTTCTTTGTCTCTGCTGTGTTTCTGTGTTTTGGCAGATATTGCCATCACAGGTAGAGGACAAGGTGACCACATACACTCTGTGTGACTGGTTAAAGAGCACCATGAGACACAGACTCTTATCCTGGGGTCACTGAAACCTGTGTCCTTGCTGAGGTTAGAGCGTTCCTGTAACACAACAACAGTAGAGCAACAGAGGATTTTCCAAGCCTTGGGGTCCAGATCCATGGAATTTTACAGCTTCCTTGAATTGCTCACATGAAGTGCGCTGTCCTCAAGCAAGCATTGCTCTTACCTGCTGTAAAGGTCAGAAAAAGCTTATTCAAAGGAAACAGTCCATGTGCAAACAACACACCACACTGGCATTGTTGCTTTAATCAGGGCAATCATTTGTCAGCTTGCCTGTCTTCTCTGATATTCAGATATGAAGAATCTTGTTTAGCTCTCCTGAGATGGTAAAACCTCAAACATTCTTACTATAACTTTCTTTGAAAAATACCTGTTGCACTATTCATTCTACAGCTTGCCTGTATACAATAAAGCATTAATTAACATGATAGAGATTATGAGAACTACAGGCAATTTTCCTGGAGTTTCCTATATGAAGGACTGCTGAAAACTTTCCTTTTTTTTTTTTTTTTTTTTTTTAAAAACTACGTTATTTTTCTTTTATGACAAGATCACCCATCTGACCAAGGGAAGGCAGTAGATGTGGGGGTTTTTTTTATTTCAGCACAGCTTTTGATACTGCATCTCACAGTATCCTTCAGGACAAAATGCCCAGCACACAGCTAGATAAGTCCATAATACATTGGGTGAACGACTGATGGGTCAGGCTCAAAGAGTTATAGTAAATGGGGTTACATCAGGCTGGCAGCCAAGCACCTGGGTGCCGCGACCCGCTGGGGTAAAGGGATAGGGTCACAGCACTGCGAATAAGGGTTCTGAGACGGTGGAAGGTCTGGTGAAGCAATGCCGACTTTATTAGGTGGGTAACAACTTATATAGGGTTGGATAAGGGGTGGAACTTGGGCTAGGGAGGAGCATGGGATTGACAACTAGGGAAGTATGGTGATTGGGCAGCTGGGTCAGGAGAGGAGGGGTTTGGACATCTCCGGGGGAAAGGACCAATGGGAGCTACCTCTGCACTGCACCAAAACCTAGCCAATGGCAGGCAGAGGAGCGGGAAAACAGGGAAAAAGCGGGAAAACTGAGGGAAGAAGAAGGGGACAACATGGTGGACAATTTTTAAAAAACAACAACTGGGAGTACATATAACATTAGAACAATACAATAGTGAACTGGGGGTAACTGGGGTACAACTGTCACATCCAGAAAGTGTCATAATAAGTATCAGAGGTCAAATCCGGTACATAAGAGTCCATTCAGGGATTATATATTTTTCTCCAAGCTTCGTATCGTTCCCAGTCATCTTTATTTCCTCCAACATCTCCCCCTTCTTTATTTCTTTGAACGGCAGCAATGTTGGCTTCGATGGTGTTCATCAGCATCTTTCGTAGGCATACAACTAAACAGGGTAAAACAGCACAAACGGAAACCAACCCAAAAAGTGACAGGACACACAACATAATAAGCTTTCGGGTCCAATTGGGGAAATTTGGTAGCTTGATCCAATCAAAGAGGCTATCGAGGCCGCCTCCTTTGTCTTGATGAATTTCCCGGACCAACCCCCTCAGCTGGTTGATACTCTGATGAATGGACTCGGAGTGGTCCGAAAAATTCATACAACACATGCCTTCAAATTCCTGGCACCCGTGACCGTGTGCCAGGAGAAGGAAATCTATGGCGGCCCGATTTTGTAAAGACACCTCTTTTAACTTCTGGGTGTCCTCGAGCAAGCCCTCTATCGCCTGGGTTGTTGCATTCGCCTCCTTGGTCAACCAGCATCCAAGGTGCGTTAGGAGAGAGAGGGCATGCGCTGTCCCTATCCCGGGGATAGGGAAAGACGCCCAGAAGTTCTTCACCCTGGACCAAATGTGAATGTTGGAATCACAGTCCTCGGGGAAGGGCAGAGGAGTTGGCCAATACTGAGGCCTTCCAAGGTTCATATGAGGTGCAGGGAGAGAATTTTGTATCCGAATCGGTTGGGGTGTAATTTCAAGTTTAGGTAGCGGTTTAGGGGCTACTGGCTTAGAAGCAGCGGGTTTGGCGTTGGGGAAGCGAAGGGGAGCGCCCATGGAAAATGAAAGGGACCTTTTGGCTCTTTCTTTTTGGTGCACTAATTGATTTTCAAAATAGAATTTAGCCGGATTAAATAGGGCAAGTTTTCCTATTGTGCAGGGACCTCCCTCCGGGTAGGCTCTAATCCCTGGCCATGCCCGATCTCCACACAGTAGGAAAAATCCCTTAGGGAGCCTCATGTTCCGTGGGATGTGCTCGGTGGGTACAGTGGTAGCCACCGAGCCATTGCACCACGGAGAGTGTGTCCCTTTATAAATGGGCTTAAAGGCGGTAACATTAAGGGGAGTGAACAGAATGGGTTGGGTGTAACGGTGGAAAATGATACAAGCGGTAGATGGGAGCGAACCTAAAAGATCAATCTCTTGGAAAGGAGTGTCTACGAAGGGAAGTGCTGAAATCGTTTGTGCCAGATTGGGGGAGTTCATTGGTAGGGATCCCTGGACCCGCGTTTGTGATACAAACGCGGTCCAATCAGATGGAGAAATGGGGATCCCTACTAGACATGTCTTAAAAGGGCTACCGGCGCTGGTCAAGGCCAGGCATAGAGTGTCAGTGCCAGTGGCCTTGGCCAGCGTTACCCATAAGTTCTGGGATGGCTGATTCATCCATCCTTGGAGCGGGATGTTGACAGCGCGATGGATGACTCCAGCCAGGAGGAGACACAGGAGGTGACGTATCAGCAGCATTGATGTCTTTCGCTGCGACGTGAACGTCTTCTTTCAGGCTGTAGTTGTCTGTTCCCGGGAGATCTTAACGCGCCGGGCTGGGACCCACTTTGGTCCGTCAGGACCTGCAATACAGGCGTAGCCCTTCCCCCAGGTGATTAAGGGGAAAGGGCCCGTCCATTTCTCTGTAAGTGGGTCCCGGTACATTACTTTTGCTTTTAGGTCTGTCAGGACTGATGATGTTGTCCTGAAGTGGCGATCCACGGGACTTTTGCTTGTATGAGTTTCTGTGTCCTCCATCATGTTGAGAAAGTTAAGAACATACATAACTTTCTCTAGTTTTTCTTGGGGGGAGAGGCCAATACTCCCCCCTTTCTGTTTTTTAAGCATGTTCTTAATGTTTTGATGTGCACGTTCCACAATACCTTGTCCTGTGGGGTTGTGGGGGATCCCTGTGGTATGTTGTATCCCCCACTGTTCAAAAAACCTCTTCGTGTCTGCGGACACATAGGAGGGCCCATTATCTGTTTTTATCTGTTTTGGGACTCCCATCCTCGCGAATGCAGACAGGAAGTGTTTTTTGACATGGCTACTCCTCTCTCCAGGATGCGCGGTGGCTACAATCATTTTTGAAAATGTGTCGATAGACACATGTACATATTTTAGTCTTCCGAATTCGGCCACATGGGTCACGTCTGACTGCCAGATTTCCAGGGGTGACAAACCTCTTGGGTTTGTCCCCTCTGGGACAACAGGTGTAAGCGTTTGGCAGTCAGCGCAAGCCTTTAAAATTTCTTTTGCCTGTGATAATTTAAGGCCAAATTGTTTTTGTAGTGACCGCGCATTCTGGTGAAAAAACTCATGTGAGAGTTTCGCCTGTTGGTATAAATTGGGGGTTACAACCATACCTGCTAGATGATCTGCAAGCTGGTTCCCCTCCGCCACAGGACCAAGTAGAGTGGTGTGCGAGCGGGTGTGGACAATGTAATAGCCGAATTCTCGTCTTTCTATCAGAAATAACAATTTAGTTAGTAATTGAAATAAATTCTGATTAGTCACGTCCTTTAGATATGAATTTTCGATTCTTTTTACCACACCCACTACATAAGCCGAATCTGAGATTATATTAATTGGCTCACCACTAAAAATTTCGAAGGCACGTACAACTGCCGAGAGTTCCACGATCTGGGGAGAACCCTGTACCTTATGGATGTCTTGCTGCCAATCGTTGTTTTCCTTCCACACTATTACAGCGTTTCCCGTTCTCCCCGAGCCATCGGTAAAAATTGTTTTAGCATTTGGAATTGGTATTTCCGATTGTATAATTTTAAGCCTAATTGGAATGTGAATTAATCTTTGTATGAATGGGCACGCCGGGAGATGTAGCCGAATTTCTCCCGGGTAACCCCCGATGGCTATCTGAAAATCGATAGAGGTCTGCAGCAGTTGATCTAGGTGTTCAGAAGTTAGCGGGAGGTAGATGAAATTTGGTTCTTCCCCACTAAGTTCTAAACACCTAGTGCGACCTTTAAATATTATCTTTCCAATCATTTCAATTATAGTGGTGATCGTCTTTCCAAATTGATGAGGGAGGAACATCCACTCCCACAAGCAAAAGTCTCGGTGGTCGCCTGTAAATTGACCCAGAAGGGCTAACGGTTGTCTCTGTTCTCTAAATACAATCAAGGAGGATGGCAGTCCCTCCATCCTCCTACACACTTGTCTTTCCGCGATTTTCTTTTCAACAGTGGTAAGGGCTTTAAGGGCGTCTGATGTTAAATGACGGGGGGAGGACAGGTCAGCGTCTCCTCTCAGCAGCTCAAATAAGGGGTGCAAATCTCCTGTTGTGATCCCCAGCACAGGTCGGATCCAATTGATCGCACCCAGCAGCTTTTGGAGGTCATTTAAAGTTCGGACGTTCTTGTCAATTGTCACTGATTGAGGTCTGATATTTTTTGCATTGATTTGGAGTCCGAGGTACCTCCATGGTGCTTCCCTCTGCACTTTTTCAGGGGAGATCTCTAATCCTTTACTTTTTAGGGCCGAGATTGTATAATTTAGTGTCTCATCAACTGCCAATTGGGTTTTTGCGCAGATCAATACATCATCCATATAATGGAAGATGATTGACTGCGGATATTGTAACCGAATTGGTCTCAACACTTCTGCCACAAACATCTGGCAGAGTGTTGGGGAATTTTTCATCCCCTGGGGAATTTTTCATCCCCTGGGGAAGCACACGCCTGGGGAACCTGCGGTGAGGTTCACAAGAGTTGACTGCAGGGACAGAAAAGGCGAATTTAGCCAAATCAGCCGGATTGAGAAATATATGAAAGAAGCAGTCCTTTATATCAATGACCACTAGGGGCCATTCAGCAGGGAGCATAGATGGTGAAGGCATTCCCTGCTGGAGGGCTCCCATTGGTTCAAGGACTTCGTTTACTTTGCGCAGGTCCTGGAGAAATCTCCAGGAACCTGAGGATTTTTGGATTACGAACACTGGAGTGTTCCAGGGACTGGTGGAAGACTCCAAGTGTCCTTTCGCTAGTTCCTGATTGACCAGATCGTTAAGAATTTGCAGCTTTTTGGTAGGTAGGGGCCACTGATCGACCCAGACTGGCGTATCGGTCTTCCAGCTCAGTCTGGGGAGCTGCAGTTCTTCAGTGACCCCTCCTAAAAATTTTCTTCTGGAGACAGGGTCCCTAATTTTAGTTCCCACTGCTCCATTGCGTCCCTACCCCATAATGTGATCGGTATGTTTAATACATACGGTTGAAGGGACGCCGGTCTGCCCTCCGGCCCGTAGATAGTTAGTACCTCACGACTCCTGACGAGGTACTGCGTTCCCCCCACACCGCTAACTTGAACGTAGGCCGTTTGTGCTGGCCACGCGTGCGGCCAGTCTCTGGAAGCTATTATGGTGACATCCGCCCCCGTGTCGAGAAGGCCCTCCACCTTGACCCGCTGCGGTCTCTTCGGCTGTGAATAATAAATGAGACAAGTTAGGAGAGGGCGCGAGGTTTTCACTGTGGTGGTCCACAAGACCTCCCTTTCCGCCGCCTGCCTCTCCTCCTCGTCTGCCGACAGGACACACAGCAGGTCTTCGGTGGAGACCATCTTCGCCACGGGGAAGCGGTCTTCCAGCTGCACGGGGGGAAGATGTACAGTCAGACATATTGCGATGTTATTATATGTTAAACCCGTCAGGAGAGTGGGCACAACAACAATTCCCTTACCAACTGCTGAAAAGTGCGAAGTAACCAGATATGTTAGGTCAGGGTCTACTGGGTTTGATGGTACAACCCTTGCAAGCTGCTCGTACGAGCTTAAATGGGTGGATGGGTGGATTACTTGTAGGACATTCCAGGCTAAAGATTTACACTGTTCCCGGGTGGGAACAGGGTCCGCTGGTGGCAGTTGGACTACGGGGTAGCTGGGCGTGGCTGGCGCAAGATGGAGTGGGGGGCAACTTGTGTCATCGCGCCTCCCCGGGCGCTCAGCTCCCCGTTTCCCGACTGCTCACAAGGACACTGTCTAAGATCGGGCATAGATGAAAAAGTTACCCGTTTCCGGAGCCTGGGTGACTGTTTGGGGGAAAGGGGTTCGCCGTTGATGCTTGTTTTGGACCTACAATTAGAGGTCCAATGGCGACCCTTCCCACACCTGCGGCACAATGTATTGGGCAGGTTAGGCTCTGACTTAAATTTGGGACAGTGTTTGCGGAAGTGTCCCTTTTCCCCACACTCAAAACAGTGTTGGGGCCCCGAAAAAGCAGCAGCCATGATTCTAGCCTTATGGGCATTGGAACCAACGTTCTTACAGGCTTCGATCATCTCCAGCAGAGTGGGATCTTTCAACATTTTCAAAACTCTCTGGCAGTCCTCGTTGGCTTTTTCGATTACCAATTTATTAAATAGAATCTCCTGGCTCTCTTTTTGATGGACTTGCCGAGCTATAGCTTCTTTGAGCCTCGTAATAAAATCTACGAATGGCTCCTTAATTCCCTGATTAATGAGTGTAAAAGAGGGCGCCTGCACGTATGCATCCGCCACTCTTTTCACTGCCTCTAAAGCCAATTCTTTAGTAACGTTCAGTAATTTGGGGTCTAATCTGGTCTGATCCCCTCTGCTGGTGTAGTTCCCCTCCCCATAAAGCATATCAATGGCCTGCCTTATTGGAATCCCTCTTCTCTCCATTTTGTCGTTGACAAAGGCAACGATGCGTTTTTTCCATTCAGCCTCGAAAACCGAGGCTTGAACGGTGGTAAAAAGCCCTCCTATGACGGCCCGAATGTCATAGGGGATAAGAGTGTAGGCGAGAAAAAAGGATTCCAAGAGGCGGATGGTAAATGGGGCCCCTAACCCGTACTCAACAATGGCCTTTTTTATGTCCTTTAGCATCGGATATGAAACCGGTCTCCACTCGGGGGGTTTCCCCTCCTCGTAGTAGACCGGGAATGCTTTCAGGAATTCCACGTCTTGGGCACGCGCGGCTTCTTCCCGGAAGGCCTCCCAGATATCTGGTACTGAGGGTTGCCTTTCCGGGGAACGCGGCGCCCACCCATGGTCATAGTCCGGTTCCCGGTGGGCGGGGTAGGCCCTGGTGTTATGGGGCCTACGGGCGCAGCCATCTTCCCGGAAGGAAGGTTTGGCCTTTGCCCTTGCCCCGCCCACTGTTTCCTGCCTGCGCCGTAAGGGCGACACATCCGGGGAGGAGACAGGAGTGGCGGAAGTAGGCGTGTCCGAAGGTGTGTCGGGGGAGGGACTTCTCGCGCCACGAGTGGGAGGAGAGAGAGGCGTTCCATGGGGTGGAGCTACGGGGGCCCGCCTCTTCTTTTCCCGCGCCGATCTTTCACGCGCTTCACCCTCCCCCCTTTTCTCTGGGCGATGTCGGGGTCCCTCCTCGACGCCATTTTGTGGTCGACGCGCCCTTCTTCTACTCTCCCTCCCGCCATCTTGTAGGGTGGTGTCCGTCTCGGTCTCCGCTCCACCATTTTGTGTGCCCTCAGTGTCCGTGCTTGTTTTAGTGTCCTTGGTTTTGCCCGCTGGGAGGCTATTGTTCGCGTTCATCATCTGGTGCTGTAGCACCATCAGAACGAGCCTCCACGCAATTAGCGCTTGTTTGGCCAGTCTATCGCCTCGATCTGAGTCCCGCCATAAATTGTATCTGAGGGCTTGCCATTTGTCTAAGGAGATGTTATCGTTCATGGCACAGCCCTGGCGGTCCAGCCACCTCGCGAGCGCTTTAGCCGACTTCTTATCAAGCGGGTGGCCGTGTTCGATTACAAAATCTTTGAGGCGACGATATACAAACTTTTGAGAGGTGGAGAGTGTTAAACCCATGATGTTATTCGGGCTGCTCTCTCAGGTGTTACTCCTCTCTCTTAAAATTTAGTTGCGTGGGGTGGAATGGGGTGAAGGTGACTGGAATGTCCCTTGTGGCTCACCTGGTCCGGTGTGCGACCCACGCGATGAGAGCCGTCCGAAGCCGTCAGCTGCACAAGGGAGGGTCAGCGGAGCAGTCTTCCCTCTTGAAGACGCCTGAACCCAAGTGGAGCCACGGGAGTTCTCCTGATTCAGGAGACCTCCACCGTGCCCCACATTGGGCGCCACTTGCCACGACCCGCTGGGATAAAGGGAAAGGGGTCGGGCACTGCAAAGAAGGGTCTTTTACACGGTGGAGGTTGGTGAAGCAATGCCAACGTTTATTAAGGGGTAACAACTTATATAGGGTTGGATGAGGGGTGGAACTTGGGCTAGGGAGGAGCATGGGACTGACAACTGGGGAAACATGGTGATTGGGCAATTTGGTGAGGAGAGGAGGAGTTTGGATATCTCCGAGGGAAAGGACCAATGGGAGCTACCTCTGCACTGCACCAAATCCTAACCAATGGCAGGCAGAGGAGCGGGAAAACAGGGAAAAGGCGGGAAAACTGAGGGAAGAAGAAGGGGACAACATGGTGGACAATTTTAAAAACAACAGGGGGTACATAAAACAGTATAACATCACAACCATAAACTGGGGGATAACTGGGGTACAACAGTCACATCCAGAAAGTGTCATAATCAGTATCAGAGGTCAAATCCGGTATATTAGAGTCCATTCAGGGATTATATATTTTTCTCCAGGCTTCGTATCGTTCCCATTCCTCTTTGTCTCCTCCAACATCTCCATGCCTTGAATCTTTCCCAGTCTGATTTCTGGTCCTCGTCACCCCTCTATGGCTGTGGTGGTGGCATTAGCCTCCTTAGTTAGTCAGCAGCCTAGATGGGTTAAGAGGGACAGGGCATGCGCGGCACTGATTCCTGGGATTGGAAATGATACCCAGAAATGTCTCATTCTGGACCAGATCTCTATTTTTGAATCACAGTCTGCCGGGAATGGGAGTGGTGGTAAGGGTGTAAAGATTTTTTCTGGTTGGTCTCTTTTTGATACCTTTAGAGTCAAATCTTTGATTCTTAGTTCTTTTCTTTCAGGAAATCTCCAGTCGGAATTTAGAGCGTGATTAGCTTTTGGGATCAAATCTTTTGCAGTTGGATATTTAGGGTGCCAGGTGCCCACATATCTCTTGGATCGAATAGGAGAGGACTGGATAGAGGTAGATTGAATTTGTCCGGGCAGTTTGAATTTAGTAGTGTTAAAGAGGGATAATTTTCCAATTGTGCAGGGACCTCCCTCTGGATATGAAGGGATTCCCTGCCAGGCCCTATTTCTGCAAATGAGAAAAAATCCTTTAGGGAGTTTCATGGGTCTCGGAATGTGTTCCGTGGCTACTATTCTGGTACTAGAATAATTGCACCAGATGGTAATGTTCCAATAAATTCGTGAGGTAGGTGAGATATCGTGGGGTGTAAAAAGTTTGTTGTTGGTATACTTGTGGAAGACCACGCAAGAACTAGTAGGGATGGATCCCAGGAGGTCTAACTCCTGTGGCTCCGTTGTAACAAAAATCTGCCTGGAAATGCTCTGTGACAATCTAACAGGGGTTACCGGAACATTGCCGCGGTCAGGTAGGGGAATGGGATCGCAACAGCAATAAGGGTTCAGACAAGGTGGAAGGTCGTGAGCTATCGCGCTTTATTAATGCACTGCACCGGCTTATATAGAGCTCTGTGAGAATCTGCTAGAAACGTGGGTGGAGCATGAGACAGGCAAAGGAATGGACTAATAGGGAAAGGTAGGAGGGAAGATGATGTCAACAGGGACCAACGACGGGTCCCCTGCACTGTGGCAAATTCCAGCCAACCGGTGAGAGGGACAAGGACATGAGGGGACAAACAAGTCTGAACATGCCAAAACCAAATAAAACTGGGGTACAGAATAGTATAACACATACATTAACATTCTCTATGCTCTATATTAATAAAGTCCATTTCTGGTATGATGGCTGACAGTAAAACTGGAAGCCTCTGGTGATTTTCGGTGCTCCATCACTAGTTCTCATAAAGTTCTCGCCATTTTCTGAATCTCTCCCACTCATCTTCTTCAGCCACCACAGAACACGTCTGGAAATTCTGCTCTGAGTTACAAATGTATCCCAGATTTTCCCAGGGGTAGCTAGAACACCTACAAGGCAGGTCTGAAATGGATTTCTGACACTAGCTAAGGCCAGGCACAGAGTATCTGTGCCCGTAGCCTTAGCCAGAGATACACAGAGATTTTCTTGTGGTTGCTCCATCCAGACAGGTAGCGGCATTTGGTTGATGACTCTCAAGGTGAAGATGATGACTGTGGCACAGCAGATTCTTTGAAAGGTCGTATCCATCATGGTGGCACCCAAGTCAGTCCACAATTTGTGGAAAGACAGGTGTGGCCCCTCCCCCAGGTTATTAGGGGAAAGGGCCCCACCCATTTTCCCACTATTAAGTCTTTATAGATGACCTTTGCCTGAGTGGGACTAACAGGCCCTGAAGGGGAGAAATGCTTACTCACTGGGGTTTTCTCTACCTCCATTCTATTCAAAAAGTTCAGAACATATGTTACTTTCTGCAGGCACTCTTGGGGGGTAAGTCTGACACTCACCCTTCTGTTTCTCCAACATGGTCTTAATTGTATGATGGGCTCTTTCTACAATAGCTTGACCAGTTGGAGAGTGGGGAATGCCTGTATGGTGTTCAATTCCCCACAGCGCAAAGAACTCTTGTGTGCTCTTCGCCACATAAGAGGGCCCATTTTTTTATTTGCCTGGGGACTCCCCTATGTGCGAAGGCGGCAAGAAGATGTTTTTGAACATCCCAGCTCCTTTCACCAGAATGTGCAGTGGTGACGATGAAGCCCGAGAACATGTCAATAGACACATGTACTAATTTAAATTTTCCAAATGAGCCAATGTGCGTGACATTTATCAGCCAAATTTGGAGAGGCTCAAGGCCTCGGGGATTCACTCCCTCTGCTGGTAGTGGTGTAACCAATTGACAATCAAGGCAGGATGTCACTATATCTTTTGCTTGTAATTTTGTCAAGCCAAATTCTTTTTGGAGGGCTTTGGCATTCTGATGAAAAAAGCCATGGGACAGTCTTGCCTGTTCCATGCGCTGGGGAACCACTGCTGCTCCCGCTAGATGGTCTGCCAGGCGATTCCCCTTGGCAATTGGGTCAGGAAGTGCCATATGGGAACGGACATGAACTATGAAGAAAGGAGAAAAGTGATTACTAATAACAAAAATTAACTGCTTAAATAAAGTAAATAATTGTTGGTTATTAATTTCTTTAAGGTATGCTGCTCACATCTTTGAACCACTCCTAGAACATAATTTGAATATGAAACAATATTTAAACTATCTGGGAAAAGGGATAAGGCTCTAACAACTGCAAACAATTAAACCAGCTGTGATGAGCCTGGAACTTTGTGGAAATCCTGATGCCAGGTGCCACCTTCGTTCCACACCACCACAGCATTTCCGGTATTGCCTGATCCATCTGTAAAAACTGTGCGTGCCTCTGGAATTGGGTTTGGCAACCAGTTAGAATTGTAATAAAATGGAATTTGTTAAATTTTTTGAACCAATTTGTACACTGGCAGATGGACTTTGACTTGACCTTCATAGTCTAAGAAGGCAATTTGAAATTCCATGTGAATTGTCCACATTTGTTCTAGGAGATGGGAAGTCAAGGGTAGATAAATTTCCTCTGGATCTGCAACCAAGAGTTCCCAACACTTTGTTCTGCCTCTTGAACATAATTTGGAGATTAACTCTGGTAAGGAAACAATTGTTTCAGAAAACTGATGAGGGAGGAAGATCCATTCCCATACAGCAAATTGAGTGTGATTATGATGGAATTGGCCCAAAAGCCCAAAAAGCTGTGTTGGACCCTGCCACGGTCCGGTGGGTAGGGGAATAGGACCGCAACACTGCACAAAGGAGTCCAACAAGGTAGAAGATGGGGGTGCAATGGCAATTTATTGAGGTAGAGCGGGGACTTATATAGGGTCTGGATCAGAAGGGCTTGGTAACAGGGGAGGAGCATGGGATTGACATCTCAGGGCACAACAGGATAGGAGAGCTCAGGAAAGGAGGAGGAACTTGGGAGGAGTCGGGCATTAGGGACCAATGGGGACTCACCCTGCACTGCAGCACTCCTCAGCCAATCAGCGCAGGATGAGCTGATTGAGGAAAATGAGGGAGTAAACAACTTCTGGCAGGAAAACAGCTCGGGGCAAGCTGGGCAAATCCAGGGCTATACAAGCAAATGGGGTTAATACAACCATATGGGGAAAGCACATCAAACAATGTTTAAAACTGGGTATGAATGAACAAATCCATAAAATGGAGTCCCTTTACGCACTATAAATGTCCTTCCATGCTTTAAAGCGTTCCCATTTGGACACAGGCTCCTCAGGAGGACCCCTCAGAATAATTAACACAGATGGTACATTTAAAAGATGCCTTTGGACCTGCAAAGAAGAAAGTTTTTGATTAACAATGTTTAAAGACTCCCTGGCTTCCTGCATAATTCTCCTTGGCAATGTCAAGGCCAGATCTCCCCGCAGAAGCTGAAACAGTGGGTGGAGATCATCTGTGGAGACTCTTTATCACCAGATGCAGCCAGTTGGTGGTGCCTAGAGTCTTTTGCAGGTCCTTTAAGCTTTGGATATGTGATGTTATTGAGACCTGTTGCAGAGTAATGTCCCTTTGAAAAATCCACCATCCTAGAGATTTCCATGGTGCTGTCATTTAGATCTTGTCCTCAGCCACCTTAAGTCCCTTTCTCACTAGGGCCGACATGGCTACTTGCACAAGTTTATGTAACTCCTTCATCGTTGGTGCTGAAAAAAGAAGGTCATCCATATAGTGATAGCAAAGGGCTCAGGAGAACTGTTGTCTGAGTGGGGACAGGAGGTCGGACACGTAGCGTTGGCAGAGCAAGGGGCTATTCTTCATCCCTGTGGCAGAACTTTCCACTGGTATTGTTTGTGAGGTTCTGCCGCATTTATTGAGAGGACTGAAAAAGCAAATCTAGGTTTATCTTCTGGATGTAAAGGTATGCTAAAAAAGCAGTCTTTAATGTCTATCAGAATTATGGGCCAGTCCCGTGGAATCATCATTGGAGACGGCATCTCCGGTTGGAGGGCTCCTATTGGCTCAATGATCTCATTGATCTTGTGGAGATCATGAAAGAACCTCCATTTACCATTTGACTTATGGATGCAAAAAATCAGGGAATTCCACGGGCTGGTAGATGGCTCTGTGTGCCTTGGCTTAACTGCTTTCCGACTAATTGTTGTAAAGCTTATGGCTGGTCCCCTCTTAGAGCCACTGGTCCACCCAAACTGGTTTGTTAGAAACCCAGTTAAGGCAGGGGAGGTGCTGCACCCCAGTGGCCCCTAGTGTAAATCTGAGGTGAGGAGAACTAACACAGTTCAGTTAGGGAAATGGGGAATGTCCACTCAGGGATGGGTTTGACACAGGTTGTAGGTTGAAGCAGAGTGAACACTTTATTAAAATGACTTCCCCCTTATATAGGGGAAACCGGAGAAATTTCTGGAATACTATAAATAGGAGGAGGGGTTTGACATGGTGAGGATACGATTGGATAAAAACAAAAGGGGAGGAATTACAAGTGCTTATTAACAAAAGGGGAGGAGTAACAATCTTGTAAGGGAACCAACCAATGTAAAGGGGTGAGAGGGGGTAGGATTTTTACAATATTGTAAAATACAGCATGACAACCCTGTATTAACATCAGACTCTGACTCAGTTGATGGAGTCCCTTGTACACAAGTAAAGTCTGTAATCTGAAATCCAGTCTTCTTCCTCTGCCGATTCTTTCAATGCTGTGACCCATCTCCGGTATTGTTCTTTCTCTTTCTGCTCATCTCCCACAGAGAATGCCCCACTGCCGTAGTACGTCTCTGCCCCAGAGTGTTAAGGGGATGTTTAGAATAAAAGGTCTTATTGTAGCGACTTGCTTCTCTGGACCTGTCACCACTAGATCTTGGCTTTGCTTCAGGATTTTGACTCCTTGCACTCCTGCAACTTCTGTAAGGGTTGGAATTATGTACCTGTGTCCTGGCCAGTCTTTCTGGGCAATTACCGTCGGGTCCGCACCCACGTCTATCAGTCCATTTATCGTTACTGCTTGCTCTGAGGAAGAAGAAGAGATTGTACAGGTTAACACTGGGTGCTGGCTTAGGATTGTCTGGGACCAGTTGACTAATGATGGCTTAAATCTGAAATGTTCCCTTAACTGCTTTAGTGATTGTAATCGAGCAATTGGACCTTCAGTTGTAATTTTCATAGGAGGGGAAGAGGCTTGTACCTTCACCAAGATTTGTTCTCCCGATGACTTTTCCACTATTTGTGGAAAGACCATCAAACCTTTTTCTGTAATCTCAGAGGGTCTGGATAATAAATAAGTTTCATTGGGTAAAACTAAAGTAGAAGGATTAGTTAGTATGTCATAAATACCATTGTCCCATATAGTTAGGAGTGTAGTAGGGACTAATTCTATTTCAGAGGGTATTAGTTTGTTTCTTCCCTCTCTGGGAGGACTGGGAGCATTTGGAACTGGTGTTTCCTGGGGGGTTTTTCTGTCCTCGCGCTCCCCCTGGTGCTCAGCTCCCAGTTTCCCTGCTTCTTCTGGTGTGGTGTTCCAAGAATTTCCTCACAGATTTCTATATTTGTCTTCCATTGCTCGTAGACACAATCCTCCAGAGCACACTTCTCCTGGTGTCCCACATCTCCCCCTTTTTTGTTTAATGCAACGAAAGCTTGAGAGAGACTTCTCATGATTAGTTTGCGGACACAATATATAATACAGGGCACAAAAGTACAAATAGAAACTAGAGTGAACAAAGAAATTACTAAAATCATAATAATTTTGTTCGCCCAATTAGGGATGCTGGGAAAATGAATCCAGTTAAAAACACCGTTTAGGCCTTTATCTTATTCCTTTGAAATATCTGAAATGAGTGCTTTTAGTGTATGAATGCTCTGGTGGATCGACTGCGAATGATTGCTGAAATTCATACAACATAAACCTTCGAACTCCTGACACCCATGTCCGTGTGCCAGGAGCAGGAAGTCTATTGCAGTTCGATTTTGAAGACTCACTTCCTTTAATTTCTGTGTATCTTCTAGCAGTCCCTCTATAGCTGAAGTAGTAGCATTCGCCTCCTTGGTTAACCAACAGCCAAGGTGTGTAAGGAGGGACAATGCATGGGTAGTTCCAATTGCTGGAATAGGTATAGAGGCCCACATATTTCTCATTTTTGACCAAATTTCTGTTTTAGAATCGCAATCCTCGGGAAAGGGGAGAGGTTCTGCTGGTGTAAATGTTCTCACCCTTTCTGGTTCTACTATTACTTTAGGAGTAAGAGTCAGAGTTGATTTTGGACTTTTGGTAGTGGGAGGATTGCGATCTTTTGGTTTTGGGAATCTCAGTGGTATATAAGGTAGAACTCCACCCACTTGTCTTTGTTTTCTCACCTTTATCTCAGATTCTTTTTCAACTGGGTATCTTACTTTGAGTATATCATCCAAAATGAGATATTGATCACAGAGGGCACTCAAGCTTCTACCCATTTGGTTGGCCCTTAGTTGAGTTTGGATTGGACTCATTTTTTCTAACAACTGAAATTTTGCAGGGTTAAATAAAGCCAATTTTTCTAATGGCTTTTTTTACATGGACCGCCTGTTGGGTATGCAGGGATGCCCTGCCATGCTCGATTACCGCAGATGAGAAATAATCCCTTTGGTAATCTCATTGGTTTAGGAATATGTTCTGTTGCAATTATACCAGGGCTTGATTGATTGCACCATATTGTAGCATTCTGGTATATTTTCAAGCTAGGGGTCATGTCATGAGGGATAAATAACTTGTTGTTGGTGTACTTATGAAAAATAACACAAGAGCCTGCTATAATAGACCCGAGGAGATCAAGTTCTTGTGGTTCTGATGAAACCATGACTTGTCTCCCTACTGATTGTGCTAATGTAACTGCGTTAAGGGGGATGTTACCGGAGACGCGACTAGAACTTAAAAACTGCTGCCAGATCTCCCCAGATGTTATCGGGACCCCAGCTAAACATGTTTGAAAGGGATTGGAGGCGCTGGCCAAGGCCAAGCACATACTGTCAGTGCCTGTGGCCTTAGCCAGTGATACCCATAGATTAGTATGAGGCTGCTCCATCTAGGCCGGTGGTAGTATGGAGGGGGTGATTCTCAGGCAGATGAAGAAGGAGAGGGCTGCGAAGAGGGCTCTCGAGCTGGTCTCACCCATCGCGAAGGTATCCATTTTGGACCGTTATCTGTGGAAAGACAGGCGTGGCCTCTCCCCCAGGTTATTAGGGGGAAAGGCCCCACCCATTTGCCTGTTATTAGATCTTTATACATTACTTTCACCATGGTCGGAGCAATTGGCCCTGCAGGAGAGAAGTGTCTAGTAGCAGGTGTTTTTTTTTGTTTTCCATCCTGTTTAGAGAATTTAACACATAAGTGGCTTTATACAAGCGTTCCTGAGGGGTAAGTCCAGCACTGCCTCTTTTTTGTCTCTCCAACATCGTTTTATGGGTCAGGTGTGCCCTTTCCACAATCGCCTGACCAGTCAGAGAGTAAGGAATACCAGTGCGGTGTTCGATTCCCCACAGCACAAGGAACTCTTGGGTCGCTTTGCACACATAGGAAGGGTCATTATCCGTTTTTATCTGTTTAGGCACCCCCATGTGTGCAAAGGCAGCAAGTAGGTGTTTCTGAACATCCTGGCTTTTTTCACCAGAATGGGCTGTTGCCACAATAAAACCTGAAAATGTGTCGATTGATACATGTACAAATTTTAATTTACCAAATAAGCTAAGGTGGGTGACGTCCATCTGCCAGATTTGAAGAGATTGCAAGCCCCGAGGATTTATTCCTTCTGGGGGTAATGGTGTAATCAGTTGGCAATCAGGACAGGACACCACAATATCCTTTGCCTGAAATTTTGTTAAACCAAATTCCTTTTGTAGAGCTTTGGAATTCTGGTGAAAAAAGCTGTGGGATAACTTTGCTTGTTGGGGGACCACCGCTACTCCCGCCAGCTGGCTAGCAATCCGGTTTCCTTCAATAATCGGGCCTGGTAATGTCGTATGGGAATGGACGTGGACTATAAAAAATGGAGAGGAACAGTGGTTAATAACAAAAATTAATCATTTGAACAAAGCAAAAACTTGTGGATTTTGCAGTTCTTTGAGGTAGGCGTTTTCACAGCACTGAACTACGCCCACGACATACTGAGAATCTGCGATGATATTCAATTTTTCTGGGAAGAGACTGAGTGCTCAGACAACTGTAGACAGTTCCACAATCTGTGGTGAGCCTGGAACTTTATGAATGTCTTGGCACCATGTGCTCTTTTCATTCCAAACCACCACAGCATTCTCAGTGTGGCTTGACCTATCCGTAAACACTGTGTGCGCTCCTGGTATCGGGTTCTGTGCCCAATTTGATTGACATTGTAACGGAATCTGATTAATTTTTTGATGAATCGACATGCAGGTAGGTGAATCTTAATTTGTCCTGCATAGTCTGCCATTGCCACTTGAAAATCCATTTGCATTGTCTGCATTTGCTCAAGCAGCTGGGAAGTTAGAGGCAGGTAGATTTCCTCTGGATCTACGCCTGTAAGTTCCCAGCATCTGAATCTTCCCTTTACACATAATTTAGATATCAATTCAGGTAGAGATACAATTGTTTTACCGAACTGGTGTGATAAAAAAATCCATTCCCATACAGCGAACTCCTTCTGTTGGTGGTAGAATTGGCCCAGAAGACCAAAAGGCTGTGTAGGACCCCTCAGTACAACTAACACAGGTGGAATTCCGGGAAGACATCTCTGCACCTGAAAGGAAAAGAGTCTTTGATTAATTATTTCTATTGCTTCCCTCGCCTCCAGAGTCAACCTCTGGGGGGAGGTGAGTTCTGGATTTCCACGTAAAAGCTGGAACAGTGGGTGGAGATCATCAATTGTCACTCCTATCACTGGTTGCAGCCAGTTTATGGTTCCTAACACTTTCTGCAGGTCATTTAAATTTTTTATTTCTGTATCCAAGGCAACTTGTTGTGGATAAACTGCTTTGTGTGAAATTTGCCAGCCCAAATATCTCCAAGGGGCTGATATTTGTATTTTATCATCGGCCACTTTGAGCCCTTTCTTCGCTAGAGCGGAGATAGTAGCTTGTGCGAGTGCGGTTAACTCTTGGGAGACAGAAGTAAGTCATCCATGCAGTGGTAGCAAAAGGTCTCAGAAAATTGTCTTCTCAAAGGTGACAAGAGGTCGGCCACAAAACACTGACATAAAGAAGGACTGTTCTTCATGCCTTGTGGTAGAACCTTCCACTGATATCTTTGATGGGGTTTGGCTGCGTTGATGGAAGGGACTGAAAAGACAAACTTAACTCGATCTTCTGGGTGGAGCGGTATGCTGAAGAAACAGTCCTTGATGTCAGTTATCATTATGGGCCAATCTCGTGGAATCATAGCCGGTGATGGCATTCCCAGCTGGAGGGGTCCTATGGTCTCAATGACCTCATTGACCTTTCGAAGGTCATGGAGGAGCCTTCATTTCCCTGAAGATTTCTGAATACAGAAAACAGGGGAATTCCACGGACTTACTGATGGTTCTATGTAACCCAATTCTAACTGTTCCTCCAGCAACCATCTTAAATGTCGCAGCTTGTCCCCTTTTAGGGGCCCCTGGTCCACCCAAACTGGCTCTTTGGAGAGCCAATTTAGGCGAGGGAGGTGCTGCACACCAGTAGCCCCTATTGAAAAGTTGATGTTAAAAGTACACCCCATTGTCCGAGTACATCCCTCCCCCAGAGGGTGAGTGCAAGATCTAGAATAAAAGGTTTGATCGTGGCACTTTGATTTTCTGGTCCCGTTACCACTAAAAGGTCCTGAGATTGTTGCGGGATCTGTGTCCCCCCAGTGCCCGCAATTTCTGTTAGTGTCTGTGTGGTCGCCCAGGATCTTGGCCAATCTTTTATAGCTATTATAGTTAAATCAGCTCCGGTGTCTATTAGTCCCTGCATTTTCACTGATTGACTTACTGATGGGGATGATATGGAACAGGTCAACATTGGTCGATGGTTTAAAATAGCTTAGTGCCACGGCCCGCAGGGAAAGGGACCGGGCACTGCAAAGCAGGGTTCAGGACACAGCTGAGGTCGGTGAAGCAATGCCGACTTTATTAGAACCAGCGGGGACTTATATAGGGTTGGAACAGGGGCTGGACTCAGGATAGGGGAGGAGTGAAGGATTGACAACTCAGGGACTCTTGGGATAGGGTGACAGGGTAGAGATGGGCGGAGTTGGGGTGTTACTAGGAGATTGGGCCAATAGGAGCTACCTCTGCACTGCACCAAACAGGGACCAATCACAGGCAGAGGAGCGGGAAAACAGGGGAGAACAACAGGTTTTGGCGGGAAAACTGTGAGGGAAGAAGGAGACAATATGGAGGATATGATTTTTAAAACAACAAGCTGGGGTACATACAACACTATAACAGTACAACAATAAACTGGGGATAACTGGGGAAAACTGTCAGTTCAATGGTCGTCACATCCGGTGAATAAACGTCTTTTCCAGTGAATTAGTGTCCATTCCGGTGTAGGTTAGTCATTTCAGGGGTTATAGATCTGTCTCCAGGCCTGGTATTTCTGCCAATCGTTTTCTTCTTCCCCAACAGCTTAGGACCAAGTGAGCAAGGGTGCTGCAACCCCCAGTTGTACCTTAAGTTCTTCTATGGATTGAAGCTTGGCGATTGGACTTTCTATCCCAATTTCTAAGGGAGGAGAAGGAGCCTACAGTCTCACCGGAATTTGGTCTCTTGTCAGGTGACTGACTATCTGAGGGACCACGATGATCCCTGTTTCAGATACATCTGCGATCCCTGAAAGCAGATAAGTTTCTGTAGGAGAAACAACTGAAGGATTGGTTCAAACAGTTTGAACTTCATCATTCCATAATGTTATTGTGGAAACAGGAAAAAGCTCTATAGAAAAACTTAGTTCATCTCCATTTCCTCTGGGATGGTGGGTATCATTTGCCCTGGAATTTTCCTCAGGGGGATTTGTGTCTTCACGCCCCCTGGGCGCTTGACTTCCAGTTTCCAGGCCTCCTATGCGTCTTTGGGGAGTCTACTAGTAGTCTGCCATTTATATCATATTTTGCTCTACAATGATGGGTCCAACATAATCCTTTCCGACATCTTTGGCACGGGCTCGATGGAGGTTCTATTTGAGGGCCCTTATTACAGTTATTACAATAAGTCTCAACATCCTCTGTCAATGTGCTTGATAATGCCCTGTTTTCCAACATTTAAAACATCTTCTCTCATATTTGTTACCCTGAATAATCGCATTTGCCAATGCTTTCATTTTGAATTGTAATGACCCAACATCTTGGCAGGCCTGCATTATTTCAGTAGTAGTAGGATTTTTAAGGGTCTTTAGTACTCTTTGACAATCAGGGTTCGCATTTTCAACAGCTAGTTTTAAAAACAATGCTTCCTGCGCTTCAGGGTTAGAAACTTGCTTAGAGATTGCTTCTTTGAGATGGGTTGCAAAATCAAAGAAGGTCTCTTTTTGTCCCTGTTGAACTTTAGAAAAGGGCTGTGTCGGTGTGGAGGCATCAACTACTATCTTAATTGCTGATAAGGCCAGATTTTTTGATCTATCAAGATAGTCTAAAGGAATGTGAGCCTGCGCATTATTGCTAGAATAAGGGTCTTCACCAAATAACCGATTAATTGTTTCTTCCATTGGAACCCTTCTAGAATTTAGAGCATCTTGAGCGTGTTTTTTTATTAAGCCTCACCATTCACTTTCGAACATTGTAAATTGTGGGGTGTTAAGAACTGCTTTGGCTATGGTCCTTATATCATTTGGAGTTAACGTACAAGCAGAAAACAATGACTCAATAAGCCCGATGACAAAGGGTGAGCTGAGGCCATACTCAACTATTGCTTTTTTGGTGTCTTTAAAGATTGGATATGAAACTGGCTGCCAGGTCGGGACCTTCCTCTCCTCCAAATAAGCCAGGAAGGCTCGTAACATATCCATATCCCCATCTTCTTCTGCCCCTTGCCTGGCAGCTGACCATCTATCTAGTGCAATACCATTCCCTGCTTCATTCTGTGGAGGTTCAATAATATTATTTCTCATACTTATATTACTGGCCAATGGTCTGGCATAGAGGCCGCCATTTTGCCAGATGTTTACATCTGGTAGACCAGAAGTGTCATTTGGGCCTCCATCTTGGGAAGGGCCAGAGGTATCATGCGAGCCACCATTTTGAGAAGGGCCAGAAGCATCATGTGAGCCGCCATCTTGGAAAGGGCCGGAAGTACCCAGAGGCCGCCATTTTGGAAAGGACTAAAACTACTCGGACGGCTGCCATTTTGAGAAGGGCTGGAGGTACCCGGGTGGCTGCCATTTTGGGAAGGGCTTGAAGTACTCGGCCGGCCGCCATCTTGGATTTTGATCTTAGTTCCTCCCTCAGAATCTTGGATTAATATTGCTTGGAAATTCTGGTCACGCCCACCATTTTGAGAGTTATTGGATTCTTTAGCACAGGTTAGTGTTCCCCTGACGCCATTAGATGTTTTCCTGCCAGTTTGGTTAGTGGAAGGGGTCTCGGCGCCATTTTGACCTATAAGTTCTAATGATGAGGGTTTTTCTCTGGTGTTAAGGTTAGGGGATTTGGGTCCCTCTCACCTTCTCTCCCGCTGTTTGAGGATTTCTAGGACAATCCTCCACCCAATTTGGGCTTTAGAAGCATACTGGTCTCCTTTGTGTACAGCTTTCCAAAGCACTCTCCCCATTTGGTCCCATTGCTCATAGTTTAGGTGATCGGGGATTTTTTCTTGGTTTTTATCAAGCCATCTGGCTAAGGATTTTAGGGAGTCCTTATCCAAAGGGTGTGCCCGGGCGAGTATTAATATTTTTAGGCGCTGGTAAGAATCCCTTTCGGATTTTGACATCCGGGCTCCCATTTTTATATTAAATTGTGGAGGGGGGGGCGGAAAGGAATATCTTTGGGGCTGCTCACCTCGGTCAGTCATCAGACTAGGTGTTGTGGAGCCTGCCAGTCATAGACTTGCTATCCCTATACAGTCCCCAGGAGTCGCCAGCGCTAACAGTTCAATACCATAGCGAGATGCCGTCGCAGGGAGCGAGTTCTCTCAATGTGAGGGACCTCTAGCTCTGCCCCACGTTGGGCGCCAGATGACGCGACCCGTTTGGAAAGGGGGTTCGACCACTTTGGAGTAGAGGCAAAAATAGTCCTTTATTGAGGGGAGAAACAGACTTAAAAAGGGTCTGGAGGGAAGATACTGGAAAAAGGGGAGGAGATGGGGAGGAGCATGCAAATACAAACCAGTGGAGAGAAAATAAGGGTGGAGATATCCAAACAAGGGATTATTAATAAATCAGATACTGCAATGCAGCATTTTTGAACCAATCACAAACAAAGGCGTGAATTGAGGTACCAAACACTGAGGGACATGTGGTAAACTGACAATCAAAGGGATATTATAAGGCAATAATATTCTGAACATTCAACAATAACATTAACAATCCAACTCCAACAAAGGTAGAAAAGGTGCATTCTTCTGGTGTTCCAAGAATTTCCTCACAGATTTCCATATTTGCCTTCCATTGCTCGTAGACACAATCCTCCACAGCACACTTCTCCCGGTCTCCCACATTCTGGAGTTTAGGGAATCTAAAAGCAGCCTGTTGTTGGCATCGTACTTTGCCCTGCAATGACGCATCCAGTGATGATCTTTATGGCATTTGAGACACGGACTGGAACGATGTTTGAATTGTGGGCCTCAGTTACATTTTGCACAACAAGTTGGAATACCTTCTGTAGAGTGCTCTTGATAATGGCCATCTTCCCACACTTGAAACATTTCCTTTTGTATTTGTTTCCTTGGATTATGGCATTCACTAGGGTTTTCATTTTAAGTCAGTAAGTGCCACAGTCTGGGGTTGGAAAGGATCCACGACAGCAAAGAGGGTTCAAGCGAAGTAAAAGATTGAGTCGGATTGTCACTGTGCTATCACGCTATAGCACTTTATTCAAGCAGGGGTAGGACTTATATAGGGTAGGATGAGGAAGGTTCTGGAAAGCAGGGAGGAGCATGGGACTGACAGGGGCAACAACCAACCAGGGAAGGAAGGAGGGAACATAGGATCAGCAAGGACAAATGAAGGAAACATCTGCAATGCAGCAAATGAAAGCCAATAGGAAAAATGGAGGGTACTTGTGAGGGGAAAATACATTAAAACTTGAAAAACTCGGAATAAAACCGTTCTGAACAGATTCCCTGGTAACACTGAAACAGTCTTTTCCATTGACAGCCATTTCTCAATAATGGTGTTATAATTTATCACTTTTGGGGGGGTGCTTGATCGTTTCTGTTTCTCTCTGCACCTGCTGCAGCTCCTCTTGCCATCTTTGTAACAGTTCCTCCTCAAGGCATGTGCCCTTCTCAGGTAAGAACCAATGTTTTTACATGCCTGCATCATCTCCATTGCTGTGGGATTTTTCAGCGTTTTTAGCACTTTTTGGCAGTGATCGTTTGCTTGTTCAACTGCCAATTTCATGAACAGTGCGTCTTGGGCCTCCTGATTAGGGATTTGTCTAGAAAGAGCCTCCTTCAACCTTGTGGCAAAGTCAAAGAAGAACTCCTTCGGCCCTTGCTGTATCTTTGAAAATGATAGCATTGGCATGGAAGCATCTGCTACGATTTTGATTGTGGATAACTCCAGGTTTTTAGTGCGATCTAAATAAATAAAAGGGTATTTGGGCCTGTGCTTTGTTGGCTGCATATGGGCCCTCCCCAAACAACCTATTGATTGTTTCCTGTATAGGTATTCTTCTAGTTGATAGTGTATCCTGCGCACGCTTCCTGATTAAATTCCGCCATTCAGCCTCAAACATTGCATATTGAATCGTGCTAAAGACTGCTTTTGCAATGGTATGTAAGTAATTTGGTGTTAATGTGTACACTGAGAATAATGATTCTAAAAGCCCTATAGCAAATGGTGAACTGAGGCCATACTCCGTTATTGCATTCTTGGTATCCTTAAGGACTGGGTAGGAGACCGGCTGTCATGTAGGCAGCTTGCCCTCCTCGAGGTAAACTGGGAAGGCTCGCATCAACTCCAGGTCTCCTGCCTCTTCTACTTGTTTGCAGGTTACCATCCATTTATCAGTCCCACCAGTATTGATTGTCGGTTCAGTAGTGTGTCCCATATAATCATTGTCAATATCAGGTAGGCCTGCCTATTGTATGGCATGGATGTCGCCATTTTCCCAGATGTTTTGGGTTGGCAACCCAGAAGTGACCTGGGCCTGGGTGCTGCCCTCCGGCCAGATGTTTACATCCGGAAACCTGGAAGTGGCCTGGGAGGCGCCATCTTGGCAGGTGTTATGACTCACTGTTGTCAAGGAAGTTGGGGTTGCTGGGGCGCCATTTTGCATCTCATTAGTTTTTCCTGCTCCGGAAGAAGGTGTTAATTTTATATCATACATTTCCTGGTGGCCATTTTGTGTTAGTCCTTGGCAGGAACCGCCATTTTGAGTCCCAAGGTTGTCTTGGCGACCATTTTGTGTTAGTCTTTTGAGTCCCTGTTGCCCACCATTACAAATTTTCCCACCAAAACCGTTGTTAGCATGGTTCCCAGTGCCATCTTGGGTGTTAATTTTGAGGTGAGGGTTTTTATCTGTGGAGTTATTTCTTGGTGACTCAACTCCCCTTTTTTCTTTCTCACTCTGCATTAATAAGGCTAGAACCACTCTCCATGCTATCTGTGCCTTTGAAGCCTCTTCGTCCCTTTTTCAACGGCTCTCCAAAATAACAGTCCCATTTGATCCCCCTGGTTACAAGTCAAGACTTCAGAGATCTTTTCTTTATTCTTAGCTGTGTTGGGGTCCTAAGGGGACGAAAGGATGAGCCACCCTCTGGAGGCTGAGGGAAAATGGCTGCTTTATTAAGAATGCACCGGCTTATATAAGGTTGGGATGGAAGAGTCTGGAAAGAAGGGAGGAACTAGGGAGGAGCATGGTAATAAAAAACATACAAGGAAAATGGGGGTTGGACATAACCATATAAGGAAAGGCTGAAATGCAGAGAATTTGAACCAATCAGGAAAGGGAAAACCAGGGGTATACATAACAGGGGAACTTTTATAAAACTGATTTAAGGGTTCAAACAAGTAATAAACATGCAGTTAACTAAATGTCCATAACACATTAGTGAAAAGCTCTCAAATCGGGGTGATGCAGTTGTCGTCCATGTTGGGGACGTCACTCATCTCCAGATGCCTCTCTTGTTCTTTCTTCCACCATTCAAATTCTGTCTCCTCTTCACCCTCGATACTTAGCCATCCACTTGGGACTTCAGGGAGTCTTGGTCTAAGGGATAATCTTGTGGGAGTATAAATGTTTAAATTCGATGGTAAGCATCTCTTTCAGATTTAGACATCTGAGCTCCCATTGTTATTAATTAAATTTGGGATAGGTTCGGGGGTAGTTAGGGAGGAAAGTTGCTTTGTGATTGCTCACTTTTTGGTCACTGATTCGGTGTGGTGTGTTTGAGCCTGTCAGTCACTTGGACCCGCTTTTGCAAAGCAGTCACGGGAGCCACTGGTGCTGACAGCTCAAGACTGCAGTAAGAATCCCTTGTGGGGGGGAGTTCTCTTAATATGAGAGACCTCTAGCTCTGCTCCACGTTGGGTGCCAGTTGTTGGGGTCCAGTGAGAAATAAGGGTTTGACCACTCCAGAGTTAGAGGATGAAATGGTCATTTATTGAAAGGTGCACTGGTTTATAAAGGGTATGGGTGGAAGGTACTGGAAAGGAAGGCGGGATTAGGTTGGAGTATGCAAATGGGAGACAAATAAGGAAGACAGGGTTATTTATATAACTATAAATGGGGATTGTTGACCATAAAAGGGATAACCATATAAGGGAGTGCTGCAATGCAGCACTTAAGAACCAATCAGGAGAAAGGGAAGAAAAGAGAATACAGAACCATGTGGATTTTTCTAAAAACCATAAAAATGGGGTAAACCCGGGGTAAAAATACTTTGTGTGCTGCGGTCCAGGGTTGGGTTAGGATAATGACAGCAATAAAGGGCTCTTTACAAGGTGGAAGGTCTGAGGCTATCACAACTAAACAAGTTTGAAATAAATTATCAAGATTTGAAACAGATAAACAAATAGAATCAGTCCCTATTTCTTTCACGAGTTTCACCCATATGTTGTCCGTGTTTGTGTAGACCCATGTGGCCAGTGGCGCTGTTTTTGTTGGCATTTCGCCAAGGGTGAGGATGGTAAGGATGACACCTGTGGTGGTTCTTGATATATTCTTATTCGTTTTGAAAGTATCCATCGTGGTCCAGTGTCTGTTGAAACACAAGCATGCCCCTTTCCCCATGTAATCAGAGGGAAGGGGCCCATCCACTTTTCTGATATCAAGTCTTTCTATAATACTTTTGCTTTAGCATTATTCTGGTTGTTTGCTGTTTGAAAATGTTTTTCTACTGGACTTCTGCTCATGTGGGTGTCCTGTTCCTCCAGCCTGTTCAGAAAATTTGAAACTTATAATACCTTGTCTAATTTCTCTTGGGGAGACATACCCAAACTTTTTGTTTTTTAAGTAAATTTTTGATGTTCTGATAAGCTCTCTCCACAGTGCCTTGTCCTGTGGGATTGTGAGGGATACCTGTAGTATGGACCACACCCCACTTGCTGAAAAATTTCTCAGTCTCCTTCGACACGTAGGAGGGCCCATTATCAGTTTTTATTTGTTTTGATACCCCCATACATGTGAAGGCAGCAAGGAAATGTCTCTTAACGTCACGATTCTTCTCACTAGTATGGGCAGTCGCTACAATAAATTTAGAGAAGGTGTCATTTGATACGTGTACATATTTTAAGGTTCCGAATTCATTAATATGTGTCACATCTGATTGCCATATTTGCAGTGGCTCCAGTCCTCTGGGATTTACTCCTTCAGGTTTGAGAGGAGCCACTGCCTGGCAATCAGGGCAGTTTTTTAGAATTTTTTTTGCTTGAGACATTTTCAGGCCGAATTGTTTTTGTAGTGCCTTTGCATTCTGGTGGAAGAATTCGTGAGTGAGACGGGCTTGTTGATAAAGGTTGGGTACTGTGGACATACCTGCCAATTGGTCGGTGTATCAGTTTCCCTCCGCCACAGGGCCAGGCAGAGTGGTATGAGAGCAGGTATGTGTGATTAAATATTGGAATTTTCTGTGTTGAATAAGGAAAAGTAATTTGATTAGTAATCCAAATAGTAACTGATTTGACATTTCTTTCAGATATGAGTTCTCAATACATTTTACAATGCCTACTACATAAAATGAGTCTGAAATAATATTAATAGACTCAGATTCAAAAATTTCAAAGACGCACACAACTGCTGAGAGTTCAACTATTTGTGGAGAACCTTGCACTCTATGTATATCTTGTACCCAATTATCATTTTGTTTCCACACAATGACTGCATTTCCAGTTTTGCTGGAGCCATCTGTGAATACTGTTTTTGCTTCTTTGATTGGAAAATCTAATAACATTACTTTTATTTGTAAGGGAATTTGAATTATTCTCTGTAGAAATTGACATGCCAGGAGATGAAATTTTACTCCTCCCAGGTATTCACACATGGCAATTTGGAACTCCATCGATACTCTCATCAGTTGTTCACAGTGCTTGGAAGTCAGTGGGAGATAAATGTAGCCTGGTTCTTCCCCCCAAGTTCCAAGCACCGAACATGTCCTTTAAAACATAACTTGCCAATCATTTCTGGTAGAGTAGTTATTGGTTTTTGGAATTGATGTGGGAGGAATAGCCACTCCCACAAGCAGAAATCACGTCCAGTTTTGAAAATTGTCCTAAAATGGCTAATGGTTGTTTTTTATTCAGAACAACTACAAGAGAGACTGGAGTGCCCTCTATTTTACGTTCAGTCTTTCAGAGATTTTTGGCTCCCCTATTTCGAGGGAGGCTTTTCCCTCTTCTGTGAGGAATTGGGGGGAAGATAGATTTGCATACCTTTAAGTAACTGAAACAGGGGATGGAGATCCTGTGTTGCGATCCCTAGCACCGGTCTCACCCAATTGATGGCACCAAGGAGTTTCTGGAGATCACATAAAGTTTGGATGTTTCTGTCAATTGAAACTGATTGTAGTCTTATATTTTTGGGATGTAATTTTCCATCTGAGGTATCTCCAGGGTGCTTCCTTTTGGGTCTTTTCAGGGGATACATTAAGACCATGAGAATTTAGCACCAAAATGACCGAATTGAGTGTTCTTTGTACTGCCAATTTTGTCTTTGCATAGATCATCCATATAATGGAAGATGACTGTCTGTGGAAATTTCTGTCTAATTGGCGTGAGAATTGGAGAAACATATAATTGACACAGGGTTGGTGAATTCTTCATCCCCTGAGGAAGCACTCTCCATTGAAACTGGCAGTGAGGCTCACAAGAATTGATCACCGGGATGGAAAAAGCAAATTTAGGAACATCTGCCGGGTGTAAAAAAATGTGGAAGCAACAGTCCTTGATGTCTATAATGACCATGGGGCACTCTGCAGGTAGCATCACCGGAGATGGCATGCCCTGCTGTAGCGCCCATGGGCTCTAGGACATCACGGCCTTTCTGGAGATCCTGGAGCAGCCTCCAGGATCCCGAAGATTTTTTGATAACAAAAATGGGGGTGTTCCATGGGCTAGTGGAACATTCAAGATGCCCTTTTTTCAGCTGTTCATCTGCCAATTCATTCAGGGCTTGCAGCTTTTGTTTAGGCATGGGCCACTGGTCAACCCAAACAAGGACTTTGGATTTCCAAATCATTTTGAGAAGTTGCAATTCCCCAGTTGCCCTGCTTAAAAAGTCGTTTCAAGCCCAGTGTCCCACTGTTCTAAGGCATCTTGCCCCCACAAGGTAATTGGGATGTTCAGAATAAAGGTTTGGAGGGACACAAATCTACCTTCTGGCCCACAGATCTTTACCACTTCAACACTCCTCAGTGGATTCCGAGACCCCCCTACTCCACTAACATTCACAAATGTATCCGTTGCTTGCCAAATAACTGGCCAGTCTTTACTGGCAATAATGGTCACGTCAGCCCCAGTGTCAATTAGGCCTGTGACCTCTACTGCCTGTGGTCTCTCCCTGTTAGGATAGAAAATGGTACATGTTAAAAGCGGACGTGATCTCTTGACTGCTGTCATCCAATTTATCTGCGGGTTTTGATCTCCTAGATCTTCATCATCTGCTGCAATATTCATCAAGTCGCTAACCAATACCATTTTTGCTTGCGGCATCCCGTCCTTGATTTCTAAACGTGGAAAAGCTACTGAGACACAAATAGAAATACTTTTGTCAGTCAAATTTGTTAGTAAAGTAGGAATAACCACAATTCCCTTCTGGACTGCATTTTGGTATGACATCAGCAGGTAGATATCTTCTGAGGAAACTGACTGTGAAGGGCTGACATCCACAAGTTGATCTTGTGTTTTTAATGTTAACTGTGGGTACCACAGTGTCAGGGTAATACATTCCAAGCTTACAGGTTCATTTCGGTGTTCGGTAGACATAAATGTTGGTGTGATCTGCTGCAGAGAATGGAGCACAGCTGGGGGGAATTCGATGTCGTTGTACCCCCCTGGGCGCTCATTCCCCCATTTCCCGAACAGTTGGACTCGCAAGTAGCAATATCTTGTTGTGAATGAAATGATACTCTGTGTTTAAGGCCAGGGGATTTGTTTGGTGGTAACAACTCTCCATGTTTATCTGTGAAGGAGTGGCAATTTCTTGCCCAATGCAATTTCTTTACCGCATCAATGACAAAGCATTTTAGGGAGCTCAGGTTTGTTATTTAGTTTTGGGCACTGTTTCTTCAAATGTCCCTTTTGATAGCAATTAAAACACTGCTGAGGCCCAGTGAAGGCAGCAGCTAACAACTTTATGTGAGTTTTATCGTATGTTTTTACAGGCTTCTATAATTTCCAGAAGCATTAGGTCCTTTAAAAGTCTTAGTGCTTTCTGGTAATCTTCATTTGCTTTTTCAATAACTAATTTCTGAAATAGGATATCTTGGCTTTCTTTTTCGGCTACTTGTTTGGTTATGGCTTCTTTAAGCCTTGTGATGAAGTCTATAAATGGTGCCCTTGGACCCTGATTTATTAATGTAAAAGATGGAGCCTGTACATAGGCATCAGCAACTTTCTTCAATGCTTCAACAGCCAATTCTTTAGAGATATCTAAATACTTCAATTCAATCCTGGTCTGATCTTCCTTTTTTGCATATGGGCCCTCCCCATAAAGCATATTGGTGGCATTGCTTATTGGGATTCCCCTTCTATCCATTTTTTCATTGGCATATTTTGTAATTAAAGATTTCCATTCTGCCTCAGAGTTTTGTACTGTTGTTAATATTCCTTTCGTGATTGCTCATATGTCATATGGAATCAAATGATAAGCTAGAAAAAATTATTCCAATAGACTGATGGTAAAAGGAGCCCCAAGGCCATATTTGACAATTGCTTTCTTAATGTCTTTTAGGATAGGATATGAGATAGGCCACCATTCTGGGACCTGTCCTTCCTCAACATATATTGGGAAGGCCTTGACGAATTCAGTATCCCCTGCTTCCACTGCTTGGGCCCTGAAGGCCTTCCAAATTTCCTCATGTTGCATGCCCTTGCCCGAGGCTTCGGCCTTCCTGTCTTTATGGGCGGCGCCATGTTGGCGGATGTTTATGCCACATGTTACTTTGGCCCTGCCCCTTTTCATGTCACTTTCCCCCCAGAAGTCTAGTGATGTAAGTGAGGAGGTGGAGCTGGCAGGAGAGGGCATGTCAGAGGGAGGGACCGACGTTATCTTGTGCTTTTCCCACCTGTGCTTTTCCCACACCAAGATTTCCCGCTTTTGCTTTTCGTGCGCTTTGTTCTCCCACGCACGCGAACTCCCTCCCTTGCCACTGACACCATGTTGTATAAAGGAGCCAAATCTCATGCATCGTTTTTCCTCCTTGCTGCCATTTTGTACCTCCTGATGACTCTCATTATCAGGGGATTTTTATCTGTTCTTGCTAGGTTTTCTTTGGGGTTCTTGGAGACTGGTGTTTGAATTCGTCATTTGGTGCTGTAGCACCACCAGAATAAACCTCCAGGCTATTAGTGCCTTGGTTGTGTCCCTTTTTCCCCTCTCTTTTTTTTCTAGATGTTATATCCAATTTTTTTCCCAATCTGATATATTAGGATTGTCCGGGACGACTTCATTTTTATCTTCTAGCCATTTAGCTAAGGCTTTTGCAGATTTTTTGTCGAGGGGATGTCCATTTTCAAGTATAAAATCTTTTAGTTGCCTATAAACGGATTTTTGTTGCGTTGAGAGACAGAGTCCCATGATGTTTAGAATGACTTTGTTTCTCCTTTTTTGGAAAATTATTTTAAATTTGTAGGGGGTGGGAGACAGGTGTAGGTATTCAGAGATGCCCCCAGCTGCTCACCTTCACGGTGCGATAGGGTCTGCCGATCCAAGGATCTGTTTTCCACTGTTCAACTGAGGGGAACTGCCAGGACAATCACCACTCCAGGCGTCGCCTGAGCCTCTGTGGCAGCGAGGGAGTTCTCTCAATATGAGAGACCTTCCACCTTGCTCCACGGGTGAGGCGCCATATGCCGCGGTCCGGGGTTGGGTTAGGATGACGACAGCAATAAGGGGCTCTTTACAAGGTGGAAGACCTGAGGCTATCGCAGGTTTATTGAAGAAGGGTGCCAGCTTTCATAGGGTTCGGGGGGAAGGTGCTGGAAAGATAGGTGGAGCATGGGATTGACAGGTGAGGGAACAAACCAGGGAACAAGCCAGGGAAGGTAGGAGGGAAAATTAAAAAACCAGGAACCAATAACAAGTCACTCCACACTGCGGCAAATCTTAGCCAATCAGAGGGAGGAACAGGAGAACAAGGGGTGAACAAGTCTGAACATGTCCATGCAATAGGAATAAATGGGGTACATCAATGTATTAAGTTTTTAATGCATGCATTAACAGTTTTATAAACATTCTAAAGTCCTTGAAGTCAACTCTGCCACGGCCTGAGGGTAAAAGGGATAGGGACGCAACACTGCACAAAAGGGTTCTGACACTGTAGAAGGTCAGGGTGCAATGGCCAGTTTATTGGGGGAAACAAGGACTTATATAAGGTTTGGGCAAGGGGAGGTTCCACAACTGGGGCGGAGCATGGGATTGACAACTCAGGGCAGAATGGGATTGGGAAATAGGAAGAAGATGGGTGGAACTTTGGAGTATCCAGGGGAAAGGACCAATGGGAGCTCACTCTGCACTGTGGCATCCATCAGCCAATCAGTGAGAGATGAGAGGGAAAACCAGGGAAGAACAAGGGAGTAAACAACTTTTGGCAGGAAAAACGTGAGGGCAAGTCCAGGCAAGCCCTGAACAGTATAAACCAAGGGGAATTAACATGGGAGTATGTGGTGGTATAAAAATGTGTAATTAGTAAGGAAATCGTAGATTTTGCATATAAGCTGTTGTATTGTATTGTATTGTATGTATGTTCTGTCCTTTCATTGGTTGATATTTGACGCAGTACCATATAAGGTTGTGTTCAGCCCCTATCTCCTATGATTGGTTGTAATTTGCATGCTCTGCCTAAACCCCACCTTCTGTTCTAGTGCCTTCCTTACCCATATTATTTAAGGCTGGAGCCATTTTGTGTAGTGCTCTTTTGTGCCCTTTTGTTTCTCCCTTTAAGCCGTTCAGTTGCCCCGCTACTTTTCTAATAAAATCACCTTACCAGCTGCACCCAGAAAAGTTGTGGAGGTCTTTATTCCAGCGTCGACCTCAGCAGGAGTACATTAAACTTGGTATAAAACTGGGGGATAACAAGAGAGTCCATGGAGTAATAGTCTTTTCAGGCCCCATACAAGTCCCTCCAGGCCTTGAATCGTTCCCAGTCAGTTTTGTGATCCTCCTCAAACTCAGCAATATCGTCTGTTAACTTCCATAAACTTCTCTCCACTTTTGGAACTTTTCCCACTCTGATTTCTCATCCTCCACAATCGTGTTTTAAATGTAAACTCAGAGTTCCAACAGTCCAGGTAGTCACTTAAAGGTGGTAAATATGTTGTTCTCAGGCGTGCCGCAGATTTCCTCACAGGTGTCTATCTGTTTCTTCCACATTTCATAATCGATTCTCTCCTGGTCCCCAAAAAGGGACCCCGCGCTGGAGCAGTGGAAAGACACTTCTCCTGAGCAGTGGCAGGAACATTGTAAACTGATCATAATCCCTCCTGCCTGTCTCCCTGTACTGCTGGAGGGAAGGAGGTAGAGCTTGAGAAGAAGGGAGGGGTGAGGGAAAGATTTTTTAGGATTTATTTCACTTCTCATTATTCTGCTTTGAATTTGTTAGTAATAAAATTTGATTAATGTCCCCAAGTTGCAACTGTTTTGCCCGTGACGGTATTCAGTGAGTGATCTCTCCCACTCCTTTTCTGAACTCATGAACTCTGTTATGTTTTCTCCCCACTGTCCAGCTGAGAAGGGGGGTGATAGAGTGGCTTTAGTGGGTGCCTGGCACCAGCCACGGTCAACCTACTACAGTTGGTAGAAGTTTGCTGTGGTGTTTTGCTTTTGTGAGTGTGAAAATTGCAGGATTTTTGTGGCCTCTTACTGGCTATTGTGGGGTTTTGCTTAATTTCTTGTTCAGGGGGTAAAGATTGAGGGATAATGCACTTGGGTGTTTCCTGGGCAATTTCTAAAGAGACAGAGCGTAAGACTGTGAAGAAGGAGACCTTCCAGATGGGAAGAAGTGTCAGAGTGCCAGTCTAAGGTGAAGAAAAACAGGCAGTGCCAGACACCAGCACAGCAGGTAATTGCTGTCCGGGGCTCACCAGCCAGAATCACTGTCGTCCTGAGGCTTCTCCCCAGTGCGTGCCCCGCTCCTGGTCATCCTGTCAGCAGCCAAACGTGGAAGTGTGAGTGCAGAGAAGCTGTTGTCCAAGAACCCAGGGAAGTCATGATTGACAGATTTGGTGACCTTCTATGTCTTACCATCTACAGTGTTGGTAGATAAGGTTAGAGCAACTACATCGTCTGCCTGGACTTATGCAAAGTTTGACACTGTCCTGCATGACATCCTTGTCTCTAAGTTGGAGAGACAAGGATTTGCTGGATGAGCTACTTGGTGGACAAAGAACTGGCTGGGTGGCAGCACACGAAGAGTTCTGGTCAATGACTCATTCGCCATGTGAAGACGAGTGACGAGTGGTGTCCCTCAGGGATCGGCACTGGGGCTGATACTGCTCAACGTCTTTCTCAGTCACAATGACAGTGGGAATCGAGTGCACCCTCAGCAAATTTGCTGATGATGCCAGGCTGTGTGGTGTGGTTGACGTGCTGGAGGGAAGGGATGCCATCCAGAGGAACCTTGACGTGCTCATGAAGGGAACCTCATGAAGTTCATCAAAGCAAAGTGAAAGGTCCTGTATGTCGATCATGGCAATCCCAGACACACCTACAGATTGGGTGGAGAAGTGATTGAGAACAGCCCTGTGGAGAAAGACTTGAGCGTGATGGCTGATGAAAACCTCAACACGAGCTGGTGTCCTTGCACATCAGAAAGCCAATGAAATCCTGGGCTGCATCAAAAATAGCATGGTCAGCAGGTCGAGGGAGGTGTTTTTCCCCGTCTGCTCTTGTAAAACCCTACCTTGAATACTGTGTACAGTTCTGGTATCCCCAGCAGAAGAAGACCATGGAACTGTTGGAGCAAGTCCAGAGGAGGGACACAAAGTTCACAGAAGGACTGAAGCACCTCTCCTACAAAGACAGGCTAAGAAAGTTGGGGCTGTTCAGCCTGGAGAAGAGAAGGCTGCATGGAGACTTCAGAGCAATCTTCCAGTATCTGAAGGGGCCTACAGGGAAGCTGGACAGGGACTCTTTCTCAGGAGCTGTAGTGATGGGACAAGGATTAAAGGGGAACAAATTGTAAGAGGTGAAATTTAGGTTAGATATTAGGAAGAAATTCTTCACTGTGAGGGTGCTGAAACACTGGAACAGGTTGCCCAGGAAGGCTGTAAATGCCCCTACCTTGGCAGTGTTCATAGCCAGGTTGGATAAGGCCTTGAGCAATCTGGTCTAGAGGTAGGTGTCCCTGCCCATGGCAAGGGGGTTGGAACTAGATAATCTTCAATGTCCATTCAAACCGCTTAACATTCTGTGATGTTACTGGCAGAATTGGGTGGGTTTGGACAACAGGTCCATTTACCATTTACTGTCTGTTTCTGGCAGCAGATGGAGTAAACCTGTCTCAAAGAGTGCCACGGCCCGAGGGTGAAAGGGATAGGGACGCGACACTGCACAAAGGGTTCTGACACAGTAGAAGGTCAGGGTGCAATGGCCAGTTTATTGAGAGGAATGAGGACTTACATATGGTTTGGGTAAGGGGAGGTCTAATAACTGGGGCAGAGCATAGGGTTGACATCTCAGTGGAATACGGGATTGGGGGATGAGAGAAAGGTGGGAGGAATTTGGGAGTATCTAGGGGAAGGGGGCCAATGGGAGCTCACTCCGCACTGCAGCACTCATCAGCCAATCAGTGTGAGAGATGAGCGGGAAAGCAGGGGAGGGCAAGGTGGTAAACAACTTCTGATGGGAAAACATGAGGGCAAGTCCAGACAAGCCCTGGACAATACAAACCAAGGGGATTGACACAGAAGTATATGTGGGGGTACATTAAACATGGTACAAAACTGGGGAATAACAAGAAAGTCCGTGAATTATTAGTTCCTTCAGGCTCCATATAAGTCCCTTCAGGCCTTAAACACTTTGGTATTCCTCCTCAAAAGAGGAAAAAGATCTTTGCTTAGGAGTCTTCTAACAGATTCCCCATTTCTTTCTTAAAGGCTCTTACATCTCCAGAGCTGACGGGCACAGATACAAATCCTATCCCTCCTTTGCCTTCCTGTTAGAGCTGTCTCTCTGAGGGGATATAGTTGTGAGTGTGGAAGGGGGTTTTTGATATTTCCAGGAGTTGATGTCATGTTTGAATCTAAAGGCAACTCACTGGATTCTTTTGCTGGTGTGTGTGCAGAGACAGTGGTGGTAAAATGGCGACTTCTTGCCCTTGTGCAAGTAAAATAGCGACTTCCCGCCCTTCTGGGGACAGAATGGCGTTTTCCCGCCCTTCTGGGGACAAAATGGCGGTTTCCCACCCTTGTACAGGTAAGATGGTGATTTTCTGCCCTTTAGGGGATGAAATGGCGGGTCTTGACTCCACTGGAGCACTTGGTGTCACTATACTTTCTCCATTATAGGGTGGAATGTAAGGTGGAGGGGAATTCCAAGGCTCTGGATCTTTGTCAGAGTCTACTTGCTTTCTTTTCTCTCTTAGAGGGAATAAGCAAGTATGTGTGCTTGCTCCTAACCAAATAATAGCATAATGGTTCTCCTCTAAGCAATAAGGTCTTTTATCACTAACATGCCAATTTAGGATCTCACAAATCCAGCTCTCTAAAGAGCCGTAAATTCGCCAATACACACCTTCTCCTCCTAAACCTATTTGTCTACCTCCCCACACTTCAACACAGTAATAGACCATTTTCTCTCTTGATTTTCCGAGAGTGTGTGGGTAACTATTCCAATTCTTCAACAATATACCTAAGGGGCTGTCTGCTGGAATCCCCTGCGACCTAGCCTCAAAGCCGCTTGCTTTAAGTCTTCTCTCCTCTTGAGAATCACTTCCAGTATCTTTTTCTTTGGTAGATAGGTCCCTAACCACAAGATCCCTTTCTCCCTGGGAGCTGCAGTTACCTAGCATAAACTGTCTTTCTCCCAGAGGGTCCTTCTTCGAGTTCCTAGTTTTACTTCTGAGTCCTTCCCTTCCCTGGGAATTACCAGACCTCAGAAGTCTTCCTCCATCGGAGGGATCACCTGGCTGCTCCACCTTACAGCCTCCCATGGGTGAGGAAGCCTTGCTCTTCCCCAATCCCATCTTCTGGGGTGCGTTCTTGCTCGCTCACACACACTCAAGTCACAAACGCTTCCCCCTGTTCGTGGCCTGCTCCCTCGCAGGCTACAGGAACCGCACTACTTGGGGGTCCTCACTCACTTCAATCTTGGAGAACGTCTCACACAGGCACACCGCAGGACCCCCTCCCAACCGACAAGGGGGCTCGCAATACTCACCTCTCCCTAGATGAGTCTTCGCTCTTATGGCAGCACCACACCGAGGCACTGGAGTGGACCTCCCCAACCGGACGAACCACACAGCTGCCTCTCCCTAGGTCAGCTGCCCTGCCCGCAAACCGAGCCTACCAGATTACCTGTCCGAGCTCCTCCCTGAACTGGACGTTGTCCAGACCCGCATGCAGAGATCACAGGGATCTGCAGAAACTTCTTTTTGCTTGTCTGGCCTTAATAAATTGGTCGGTATGAAGAGTCTGAATAATAGAATCCCTCCAGGGCCGTCCAAAAATGGGACGGGGGTGCCCTTCCCAGAGAGTGGTTCTACCACCCAGGGGTCTTCATCCGAGTCACGGCACCAATTGTAATAAGTAAAATGAGGCTATAATTTGGGTTGCAAGGTAATAAAAAGATTTATTAATGCCAACAAGCAAAAACGGCTAGCCGGGCGACCGGAGGAAACCTCAGTTCCTGCCGCGGTGCGCAAAGAGGAACAGAAACAGCACTTTTTGTACCCTCTATTGTCACCTCCCCCCCAAGTCATGTCATCAGTCCATTGGTGGAGGTTTTGCGGGCTGCATCCTGTTTGGTTCCCTCTTCGCGGCCAACTTGGGGTTGGTTCCTCCTTTCACGGGCAATCGCCGTTGCTGAGGGGTGTCCACCAATAATTTCAAAGTCATTGATTTCTATGAGGCCATGGTCTTGGAAATTTCCATCAGGATGACGGTTGATCACCCGGATTCCTCATGGTCTACCCCTCCATATTGGTTCCTATTAATATGCTTAAAACAAACATCTCCAAAATACAATATGCTAAATCATTCTTGTGTTGTGTTAATCATTCCGCAGCTTACAGAACTTGTGGTTAGGCATTACACAACACGTCAACTTATGATTTCAACAAAGCAGTTAACACAATACAACAACTTTATTAACTCTTTCCCATTTTGAGCAGCAAATTTCTTTAGATCACTTATAACAGAACACTTCAGGAACAAGGACCAGTCATGCAGGACTCTGCACTGCGGCTAAATCCTACCAATCAGAATGAGGGTACAGCAACAAGGGAGCAAACAAGTCTGGACATGTCCAACTGCAAGTAGAACTGCGGTACATACTTAGAAAAACATGTATTAACAGTTCTTATGTACTATACGGTCCGAGTTCTTTTCTGGTACGCATACTAAATGCTACTGGTATTCTTTAGTGTCCTCCTTAATAATTCCCATAGAGTTCACGCCATCTCTGAAACGTTTTCCAGTCATTTTCCTCGTCCTCACAGTTTCTCACTGGAATGCTAGCAGACAAAAAGAGTATCAAGGAAAGGCACTTGCACTTGGCTCTTTTATGCAGTCTTCATAGTGGGCTTTTCATAGGGATTTCTGGGAAGCAAGACCCAAGTGCCTCTGCATTCCCATGCACAGTGCTGCCTCCCAAAACAGATCCACCCTTCCCTACTTCTGCTCCTTACATGCCAGTGCAGGACAAGGAAATCCATTAGTAGGCAGATTAAGGAATTCATGGGCAATGGGAGTACACTGGGGAGCCATGGCAGAGAGCAGGGGCTGGTGGGGATGTGAGGACAGAGAGCCCCATCTGATGTGAGGTCACAGAGCCCCACTTTGATCTGCTGTTCAGTGCCAGCTCTGGACACCTCTGAGGCAGCAGCAGTGGCAGCAGCAGAAGCAGCATGTTGCGAGCACTGGGGGTCATGGTCCTCACCCGCTGCCTCCCCCTCTTTCTGGTGGCCCTGCAAGCCCAGGATGCCCAGTCTGCTCCAATGCAAGGGCAGGGAGCAGGTAGGCAGGCGGGGGCCAGCACCCACCCTGGGCTGGCGGCAGTGTGGCCAGGGCGAGGACTGGGTGAGCCAGGAAGGCAGCACAGTGCAGGCAGTGGGGCAGACACAGCCCAGAGAGGTGTGGAGGGGCTGCAGCTGCTTCAGGGGTTGTGGGGAGAGAGGGTCCTCATGATCAGGGAGGTGGGGAGTGGCACTGCAGGGCCAGAAACTTGGCACTCATCCATCACATTGCAATGGTTATCCACCCTCGAGGCTGAGCTCCAGGACTGACCCACAGGCAGGTCACGTGGGCACATCATGGCTTTTGCTTCCTTTCAGAGCTGCCAGCTCAAAGTCCCAAGGGCAGCCAGGCACCCCCGCAGCTGTGAGAACACAGACCTGTCTGTGTGCTCTGTCATTCCCTGACCCCCTTACACTTTCTGCCCTTGAAGTGTGATGGTAACTTCTCGTGGGTGTTTGGTTGTAGATGTGGCCAAAGGAAGGCCTCTTCCAGCTCCTGAGCCAGATTCCATGTTGATTCCAAGCTGGTATCTCAAGGGTGAGTAGTCAGGCTCTGCTATTTCACAGAATAGGCACCCTTGTTCCATCTGTTAGGCATGGGAAATGTATCTTCATATGTTAATGTCCTTCTGAAATCTCAAATAGTGAAGGATTCCCAGAAGATACCTGTAGTTCCAAAGGAACTCCTAAGAGCCTTGGAGAAAGCTGCATCTGGTTAGTATATCCCACTCTCTTAACCATAGGACTTGGGATGCTGAACTTTTCACTTACTCTGGGGATCTGCTGTAGCCTATGCAGCAAGAAGGGATCAGTCAGAGCCTCGCTGCAAGGACGCTCCATTTCACACCTTGCGTGGGCTGCTGAGCCACAGAGACAGCTCAGCTCCTGCTCCCAGACGGGCTTCCAGCTGAGAGCCAGGGGCAACTGCTGCTGCACTTGTACCATTATTGGCCAGAGCTGCTGTGTGCAGATGCTGATATCCAGGTGTTAGGAATAGGGCTGTGCTGAGTTTGTGTTTGGCTCATGCACAGCCCAGCATCAAGGCAGAAGTGATGTCCCAGGAAATCTTGGCTGCTCTTTCCAGACCTCGGGGTCAGGGGTGGGTTGGAGCTGGACACCCAGTGTGAGGTCAGACAACTTACTTGAAGGGCTTCCTAGAATGGCTCATTTGGTGAATTCAGTCCTGGGTGGTTTGGTTCTACATTTCTAGTTGCCTCACAAAAAACTTGGCTGTGCATTTCCTCCTGTTTTTGGGGACAATGGGCTCCTCCCTGCCGCTTGCCAGGGTGCCCAGGACATGGTACCATGTTCCTGATGAGGGACAGTTACTTCTAATGAAACTGTCCCATGTTCTTTCTAAAGAGATGGAGCCTAAGGCTGTGCAGAAGGAGACCTTCCAGATGGGAGAAAGAGATAGAGTGCCAGTCTTAGGGGAAGAAGGAGAGGCAATGCCAGACACCAGGACACCTGCTCAGCCTCAGGGTCATCCTGGAAGTGAGTGCTCAGGAGATGCTGGTGTGCGAAAAGAGGAGTATTTTAGTGTATCCCTGCAGAGCTCTCCATGGATGAACTGCAGGTCCCCAGCACACAGCCCTGGCCTGCAGCCTGAAGGAACAGACTGGGCAGTGCTGGTGCAGGCTCTTCTCTAGGAGAACCTTAAAGGATCCTTCTTGTCCCCTGGTCCTAAGACACCAGAGCCAGAGGCACTAGTCTCTGAAAACAAAATCCCTTGTGCATCTGAAGTGCCCTGAATCTGCGATTATCCATAGTGCAGAGCACAAACATTGTTTTGTGCATTGTCCTTTCTCCTGTCAGGGTCAGCTACTCTGGGAAAAGCTGAAACTGCTCAGGAGCTGAGCAAGAACTATATCCTTGGAACTGCAGCAGCCTTCAGCGTGCTCCTGCTTGGGATTGCAGTTGGTTGCATAGTCATGTCCCAGTTAATGAGAGACACGTGAGTTGGTTTCTTTCCAGTTATTTATTGCTACCATTGGCAATGAAGTGTTTGCACAGTGCTGGAGTGCCAAGGCAGCTCCTGGGAGCACTTTGCTGAAATCTCCATGGTATGGTCCTTTAACTGGGCTCTTAATTCATATCCATGAGTAGACTTCTTTGAAATCTCTTTGTACAGAAGGACCCAGGGAGACAGAGCAGCACAGGGACAAGCTGATACTTACTCTGCCTGAGAAAGCAAGGTTTAAACTAGAGATAAAGGCAAAGCAGAGTCAGGAGAAGGAGCAGGAAGGGGCGAGAGAGACCAAGCAAACACCAAGTTCAACAACAGCTGCTACCTGTCACCAGGGATCTTTGCGGCAGAGCTCGCCCAGCTATACAGGAACATGGGCACAGACCCCGCACCTCTGCCCGCTTGTCCCAGCTGCTCTCTGGCTGATGGGGCCTCATCACGGGAGAACTGGGTTTCCCTGGACTCACTCCAGCCCACACCGTCCTGGTGTCCCTGCTACCAGTACCAGCAGGGGTACTTTACTTTAGAAGATCATGTTTTGTTTTATGGACAATATATAAATAAATATATTGTTAAAAGCATTGAGTTCTCATCTGTTTTGGCTGTTCATGTTGGGATAGAATGCACAGAGCTGGAAGCAGGACTGGATCTGTGAGAGGAGCTGGAAGAGACCTGCACTCCAGGGAGGGACACCTTTGTCCCAGCATCAGCCTGGTTTCCCAGCTGATAGTTCTTCCACTAGATTGGGGACATGCTGTTGAGACGTGAAGTGCAAAGGCTCCACCTCATGATGAATGCAAATGAATGATTTGTCTTGCAGCTCTGAGCCTTGAAGCACAGGCACTCAGGTCTTTCTTTCCAGAAATCCATATCAAAAGCTCTGTATGAGCTGCATTAAAAAAGCCAACTGGAAGTAGCCTTTATTTGTTACTATTTATGTCAGGCAGGATTCTAGCAAAAAGCTAGTCTTGCTACAGCTTCATAACCTTCGAAGAATCCAGTTCCTACAAGTTCTACTCCAATACAGCCTCACAGTCCAGCACAATATACTTCAAGTAGGAAACCTTTACCATACGCAGATGGGCACACTACAAGAGTATGTTACTCTCAAAAAACATTATTTTAACCTCTCTTCCTGATTGATATGACAAGAATTTACATGAATTGATTAAAGGGTTGAGCCAAACTTTTCTTTTTTGCAATTCTGCAATTCACATACCTGTCACTCCACATTGGAGCGTTTCAACAACAATTGTTCTCTCTGTTGGTGCTGTTTTAGATATGTAGTTAACAAAATCCATCCTCATCTACCCAAATCCACAAGCTCTTTTCCTTTTTTCAATATACAATTTTTGGATGCATTTCAATATATCCAGTGGTTCAGCATTTTTCAAGTGACTTCCCCACTGCTTGCACAGTCCTCTGACCTTTGCCCACATGAGAGCCAATGAACTATAGGGAAGGTCATCTGCCACGGTCTGGAGGAGAAGGAATAGGACTGCAACACTGCACAAAGGGTTCGACTCGAGGTCGAAGGTCAGGTGCAATGGCTCTTTATTGAGGGTGTGTGAGGGTTTATATAGGGTTCGGTATGGAAAGGGCTAGAAAACTGGGTGGAGCATGGGATAGACAGCCAGGGGAACAAATGAGGGTAAGAACTTAGAAAAGAGGGAGGAACTGGGAAGGAGCTGGGAAAGTAAAGGGCCAATGGGAGCTCTCTCCACACTGCGGCATTTTTTAGCCAATCAGAGGGAGGAGCAGGGAAGGTAGGGGATAAACAACTCTGGGCAAGCCTGGACATGCCCAGGCAATACAAGTGAATGGGGATAATATAACCACATGGGGACATTACAAAAACAATATCTAAACTGGGGATAAACTGTCAAGTCCATAAGATGGAGTCTCTTTATGCACCGTAAATTTCTCTCCAGGCTTTAAAACTTTCCCAGTCGGACTCTTGCTCTACCACAGTCATTCCAGCCAGGAATGTCGGATGGGACTGATCCCTTACATTCAGATTTACAAAGCAACATTTTGTTCAGATCTGCACCATGACGACAATTTGTTTTGCCAAGGGCATGAGGGGCAGCACAAGAGACACAGACACCAACCTCAAGGAACAAGTGTGTAATTTTACTATAATGCAAAACAGCAAAGAATTACAAAAGGATAAGCTCAGCAATGCAGCTAATCATTACTACAAAGAGTGCCTATAAGAATGATACATCACCAGTTACCCTGATACCATAATCAGCATCCAGACCCACACATCAGCTGGGGAGCCCCGGTTGCAGCAAAGGGTCAGAGAACCCTTCTCAGTAACTGGGAAATCCTACTCAGTGTGTCCACTCATAGGTGAGGTATCCATCATTGCTGTGAAAGGTCCAGCTTTTATATTGTTAAACAAACCAAGCTTACATAACCGCTAGTGCAGAAAAACATCTGGCTTCCTTCTCTCCTTGTGTTTCAACCAAAGCCTGGCCAAGGCTCAGGGGAAAACCAAGCTTTGACAATATGTCACCAAACACGGCCAGACATCTAATTCCATGGCACTGACCAGTCTCTAAATACGGAAAGATAAATACATTCATATTTCACTGAGTCATACATATTTAATAATGAACAGATACAATTATTATTCACTAATGAGCATATACAAATATATCTTACTAATAAGCATACATATTTACACACATGTAGTCTTATCATACTACATATTTTACTGAGAAGCACACCTAATTTTTCTAATGAGTGGATACATGGCTAAATATAACGTTAGGTTGAAAGGTTCATCTAGAGGTAAACTTTGGCTCAGGGCCTGTTGTTCAGGCCTCAGCACCTCAACTATCTATCTTACCTACCTTAAAGCTACCCCCCGTTTACCATTTGATCCCTTTCTTTTTCATCCTACTGGCAATGAAGATCTCCAGAAATGGATTGAGGTGATTATTGGTGGACTTATATTGTTAAGATTATTAAGTTTGTTTGGTGTATTTGTGGCTCAGGAAACTTGTGTGTGAATGGACTTTACAGAATTGTCTGCAGTCAAGTAGCCTATTTACAATGTTGGTATTAAATTACAGGTGATTCTTGTTGCAGTGTTCCGATATAATATGCTGAATTTGAAGCAGGTGTGATTTAGTTAAGACTCAGGACTGAAATACTGAGTGTTCTTCTTGAATAACTAGATTTCACAGTCATCCATCACAGTTCCTTATTTGTTGAGGGACATAGGCATGTTAGTGACAGCTAGAATGGAAATAATGATGCACATGAAATCAGTAACAGCAATTCTTATAAAATCATAGAATCATAGATTCATATATGTTGGAAAAGACCTCTAAGATCTTTAGTTCAGCCTTTGATAGATCACAACCCTGTCAACTAGAACCATGGCACTAAGTGCCACATCCAGTCATTTCTTGAACACCTCCAGGGATGATGACTCCACAACCTCCCTGGGCAGCCCATTCTAATGCTTGACAATCCTTTCAATGAAGAAATTCTTCCTAATGTCCAACCTGAACCTGCCTGGCACAGCTTAAGGCTTTGTCCTCTTGTCCTGTTGCCAGTTGCCTGGGAGAAGAGGCTGAACCCCACCTGGCTACAACCTCCTTTCAGATGATTGTATAGAGCAGTAAGGTCTCCCCTGGGCCTCCTCCAGGCTAAACCACCCCAGCTCCCTCAGCTGTTCTTCATATGATTTAGTCTCTAGATCCTTGGTCAGTTCTGTTGACCTTCTCTGGACTTGGTCCAGGACCTCAATGTCTTCCTTGGGGTAGGGAGCCTAAAACTGAACACAGGTTTTGAGATGCTACCTCAACAGTGCCGAGTACAGGAGGACAATCACTGCCAATGGTATCCTGGCTTGGATCAAAAATCCAGGGCCAGCAGGACCAGGGCAGTGATTGTCCCCCTGTACCAGGCAAGAGTATATTCCACACTGTTGGCTCATGTTCAGCTGCTGTCGATCAGCACCTCCAGGTCCTTTTCTACTGGGCTACCTTCCAGCCACTCTCCCCCAGCCTGTAGCGCTGCCTGGGGTTGTTGTGAGCCAAGGGCAGGACCCAGCATTTGGCCTTGCTGAATCTCATACCCTTGGCCTCAGACCATTGATCCAGTCTGTCCATACCCCTCTGCAGAGCCTTCCTACCTTCCTCCAGCCGATTTGGTGTCATCTAAAAACTGACTAAGGGTGCACTCAATCCCCTTGTACAGATCATCAATAAAGATTAAACAGGACTGGACTCCTGGTACATTGACTTTTGACATCCATGTAATGAGTTTCATTGCAGATCCAAAGACATAAAAAAAGGAGGGTCCTCTTGAGAAGGCAGAATGCTAACAGGGCTCTTGCCGACATCTGTATGCATTTTGTTTCCCATTAATAATGCTGCAGGGCACCTCTGTGCCTCAGAGCAAAATAGCAGAATAACAAAATCCAAAACACATAAACATCCTGCTGTAGGTAGGATATTCCTTTAGTTCTTCCTCCATCATGAGAAAAGTTGTCTAATTTATTTTCTCCCTCTTGTCTTTCAGTTCATTTTATTAGTATCCTTACCTTATTGCAAACAATATTATAACAGTCAGAATTAACACACTGTGTAAGATATCTGCCTGCGAGGGAAGAAAAAGGAGCAAAAAGCCTCTTGGTTTTTAATTGTTTGGAATGATGTAGTAAGTTTTACTCAAAGCTAATTCTAGGCTCTTGATTTGCAGTTTCATCCTCCTCAGGGAAAACTGAGAGCAGCCTGTGTGCAAACACCCTCTGGGCCTGAAATTTAAGCACAAGCTCTAGCAATAGTATCACCTTCTATAACTGACAGAAGAGTCTTATTTCTCTATTCTTGTATTTCAGGAAAGTAACCAGTTACCCAGAACCACTAGTGCTAAAATGGCATGAAAGACACACTAAATAACAGACTAAAGCATCAATCATCTTGCAATAATGCCAGCAATTATTTCCATACATCTTCTTGACAGCGACTCCAGCTTTTCTCTTTAGCTGTGAATTCATGCTACCATACAAACTGATACTGATGATAGCCACTAGATTAAAAGAAGAAGCAGCATGTCCCCTGTCTTTGAAAATCATGTTGAAAATCAGCAACCCCACAGCCACCTTCTTTTTGGGAAAGCTGTTCAGGTGAAGCGTCACTAACCAAGTTTTCTTATCCATCATGTGTATTGCCATTTTAACCTTTTACTTTTATTTTGTGACCACTGTTTATGTAAACATCCTGTCTCAGTGGGCAGGAAAGCAATTTTCTTTCTAGCACTCTTAGAATCCTTCATGCCAAGGAGAGCAAGATTTCTGGGATCCAGATGATTTTATTTCTCACAAACCCATCACAGTTGCTTCTACTGTGATAAATACAAGGCCAATTAGATTTAAAAAAAAAAGTTTTACATTAAAAAGTTTTAAAATACATTTATGTCATGATTCCACATCAAACTAGTTTTGAATTTGTAACAATTTGAATAAGTCCCAAGCTTAACTGACTAACTATGCTTCTAAATTCATCAAACTCAAAAATTTAAATAGTAGAAACTGGTTTAGTTTAAAGATAAAAGATAGTGCTAAATTAGATATGGAGTACATCTCTGCAACTAATTGGTGTATGTACGCTCAACAGGCTGGCTGCCTCTCCATAGCACACCTCTGTGCATCTCAGTGCTCTTTTGGACAGTGTACACGGTCATCTTCCTTGCCTGTACTGATCCACCACGGCACTCAATCATGCAGATCTGTGACTGTACGGACTTCTCATTCCCACTGTTTGTTTTCTAGACTGCACCCTTAAAACTCATAATTCTTGAAGTTATTCTACCTTTAAGTTAACGTAACTAATGTTCTTTAGATTAAAAAAAATTATATACCCTATGTTATCCTGACCTTTTGAGAGGACAGTGAGTGAATATCTGTTAATTAAACTGGCAACATAAAATAACCTTGTTCATTATGATAGCAATGCTAATTCATTATGTTGTGACAGCATGACTGCAGTATGTGTGCACGCATTGCACACATGTGGAGGGCTTAACACACATAGAAAGACTGTAAACATCGTTCTTTAAAAAATAATTTATTCCTTGTGAAGAAAGTAGAATGATGATCTTACATAAACCCCCCATATCTGTAGCTGACGTAGCATCAGGTTGCTGCATTCGACCCTCTACTTACAGATCACTATGAAATTATTAGGACTAGAAGGAAAGTCGCACACATCCAGTCACAAGGCATGGAATTTTACCCTAAATACTCATGAATCTATTGCATCTGCTCTATTTTAAAGGGCAAAACACGCATACACTATTAAAAAAAGGATAAACCACAGAATTTTCACAGTATATCTTCCTATGGATTTTCCCTTGAAACTCCCATATGTCCAAAAGCATTTAGAAAGCTGAATTAATTGCGCATAAAGACTAAAAAAAAGACATTTTCTAGGTCATTAAAAAAAATCCAACCATTTTCTCAAGTGGAGTATTTCTGACATAGCTGTGTTGAGCATCACTCACACTTCCCACACAAAGGGCAGTTACAGCTGTTTGTGCACCATGCAATTATTTATCTAGGTTCCAAAGAGAAGTTGTGAGACTGTTGAATTTCCATGGAGAGAGGAAAACAAGCAAGAAGCACAGAAAGTAAATAAGTGCACAGGCAAAAAAATCCAAGGGAAGTTTCTGAACATTCATCCAATAATAAAAACACAAAAAAGGTGGAAGACTATGACTATCTCAAACATCTCTATGGAAAATGCAATTCCAGCTTTAAAATGTTACTTCCCTTCTTATAAAAATATTTCCAACTGTGTAGAAAATTTCAAAGACAGGTACAATTCATACCTGGAAATGGCCACAACTATTTCAGTAACTGATAGTTTATGTATTTGATAAAGTTCTGAAGTACTAATGATTCTATTTAACATCTGTTCGTTACATCAGAGGTATGTGCAGTTCAAGCTTAAATAATTTCAACAGAAAAAGAAAGATGCTGAAGTCTACCGTGGTTGGTTAATAAACAGGATCACAAATAAGAAACAACAATTCATACATGGCAGTTTGCTTGTTTGCTTCTAAGAATTTTGGTCTGACTGACATTCCTTCTGCTATTTTTTGTCTAGACATTGTTTCTGGAAAAAATGCAGGGGAATTCTTTCTGTCAGCCTACTACTGTACTAAGTACAGTATATTTTCTTTGGTTGGGAACTGTCCCTGTCGAGATCTCCACTGAAAATGTTGACTGAACGTGTGGTGCCTGCCACAGAGCTGTGCTGATAAACTAATGTAGTGTTACATGTATTTACTGAAGAGAACAGACAATCAGATATACTGACAAGATTGTACTGAAGGCCCCCGGCTGAAAGAAGGAAAACAACCAAAACACCCAAACCGACCCGCCCAATTACTTCATAGCTGCTGGAATCCAAGCAATCCTACTTGTACTTCTAATTCAGGACTGTAGTTGGAAGAATGTTAAGTATGTGCGGTGATATAAATGCAGGGTCGTCTTTTAAATTTTCCTTCTGACAGCGTCCCTGCAGGAAGGACAAGACTCACGCTAAATGAAATGCAAAATGCCAAAGGGTTTATACAGTACAACAATACACAGTTCCATTACTGTGCATTTTTACAATTTGCTTCTTCCAAGAGCCACTCAATTCCATTTAGCAAACCATCTAAAGTTGCAGCTACATTGTCCTGCACCTGTGAAAATAAAAAAGAAGCTAATGTATTAGAGATATCAGGTAACAGGATCTAACAGTATTTTAACATCACTCCATGTCCATCCATGAAGTCAGAAACAACCATATAAAATCTAAATTTTTATTATTGGTCTAAAGGTCCCTTAGATAAAAAAGGCTCCGTAAGAGTAAGCAAACAAAAAAAAACCACATTAAAACCCATCAGAAAAGCTTTCACTCTTGGTACCAATGTGTGTTTTTTCTCAATCATTCCATCAGGTATTCTGGAACACTGTCCTTAATTTACAGATGACAATGTACTTGAAAATTCTTCTTGTAACTCTTAAAGCAAAAATGCTGCTAGCTCTAGACTTCTACACATATTATTACTATTTGGATTTTGTAACTTTTATCAAGAGGTTATTACAAACAGTTTGGGTTTTTAAAAGCCTGTAAACATTTTCCTTATGAAAATGAAGGAATTATCTCAAAAAAAAATTTAGTTTTTTTCTGGTTTTATTATTCTTCAGCTACACAACATTAACAAAAATTAATTATATGTGGCTGAATCATGCTAACATATACTGTGCTTGACAAGCATAAAAAAACAGGTTCAGGACCTCACATCCTATGTAAAAAACTGATTTGTCAAAAACTTGAACACATCACATCAAGCGAGCAACAGTCTCCTAAAAATGGCCCAAAAATCTATCTTGTTTCCAAGGCCTTGGGTTATGACTCAAGTAATTTAGATTTAAATTAACTGAAGCTTCCTTACTCCCTTCAAGACCAGCATTTGTCCTTCCCTACATTATGAAGTCTCTTGTGTGTTCCTGGAGAAGCCACTGAACTCCCTATTCTCAGACAGACTAATGATTCCGCTTAGAGGACCAGAGAAACTAAATCCCTCACTTAAGTGGAGGGCTCATGTGCCAGTGTTAAAAGCTGCACACTTGCTTAGGTAGCAGTGGTTCAGGAACCTGAAAGTCTAAACTTAACGTAAGTCAAAAGAGAAACAGAGAATAAAGGTTTAAATGCAAGTACCATCCAGGGCTGACGTAGCAGATTTAGTTGCAACTGATGTGCCACATAAACACATGGAATTCTTTCCACACCAATGTGAGAGACACAGGACAAAACCAGCAGAGGTCTGTTTGGAGGCCCGAGGGCTGGATCAATCATGGCCAAAATACGAGCCCATTCCTCCTGACGATCATGCTCTGAGAAACAATTTTTAACATATGAGTCTTAAATACACGCAAATCCAAGGAAGCATTTTGTTGTTATTTCGGAGGATTTTTTTAATTTCTTTTTTAATTTCAGAGGTGACGAAATAGAGGGCTGGAAGGGCGAAATGATCTAGTTCTGCCTATCACAATACTGATTCACCTGCACTCATGTCACACAAATATTAATGTCATGTTTAGATGTTATTTAAGGTCTCCATAGATTCTACAGGCAACCTATTTCAGTCCTTAACATCAGTGTTTTCCTAGTACCTTACACAGATCAAAACTGCAACAAGCCATTCAGACACACTCACATACTGTACAGTCAGCAGCTCTTCCCTACTGGATGTACTTTTCTCCTTAGTATATCCCTTCACGTTTTTTTTTCCCCACTTCTTTTCTGAACTAGTCCTTTCTCTCCATTTAAAGCTGATGAACGTAAAGACAGTTACAGTAATATTTGGATTATTCTCTTACAGGACTATACTAATTTAGACTAACTGCATCTTTTACTGAAGTTTTCCTGGTGAAAGTTCTGTTTCCAGACTATTACACCACAAACAATGTATTTCAGGCTTCTCCTGCACATGGCCAAGGGTTTTGTTTATGTTGTTTTTTAATCCAGATGATTTCCAACATGTAATTTAGATAGCAATCGTATCAGTATGTGCCCCAAACAAAAGAAGGAGCCATAACCCCTCAAAGGTTGATGAGAAAGTGTCTAGGATAGGGAACCTCTTCCACAGGATAAGCCATGAAGAAATAGCACTAATAAAGCAGATTTTGAAAGGATGAGAATGTGGATTTTGATGTATTGTATATTCTTTGTAATTTTTATAACATTCCAATTATTCTCAAAGTATGAATAAATAAAGATAAAGCCCTTACTTTTATGAGCTTCTGCATTAGCAACATAAATGAATCCATCAACTACTTCGCACACCTTCTTCACTTGATCTATTACACTGTAGTGCACGGCTTGCTGATTCCCTTCTGTGCTGTTCTCTTGGTAAAACATCTTATTCACAGCAACAGCTTGCTCTGTCCTTGCTCTCCTCCTTTCCACACTGGAAGATATTTCAATATTTCAGTAGTCAGGTTAACTGAGAAAGCAGAACTCAATGCTGAGAGTCTAGGTAGCAGAGGAAAGGGACAAGAAAATGGTATGAACCAGCAAAACGATTTTGCTCCCTCCCGCCCCACCTTCTTTCCTGGTGTTCATATAGAGATGGCTAGCAATCTGCATATGAAAATACACCCTGGGACGAGTTTATATAGTGTTGCAAAAGGGAATCAACCAAGGTTTCAAGAGGGATTGAAGCACCTGTACTGTAGGTATGTAAGAGGCTTGGAAAAGGTTTATCACTTCCATGTGAAAACTCAGCAATTGAAAAAAAGAAAGGAAAAGCAAAGATGTTGATGCTTCAATTTATAGGGAATTTCGATGCATGTGAATGCACATATAGAAGTCACATGACAAAAAGATGAGGAAGGTATGAAATGAATGAGAAACTGTACTTTTTATTTAGCAGAGACCAAATCTTATCTTACCTGGTGGTGGAGTACAATGTCAGAATATTGAATTTTTGACTGTTATTAAACTGAAAACTGACTCCTGATCCAATTCCTACAGGGAAAAAATGAATATATGAGATTACAACTACTTGGTTACTGAATATAATTAAGTAGTAGTCTGAATATTCCAGTGGTGCTATAATATGGATATATTCAAGCCTAGATACTGCTGCTAGGGGTAGCAGATTTACTATCTTACAATTAAATTTTCTACATGCCCTAATTGGTCAGACTATTAATTTAATGAAAATCAATTCAATTATATTCAAAAAAATGAGGCATTTCCGTATTTCTGATAATTAGACTTGAACCTAGAAACCCAAATCAGAAAGGAGGCAGACTTGTGTTTACCAGCTGAAATTGTCATAGCAAAGGCTCTAGTCTGTTAAAGACAAGCTGCATTGAAAAGGATGGAGAGAAATTAAAAAAAAAAAAAACAACTAAAAAATAATTTTCACACTTCCTACAAATACAGTTTAATTATTCTAATTCTGATGTGCTGAAATAAACATTAGTTAAAAAGTAATACATTTTTGTCTCTGGTTTGGACTGAAGTGAAATTACAGATGTTCAAAGTTATTCTTTTACACACCAAAAAAAATCCTTCACCTGCTCCTGTAACTCTTCTAAATGAAATTTACACCATTAGACATAATCATGTAAAGGATCAGTCTTGAGTTCTTGTATAAAAACAAAAATGTGTTTTTTAACCCCTCACTGCAAGCAGTAGTACCTAAATGAAGTTCTGTCTGCATTTATCCATTACAACAAGAGCTATAACATGGAATTTCGGATGAAATAAGTACGAGGAGCAAAACGATCCTTCTGACATTGTGCAAATTTAGTCATAAATTCACTGCAGCGATTAGTTTGTCCCAAATGTTCTCTGCATTTATCCTTCTGAATGAATACAAAGAAAGAAAATGGTTTTTTTCCATGATGTTACTGACTTTTATGAGGACAAAAAAACCCATCCTTTTTCTCTGTTTCTCCAACCGCATTTTTTTGTGTTATATTTGTTCACAAAATATAAAGGCCAAAAGCCAGAACCATCATTACCATGAATCTGTCTATGAGGTAGGCCAGCTACTACCAGAATTTCTGGGCACGTCATCATCTTTTGCACTAACGAGTCGTCCAGCTCTTCCAAACCCGGCCCAAACATGGCAAAGCGAGGTTCTGCCTGAGTGACCAGTGATTGCAGAAAGGAAGTCACAGCCCCATACCGGGGTCGGCTTGATCTCAAACTTCTTCTACCCTGAGGACAGCTCTTTTTGTATCTGTGTAAAATAGATGCAACTAGAAATTAAACACAAGATACAGAAGAGGTATTAATCAAACAACATAAATTGACTTAGGTCCCACACTTTCTATGCTTTGCTACTGGTTCAACTCAGAAAGCATAGGTCAAAAATTATAGAGTTCCAAACTGATGCTTTCAAACACCAGTACAAAGCAGACAAAGACATCCGTTCTTTTGAAGTCCAAATACTGACTTTTTGGACCTTGTTATGTTGCTATCAATAGATCATTCAGTTTGTTTAAAATAAAATAAAATTACACATTCCCCCACCCTCACTGAACACACAATACAGATAAAATAACATCAAAGCAGATGAGTCACATAAAAAAATAAAATTAGGAAAATTAGACTGGTGAGTGCATTTCAAACTTTAATTAGACTGCATCTGTGCTTGAAACAGGTAACCACCTGAAATGGACCATGTCCCCTGCAGGTACAGAGCATGCATGCTGTGAAAGATGAGTGTTGTCTGCAAGCTTATGCGCTCGCTTGGTGCACAAGCTGGAAAGCATGAAAAGACTTTGGTAACCAAGGGGAAGAGTAAGACAGATATCCTAGAGCAGCAGCTTCAGTCTGCTTCTGCAGTCATGGTAGGCTGTTGCTGGACAAACCACTTCTAAATGAAATTTACACCATGTGACGTGATCATATAAAGGATCAGTCTTAAGTTCTTGTATAAAAACAACAAATGTGTGCTCTTCTACACCTACACTGAGGTACTTCAGTTGAGATCAGCAGAACCACTAAGTGCACACAGACACAATAGAAATCAGTGGGAGGTGGTTTCAAACAGGTGATGCTCTGAAGTATTCAGACCTGAAGAGATTTAAATCCAATTTCAAAATCAGTATATATTTTGCACTTCAAATTCTGGGTGCATTGTTCCTGTCTGTAAAGTGCGGCTGAAGGGCACAGAGATTGCAGAAGCTAGTCCATTTAACATGAAAAAACACGTTAAGCATCACCTTTGGAAAATTTAACTGCAAATAAATAAAAAAACCCAAACAAACCCACAAACCACTACTACAAATTAATCAATGGAATTGAATGAAGTTAAAAAAAATTTCCCATAAAATAATCTGCTTGTTTAAGAAGTCCTTGTCAGTCATCTAAACACATTGTGAGTGTTGCTATTCTTGTCAGCTATACTATCTGAAACCAGTCTTTTACAGCATTCAACAATCAGAGCTAAAGCAACACTACTTGTTCTTCTGTGCACATTCAACAAAACTTTTTTTTATTATTAGGTCTTCCATGTAAGATGAAAAAAATAAAAATTCATTCCACTTGCCATGGTTTGAAAACTTCTTAGTATTTTTATTAAAGAAGAAATCACTTGCCATTGTACTGAGAGCAAAGAACACTTCTTATCAACAGTATGCAGAGCTTTTGAGATGACTGTATTTCTGTGGCATAGCAAAGCATAGTTTATGAACAGCTTTAATTAGCTCTTTTTTTACAATGTCTTACATTCCTGTTGAACTACGAACAGAAAGAGCTGACCAGACCATCGAACAGCAGGAAACTGTATTTCCAAAATAAACAATGGATTTGATAAAAGATCAAAATTTAAACAGGAGATTACAGCAGAGCTTTATTGCTGTATACATGAAACATGCCTGTGGGCTGAGTATTACTTCTGAAGAGAGACTGAAAGTCATGTAAGGGAACACGAAGATACTTACACTGCCATGTAATCATACAGTGCCTTATCGCTGGCCTCTGAAAAGGCTTTATTAAAAACCTCCACATCTGGGAGCGACTTCCAATCAACAGACGTCCAGAGGGGGAGATCCCGCAGGAGAAAATACCTCCACAACAACGGGTCCCGCACCGCCGCCCTCCAGTAACTACTCGTGCTTCCCAGGCGGCACAGATCTTGGGGCGAGAGGAAGGACATGATGTTCAGCTGCACGTCGATCTGAAAACCAGGGAGAGCAGCGGTTTAAGCGACTCGGGAATGTTCCGCGGCGGAGCCGGGAGAGGCGGGATGTCCCGACCGGGCCCCACTCACCGGCAGCCTCTGCAGGGCGCTCGCCTCCTCCGCATCTCCCGGGAGCGCTGGATGCGGGGGGGCCGCGAACGCGGCGGTCCCGCCGCGTTCGCGGCCCCCCCGCATCCAGCGCTCCCGGAGGACACGCAGCCCACCCCTCACAGCCGCTTCCAAGCCTCCTCCCCGCTCCTCTCCTCCCTCAGCAGCCATGGCGCCGCCGCCGCCCCTCACACCGCAGCGCGCCGGCGCCGCGGACTTTGGCACCGCCGAGGAGGCGCCGCCATCCTGCCCCGAGGGCTGGTTACTTCGGCGGCTTTGTTTGAGCGTGGGGAGGGTTTTTTGTTTTGTTGGGGTTTTCCCCCCTCTCCCCCCCCCCCCCCCCCCCCCCCCCCCCCCCCCTTCCCCCTCAGAAATACTTGATTACACTTTGGACCTTGGTATTCCAGTTCTTGGAGATTGTGCGTGTGGGTTTTTTTTTTAATGCAGCAGAAGTATACATTTCGATTTAAAAATTAATAATAATAATAAAAAAATTAAAACCAGACACGGAAGCAGAGGCAAAACTCCTTAGTTGTGCTCCGAGGACATGGGGTTTCTTCCGGCTGTGGATCTTAGCTGTGGGATTTCACAAAGTCACGCAACATTTGTTTTGCCGTCGTCGTGTTCCACCCTTGGCCTTTTAAAGGTCCCTCACATACGGTCACATACTTCGTTAACATGTTTTTCCCTGTTTCTTGGAAGTCCAGCCACACGCTCTGTGTTCCGCTGCCCAGGCTGCTGTCACACACAGGATCTATTGACTCAGGGCTTTCCTGCTTCCCTTCTCCCCCGTGTTTCAGTCCCCAGTAGCACATTTCTCCACTGTACATCATTGCCAGTAAGTGTGTGTCACTAAATATACCTGCAAAAATAATTTATATGGAGTACTTTATTGCTCTAAGAAAGTACACAGCTTGTTAACTTTTTTTTGAGTTTCCTGGAAAAAAATTCCAAAATGACAGTCTCAGCCTGTTAAATAGGTAAAACAAAAAACCAACTCTTAACCTTGGGATGACTGACAATGCCCAGAAGAGAACACAGATCAAGACTGTGCTTATTACTCTGTCCATTTTGGCCCTCCATAATGCTAAAATCTTTAAGATTGCCATCTAACCAAAATTCTGATAATTATGTTTGCCTATTATCGTTGAGAATTTCAGTATTACGCAAAGGCATGACTGTGCATATTTATGTTAGAATATTTCTGTGCCTCCCATAATTCAAGACTGAAAGAAGATAGTTCTATAGATTGCTCTATAGTAATGCAACTTACGTAAAGCTATATAGTGACAGAGAGAATTTGCCAAATCTGAACAGTTCTGCATGTAGTTTTTACCTGTGTGAAGTCTTTAATTCTTTGTACCTGTGTTATCCTAGAGCTAAACAGGCAGACCAATAGGCAAACATCTAGCACCCTCTGCAGCCGTATCTGTGCCTTAAACATCTGTCAATTGTCAACTGGATGGCTGCAAAACACATATGCTCAGCATAAAACACCCGCAGTCTCAGTTCACCTTCATCCAGTGTGCTCAAAAACACAGGGAAAATCACCACCACCACTTTCTAAAATCCACGAGTCAAAAAAGAAGGGGGTGAGCCCTGCTGCCTGCTTATTTGCCTCATTATTACCTTCTTGTTCTAAAAAGTGACAGGTTTTGAATACAAATTTAAAGAATGAAAACACACAAAAAACCACTTCATAAAGTGAAGCAGTTATTAAGAGGAGGGGGTTGTGGGGTTTTTTCAGGGTTTTTTGGGTTTGTTTACCTTCACTGAGTAATCTAGCTGTGTCTTTATCTTGAAGTAAGACATCTTCACTTAGCTGAAGAGGGCATCTAAAGCTAAGCATCTTCATCAAGTAATGAACTCCATCATTAAGACACTGAGTATAGTTAAAAACGAGGAAAAAATAAGTTCTGGTTAAATTAATGGTAGCCAGAAATACTTCTATGAATTCCCCAAAACCCTACTAAAAAAAAAAAAGATAAAAAAGCAGCCATATTTTAAAAGTGAAGAGTCAAACTTTAAAGCTGTATTCACAAGCTCATAGAATGTTTTCATTTACTTTACCTTTTTAAACGTGGCAATGTTTCCTTGTAGCCATTCTCTCCTTTCTTTTGCTGTATGACAGTACATGTAAAGCAGGGCTCCTTTCCTCCAGTAAAGACATTCTAACAATTCTGCACCAAGGATGTTAATGGGCTGAAATAAAATCCAACAAACTGGGCTAACACAAAAATAACCCACATGAACTAGTTATAAACAGAGCAACACATGCAAAGAGTCTCTTACTTCAGAGGCTGTACTTGACAGCAACACTCAGAAACACAAGACTAACCGAATACTGAAAACGGCCAAATCAAACTATCATTAACGTGTCATACAATCGTAAAATGTTAGTGAGAGAAATTCTGAGCACGCAACAAGTTATTTGAAACAATATTTTCAGGAATCAGTATTTAAATACAAGAAAGAGTTGAAAGTCTTTCAAAATACCTCAAGTTCTGCCCATCAAAAATACAAATACTACCATCCTGTTTCAGATTTTTTATTTTAAAATAATGAAATAATTAATCCTCTGGCTCAAGAACATCAGTACTCACTTCTTCATCTACGTTGCATTCCCTCACTAGATCTTCTGGTTCTGAAAGAATACAAATAAGTTCTTTAAGTTTTTGCAAGGAAGTTTCTTCTGGAAAATCGTCATCCACAAGCTGGTTTTCCTCAAAATACGTTATGTCTAGGACAGCCTAGGAAAACAAGAAGACATACAAAAGAAAAACGCTACTGGCAAAATAATGAAGTAGTGGTGTGTTGTAACATGGAAAACTTGTTAGTTTATAAAATGATACAATTTGAAGGTATTTTTTAACATTTTGTTTACTAAACGTGCAAGTTATAAGTATTGAAGGATTGCTGGCAGTGAACGTAAAGTCAAACCCCTTTCTGTCCCTAAAGTATCCGTACAATTATTCTCGGATAAAAAGTATCCGTACAATTATTCTCGGCTCCCAAGTTATCCAAGTCAACTGCAGCCACGTGCTTCACAGATGTTCACCGTACACACCAAGTAACAAGGTATCCTTTTCTGCTCTATCCCCCTTTTTACATCAAAGCTTCTCTCACAATATACACAGATTTTCTTGAAAGTCAGCTTGATGGTTTAAATACAATACCTGGGTATAGAGCTGAAAAAGAGCAGAAGGAGGCTCTTTCCCTTCGTTACAGAGGTCCTTCAGCTTCTCCAGAGCAGCTGAGCCTTTTGCTAGGAAGGTGTCTGAAGGAAGAACACAATGCTTCCTTAGCACTGAAAGGCACTCAGCAGGAGCCTCGCTTCCTCTCCTTTTTCACATGGCTTCATCCACCCTCGCGGTATTTACAACAGCAGCTGGGTAGCACAGCGCTTAAGCAAGCCAGCTGTCCTGTTAGCCCGCACCTTTCACAATTAAACTGAGGGCATCCGCGGCACGCTCCGCTGTTCCCAAGCCGACCCCCACGCTCCGTTCGCGGGGATGCCCTACACCCCTCCCTGAGGGCCGCCCTCCGCCTGGTTCTCGGCCCGTCCCCCCTCGCTGTGCCGCTCACCGTCCCCGGCCGCGCCCCGGGGCGCCCCGAGCCGCCGGCCCAGCGCCGCCAGCCGGGGCCGCAGCGCGGGCACTGCCGGCAGCGCCATGGCCGCGCCCGCGCACACGCGCAGGCGCAGCGGGGTCGCGCCGGCGGGGCGGGAGCGGCGGGGCTGTGGCACAGAAGAGCCGCGGGAGCGGGGACGGCGGTGCCGGGCGTTGGGGCTGCCTCGCCTCCCTCAGCTCCCGCCCCGCCGGGACAGCCCTGCGCGCAACGAAGGCCGCGAGGGCAACTTTGGTTGTGTGGAGGCGTGAAAGCTCTTGAATAACAGGCGCCCATGGCGTCTGCGGATCCGTGTCACGGTTTCCCAGGGAGAGTCGCTCGCGTGAGCCTGTGTCAGCAGAATTTATGTAGTGAACTTACATGTTGGAAAAGATCTTTGGGATCATCCAGTCCAAACTATGACCAAACACGGACATCTCAACTAGACCATGGCACTTAGTGCCACGTCCAGTTTTTCCTTAAACACCTCCAGGGGCGGTGACTCCACCACCTCCCTAGGCAGCCTGTTCCACTATTTAGTCACTCTTTCCCTGAGGAAATTCCTCCTAATGTCCAACTGAAACTTCCCCTGGCACAGCTTAAGACTACATGCTCCTATCTTGTCTCTAGTTGCCTGGGAGAAAAGACCGATCCCCCCTGGCTATAACCTCCTTCCAGGTGGTTGTAGAGAGTGATGAGGTCACCCCTGAGCCTCCTCCAGGCTAAACAACTCCAGCTCCCTCAGCTGCTCCTCGCAGGACTTGTGCTCCAGACCCTTTGGCAGCCTCCGTGCTCCGTGCTCCAGCACCTCAATGTTCTTCATGGATTGAGGGGCCCAGAACTGGACACAGGACTTGAGATGTGGCTTCACCAGTGCCAAGTATAGAGGGAGAATGACGTCCCTGGTTCTGCTGGCTACACTATTCCTGATACAGGCCAGGATGCCATTGGCCACCTGGGACACAGGTGGGCTTTGTTCAGCTGGCTGATAACCAGCACCCCAAAGTCCTTTTCTGCTGAAAAAACTTGATGGGGGTGCTGTCCCCATCAAGTAATTCTTTCCAGTGTCACTGTAAAATAGGTGTTACCCATAAGCAAACTGAAACAAAGGCAGCAAGGATCAAACAGTTTATTTATCAAGAAATGTTTTTTGTTTGTTTGTTTGTTTTTAAACTTACACTTTAGTATTGAATTACTTACCATGCAGAGGTACAGCTGTGAGAGTACACTTAAATCATCCTGAGACCACATACTTTTTGTTAGAGGAATCAGGCACTTTCTCCAACATTTTGTCCAGCTTCAAACAGCACTCTTAATGAACTTCAGAAGTGATGAGTAAGAAAATCTTGCTACTATGTGACAGCAAATCATGCACTATTTTATGTTGTTTAGTTATAATAATACTGCATTTTACTATACTGTTTCCCTAGCCTTCACCATCTCTTTACCTGCCTGGAAAAAGCTAATGCATCAATGTCTGTTGGAGTAATGTGTCATGAACTCACGATATTCACGATATTTTTACTTGAATATTTAAAAGAAAAGTTTACTAAAGACATTCTCCCCTTTTCAAGTCATATACTGTTCATCCTGTTAGAGCTTGTGACCCACTAAAGTACTTAAGAAAAAGGTGCCATTTACTTGGGTACTTTAGACCATGAAAAGCTGTCTTCTTGCAGGCACAGATGTTTTTGCTGTTGTCTGTCTTATGAAAGAGTTGCCAAACAGATCAAATACAACAAAAAATGTAGAACCTAAAAGGCAAAATTGTGTCTGCTTCCAGAAACGGTTCGATTTATAGAAGAAACACGTGTTTTGATTGGATATGTATTGTTGTTCATTCCTGCATAGTCAATAGTCAGATACAATTTTTCATCTCAGGAACAGCCAATACTAAAAGTATTCTGGTAGTTAACTATATCCTACCTGTGAGTGGAAGAGGTGTCTTAAGTAAAGACATGGCTTCATGTCTTAAGTAAAATACAGTGCTTTCCATGTTGTCATCTTTGGGACTGAAGAGTGCCTGCGACATTGACAAGTGCCATTCTTTGGGTCATTTGCTTGCTTGGTCCTGCCCTTACTTCTCTGTTCCAATACCCAGCTATGATTTAAATGTTGCTTTTTTTCACAATTAGTCAAGTGGGCAGGTGTGTCAGCCCTTAATAGTGAAGGAGACATCATCCAGCTTTCAAGATGTGTCCTGTAAAAAACTAAAAAATTAAACCCCCCAAAGCAACCCAAAACAAAACAAAACACCAAATGGTTGTATGCTGACTCATTTGATAAAGGAAGTGGTATGTTTTCTTCCTGTGCCTCAGGCACTGCTGCAGCTTACTTTAGCTCTGTCTGTTTTGAAAGCTGGATGTATACGCAGTGGCTGGTTTTTTTCCAGAAATGGTTATCCATGCTTTCTTTAAATATATAGTGAAATCTGGCTTTGACATTATCAGTGCCTGAAATGGAAGAGGTGTGTGGCTGTTAATATCAGGTTGGGAAAATAGAAGTTGCTACAAATTTTTAAAAAGAGGTTGATGCACACTTCTCTTGGAAGATTTGTAGGGGTTTGGGTTTTAATTTCCCCAAACCTGATTTTGCCATGAAATGTGTGAGGGAGCAGAAGACACCTCTAGTGGAATTTTTCTTGTATTATACCTTACATACTCCCACTGGGAGATGGTTTGTGAGAAATAGAGGTGACAGGACTTCTGGGCAAATACCCAAGAGACTGTGGAGTCCGGAAGAGGGGCTGGGCTGAACTAGGATGGGGGTGGTGCCTCCTCACTGCAGAGGGGGGGAGCCTTCACCCCTCCCTGGCAGGGAGCTCTGCTTCCCTCTTGGGTGGAGTAGCCTCTGGGCAGCCTGTGTCCTTCCTTTCTTTCCTCAAAGCTGTATTCCCTTTACCACTAAACATGCAAGCTAAATTTTATAATATGTGGAGCTGCCATGCTAGTCTTTTCCCACACCTTCCAAAGTGCTTTGGTGTCAAGAGTGGTGAAAGATAAGGTGTCTGATTGCGGGAACGGTGATTTCAGTTTGCCTTTTGTTTTTAGTAACAATCTGTTCAAATAAACTCCCTGCCAGATATTTGAAAGCCAGTGGCCCAGTTAGGGCTTTACTGCCTCTCACTGTTCTTTTCAGGGCTTGGAAATCTTAACGTTCAGATTTTTAGAGCTTCACACAAAGTTGCATCCCAATATTTTTCTGAAAATTTCTGATGTTTAAGAAGAAACATTCTTTCTGAGTGACACAACATAAATTATGTTGAAGCAAAAAGTGTTTCACTCCATATTCTAGGGAACAGTTAAAGTAGGGTAAAATGATCTCAGGTGAACGGATCCATGTGGGATTTGTGATCTGTCAGAGCCTACAACTACCTGGTTTTAAGGCTGCTGTTACTAATGAGGGAAGGTGTAGGGTGTTGACTGTTTAGAGACAGGCTCTGTTCCTAGATTGGTGGCAGAAAACAGGAAAAGTGTGGTGCCAACAGTTGTGGTTGATGGAAGAGAGAAAGCCGTGATTTTGTCCTTCAGAGGCATTGCCACAACTGTTTTCTTTTTTGGGATTTGTATATAAATCTCTCTCTATATATGCAAAGGTATATATGGTGTGAGTGTAAATTAGGTTCTGTAGATTGCTACAGTAGGTTCTGATGCTTCTTTCCTTCCAAACCCTAAACTCTTCCTGTCCTTCTTGAGACGTGTGTGTAAATGTGTATGCTGCTAGAGAACAGGCTGGTTGTAATTAAACATTTGGAATTATTTTTGTCCTATATATTCTGTCAACACTTACTAAGTGCTCTAATATATGTAACTGTGAAACTGGGCTAGCCTGATGTCTCTGAATACCTGAAAACTTTGAACATACTAGAACAAGTAATGTCTTGGATATACATAATTGTCCTACTTTAGTAGTTCTAGGACAACTTCTTTTTGTATTGAAAATTAAACAGAACTTAAAACACAAGAGTGTCGTTCCTTTGTATATTTAATATTATTTAAACTAGGGAAATGTTTTTAGCTGTAATTAAAAATACAGAGTCATCTAAAAAAAGCAGATTTGCGCAGCAATGACTGATACATTTTTATCATTATTAGCAGCTTCAAGAACTTGTAACTTTTGCAGGTTGTGCAAATTTTCTTGAACTAGGGCACTTAAAATAGGTGATAATGAACTCATACAAATTCTTGGAGAAAGTAGCCAAGACAGGAATTTTAGTGGGTTCGAGTAGGTTCATGTTCATAGAATCACAGAATACTGCAGTTTGGAGGGGACCTGTAAGGATCAGGAAGTCCAAATCCTTAATGCCCAACGTGAACTTCCCCTGATGCAGCTTCGTTCCATTTCTTCAGGTGCTGTCACTGGTCACCAGAGAGAGGAGATCAGCAGCTTCCCCTCGGATGCCTCCTCCACATCCCGTGGGGAAGGTGTAGACTGCTGTGGGATCCCCACTCAGCCTTCTGATTGTGGATGTTTTGTTCTCTAGGAAGAAAGCTGAAAGAAAGAGGTTTTACTTTCAGCAAATTAGTCCTCTGAGCAGAGGTTACTAAGCCTGATGATGATCACTTGATTACTTACTGCTTTCTTTGGTTGTGAACTGACTCTTAATTTTTTTTAAAAAAAAAAGAGGAAGAAAAGGGTATGTGTGAAGGTGGAAGTAGTTAGTAATGGAAAAATTGAATGGAATTAGAGAGATGGAAAACTACATCAGACCTATTCAAACAGGACTCAAATGATGTCAGACATTATCCCTTATCTGGCAGATTCCTAACAGTTTTAGAGTTTGTGGTCAAATTTTGTATTTGAAATGAACAGAGAAGACATCATGGATATTAACACAGAAGTATTTGGCTAATTTGAGTTTATAGCAAGTGAATCAAGTATAGCATGCTTCAAGTCCTGTAGAATCTGGGAGAAATGGTAATACTGTATTTGGTACAGCATCTTAGAATGACGCTGAATTACTATAATTTCAAGGTACATATTTTGACTCTTGGGGATGGTCCTGTGCAGGGCTAAAAGTTGGACTCCATGATCCCTGTGGGTCCCTTCCAACTCAACATATTCTGTGTTTCTGTGATTCTGTGCAATGTATGCCCTTAATAATGAGTGGCCCTCATAAATTATAATAGGTAATTTAAGTGTTGGACTGCAGTCTCTGAATTCTATACAGCAATTATAACTGAGACAGATGTGAGTTGACTTAGAAATTATGAGATAGGCATATTCATCTATACGATAGGTTTCACAAATGTATTCAATCTCTGGTAAAATACTTAAATCAGGAACATATTTATAAAATATTAGGCAGTAATGGTGTATTTTTGTTAGCAAAGAAATGAGACTGACTTACCTTCTTTGTTTTTTTTTATTTATGAAAATTGCAAACTTTGACAGTGAATAAAAGCATAACTGCCTAAATCGATAAATTCCATTTTATTGGTTCTTAGTGTGAATTCAGGATTTTATCAGAAATTTTTTGTGCATGGTGGACATTATGCTGATTTAGCTGTCTTAGGAATGAGACTTATGGTGCATCTCTAGTAACTAAAGAGCCACTTCACAAAAGTTAATGAAAAGTACCTGCTCTTTTTACTTACTTATATGTATTAATGAACATTTATTCATATTTGCCTCCTGTGGATTTGAGTTGCTCAAAATAAGTTTGAAGTTTATTTCAGATCCATCTTGTTTCATTTTGATGAGTTTTAGTGAGCAAAGAGGTGAACTGAAGCAATGTGCCTTCGCAGTCTGTTCTGTGGCTCCCCTGGTCAGAGCTGCCTCAGCAACAACTGGATTGTTGCACTCAGTCTTAGCTGTCAGACTTGCACCATAAACTGTGTTAGCTGAGGAGTATGAGAAGTGTTGTTTATAAAACTACTGAATTTATTAAAATGTGTTGCATAATATTTGGTCCTCCACATATGTTTCATCACTATATTATTTGAAGTAAATATTCCTGCTCTTGAAAATAAGCAAAATAAATATTTGTATTTACGCAGAAAAAATATGAAACAGAGGTCTTTATTTATTGTATGTGAGCTTCATTAGTTTATTGTATCTAATAATATCTGTAAGAAAGATGGTCAATACTATGGTATCACCTTTCAAAATCCTCAAATTCAGAAACCCTCAATACTTTGGTATCACCTTTCAGTTCCTCAAATGCAAAAAAGGAAATGTAAGTTCTGTCTTGCTTTCACTGTGTGGCTTTGCAATTACCAGGGAAGGGGTGTAAAACTGGAATTTATTCAGAATAATGCTAAGAAAGGGCAGATAGTTACCAAAGATTTCCTTCCTATTTGTGGGATGAAGGACTATGAAATAATTTCCAGAATCCAGTGTCATGTTGACTAATGTCATGGTATTGTTCATATAATCATTGCTCATGAAATTATATAATACAGTATCAAATTCAGTCAGTCCTCTTAAAATGAAGCTGTGTGTTTAGCCTGAAATTTATCTAGTTCAGAGCATTTGTTACACTGTCAATGCCAAATGTGAAATCAGGGAATAAGGGTGATCTATAATGGAATTTTACCATTGTGTCAATAGATGTGAAATAGATTTATTCTGCAGAAGCATGTGAGTGCCAACAGTTAGTGAAATTGTGGGTGTGTCCTATTTTTGTTTGCCTAGCCTTACGTGACTTTGTTCTACCTGCTTTCTACTTTGTATATAGTTCAGGTGGTGCCCTGACAAAACATAAACCAGTTGCTTTCTTATGGCCTGCTATTGGGACAGTACCTGATTTGAAAAGCTTCTGAACATAAAAAGTGATTTGGCAGTTTGATTTCTGGTTGTTAGAGTGGCATGCACTGAACTTTGATGTTGGAATCGCTCTCTTCTACAGAGACCAGCCTAGAAGAGGGGAGCATTAGAGGCTGACAAATAGGAACTTCTTGCTGTTTGAGGGAAAGCTGAACTAGCTTCTTTTTAAAAAGCAATTGTAAAGTGTACAATATTCTGTAAGGGAATGAAACAGTTTACTTGCAACAGGCAAGGAAATCTGTGTTTTTCTATTATATGGTTAATGAACAAAGAATGGTGTGTACTGTGGACACCAGAAGAATGCTGTGCCTACCACATGTCATTTGTAGGCTTCTGTCAGTGTTGGTCTGGTCTGGGAGAACTTGCTTACAGCAATCTCCATGTCAGTCTCCAACTGTTACAGATCACTGTGCGTATAACTGAGAGTATTGCTTCACAGTCGGCTTCTAGCAAATGCAGAAGTAATGTCCTTTGGTCAACAGACTCATGTCCCTAACTGCATGTTCCCATCTTTAATTGTATTAATTCTAGAGTCATGTGATGGCTTGGTGTATTAGGTCTGCTCGCTTATCTGACTGAATGCTGCCCTTTTTTCCCACAGACCTAGTCTGCAGTTGGATCACCAAGCTGATCTGAATGGCTGTAAGATGAGACTGTAGCTTCCTTCTGAAACTGTAATATGTAGCATTCTGTGAGAGAACCTTTATTTGGCTTTTACTCAAGCTTTTTTGCTCCTCTAAGAGGTTTTATACAGTTAATTCCCTTGGATCATAGCAAGATTAAATCTACTAATTTGTGTATTGTATTAATCTATGTAGCAGTCAGCATTAAAGTTTTTCCGTTCCTTCTAGGGTTTCTCTTTATAGGAAAAAAAAACCAAAAGAACAAAACCAAACAAAAAACCCCAACCAACTAACATTCCTGAAAGGATCATGGAATGGATAAGAAGCAATGTAACAACTGAGGTGTACAGAAAACAGGTGTCATGCCTTAGTCTGGTAAACATTAGTTTCAGAAGAATACTAATTTAAACGCCTGCTCTGCTGTCTTCCCCCTCTTTATGAAAAGGCGTTTTAAGTTGTGCTTATGTGATTGTATGCAGTGAAAATCCCTCACTCAGCACCCTTTGGGGTGAAAGAATCTAAGGGAGACAGACTTTGTCCGGGCAGAACTCTCTTGTAACTTTATTACTCCATTTATATACAAAATAAGGATCTGAGCTATCAAGCCAGGCCAGGTGTTATCTGCACACATTCTGCACAGACACTCCTGTGGCCATCTTCACCCACAAAGAACAATCATGATCCAAGCGGCTTTCCAGCTTTACCTTGCGATTCTTTTCACACACACACGTAGCTCTGGCTCGCTCAGGACCACAATATTTTTGCTTTAATATTTTCTTCTTCTATCATCCAGGTGGCCGATGATGTCTTTAGCTGCTCCTACGTTTGTATCTTTCAGATGAACATGACTGGGAGGCTCATCGCTGTTAAAAGCCTCCCCACCCCTCTTCTAGTACTACAGTTGAATGTTCAACCATGCAAATCCATGTGCTGCTCTTGCTGGAGCAAGAAATCCATGTTTGTTGAACGTTAAGTGTGGAGTAGAATGTGAAATGTCTGTGGTGTTCTGGCTGGCTTGCTGGAAATCTGCTACCTGGGAGTGTGAGTGCCAAGAGTACCCTCTTGAGTCTATGTTCAACTAAATACCCATCTTTCAAAGTCATAAGAAAATAAATATAAACATACTGATCTTGAAAACCTAAGTTGTCACAGGTAATTCTTCTGTTTTGATGCAAACTGTTGAAGTGGCAAATTATGATAAGGTTTTACACTGTGAGGTAAAGGGAAAATTCAAGATTGCTGACAAATTTTCTGATTCCTCTTGCAGATAACTTGCTAGCTGAGTGAAATTCTGGAAGTGCTTGCTTGAATTCTTAGCAATGTAAATGCACTACAAGCAAAAAGCATCATGTTTATCACTTGGATAAATGTTCTAGTCACGTGAATTACACATTTTAAAATTATGTGGTAATCTGAGACCCTTTTTGCCGTTCCCGTAGTAATTAGTTTCAACCAAGTTTTTCTGGTTACCATTGGTACCTAATGTTCTCCATGCCACACGTGCTACAGAAGTAGCAACTCGTTGGAGCCTGTGAGTCTTAAGTGAGGACAGGCATTGGTGCTGAGAAGACAAATATCAAAGACCTCGAAGCCATTTTTGTTTGAGAGTTCAGCAGAATGCCACAGGGTGTCACCAATACGCTCAGTATAGTCCAGCTTTTAACCATGACATTTCATGGAAGTGATGTCAATATGAAATGATTGTGTTTACTGAAACTCTGCAAACCCCAAAAACTGGAATATAGAATTCTTCAGTGAACAGCTGGGGTATGGCTTCAAACTGAATCCTGAAAGAAACCACCAGGATCTTTGACAAGATGTTTTGAACTGGTGAGATTGTGAGCAAGAGGCCTAAGAGCTCTGTGACAAGCAACAGTGTGCTTGCAAATGGAGAGAATCTGCTGCTTAGGCTTATCTCTGCTGCAGACTTCCAAGCTCTTTGTGAGTGTGTATCTGTAGAACCAGGCTTAAAATCCAACTTTACCAAAACCAGGGAAGAGCGGAGGGAAAATAGGATGCTCTAAGACAATTGATTCTGAAGGCCTTTTAAAAAGATGGAAGAGTGAATGGTAGGCATTCATTTTAAATCACTTTCTAAAAGAAATTTTTAAAAGTTTCAGATTTTGCTATATATCCTGTGTGAAAGTTGTTACCTTCCCTACAAATTCTGTTCATGTGATTGTGACTGAAAAATGAAATGTCACAGTAAAGGCCTATCTGCTTTTACATGTGTAAGTTTTGGACCGTTGAGAATATTAACCAAGCCGTTGATGAGCTGCCCACTGTAAGGGGGAAGCCGTTCTGACAGCTGTTCCTCCTGCAGTTGGATGTACTAGAAGAATTAGGCAAAACAATTGGCACCCAAAACAGCTGGAGAATGGATCGGCACTTTATTTTGTCAGTGCATGCAGGGAATTGCCTCCCTTGTCAGGAAATGATAAAGTAATTACAAGGGCTTAGATTGCATGCATGAGTTTGTGTGCTAGACTCTGATAGACAAGAAGGAGTCCTTTCCAATTAAGCTCCACACCCACAGAACAGATGGCAAAGTCCAAGTTTCAAAGGGGGAAAACCAGAGTTACAGGCAAAACTTGCCGCCAGGCGGGTGTTGCCTTTCTTCATTTATATGCTTGGGCCTGTAGTCTTACTGTGCAGAACCAGCGAGGTGCGGAGTGAGGGGTGCAGGAGATCTGTTTACTCTGTACAACCTCTGCAAAACAAGGTTTGCATAATCATCTTAGGGCTCTGTTAGTTGGTTGTTTTTTTGTAATACACTGTGTATCAAACACAAGGAATAAAATTTCTTCACTCGTATTTTTACAAAGTCCACCTAGGTTCTGTGTTTATGGTACCTTCTATTGCTGTTGAGGTTTGTTTGAAAGAACCCTGTGGAGCTTATTAATGTAACATTGCACTGCAGAATCTGGAAAAGCCTGTTACAGTAGTGCTACCAAACATGAACTGACTTGCAGTGTGACAACTGCTCAGGATTCCTGTTTACAGTTTATTGTTTCTGTAGCTACTTTTGCTGTGTTTACTCTTACAGTGCTATTGGTGTGTAGCGTAAAATAAACCCATTCTTTCAGCTTGTCCAAAGGGTGTGGGGGGAAAGACTTTCCTGTTCTGTTGCATTCTTGCAGAAAAAAAGTGAGGAGTGAGAAATTAGTAGGGTTTTCTGAATAGGAATTTAAACCGTCCTCCACAATTATCAATACACAAACATATGGAACTTATGCAGCTGATGTCTGCAAGTATCTGCTGAATAGGCATTTTGGTTTTTCCTCACTCCTGCTGTAAAAGAATGATAAGTCACTTATCCTTTCTCCAGAACTAGTAGACATAGTGACTGTCACCTTAGCTTGTTTAGACAATGTTAATGCCAGTTACTAAATGAGCAACATATGAACATGAATGGAAGTGCCAAGGATCATACTGAGTAACAGACTTTGTGGTTCTATTTAAATTAAAATGACACCTTCATTTTAAGTGCTGTATAATTAGATCTTGTAAGTGCTGTGGTTTTGAATGAGGTTGCAGTGTTTGCACTGGTCAGAAAGCTTGAAGTTTTGTCATTTTTTTAAGACAACCACAGTGAAGTAACTACTTAACCGTGGATTTAAATGCTGATATTTCAGGGGCTGTTTCTCAGTGCTGTCAAGGTTAATTAGCTGCGGTAACATTAATTTTCAAATTTTGCCCAAGTATATAATGTTCGGTGGCTTTTAAGAAGTTCTGCATAGTTGTTTATCTTAGCTCATAATAATGAAATAATAGTCTGACAAGATATAGAAGTTTCTGTATCCTTTATATGAGAGCAGGACATTCTACCTAAAATATGACAGCTGTACCTAAAATTCTACCTAAAATTGCCCAAGATCGTTTTTCACAGCATGGACCTCCTCATCCAAGTAGTGGGGTTTTTTTATTATTATTTTCTTAATTAGATGACCTCCTGTATTCTATTAGGATATTAATTGTAACAAAAATATTTCATGACTTACTGTTATCTGCTCAAGAGGTCCTTCAGGGATAAAGAAGTAGTCTTGCCAAAGGATTGTTGATTCTTCCTTATTATGTAGCTTCATGATCGTTTCATAGTTTTGTGTCCTTCTTTATCTTCAGCTTAGGACTATGAACGAAAAATTGGCAAAGAGATTCCTCAACAACTCCACATGTTTCTTTCAAAAACCTTGGCTCTGTGGTTCTTTCATTTGCTTTACATTTGCATCTAGACAATAGCTTTTAGGGCTTGGGGTTTCTAATTGTTTTTTGTTTTCCAATTTAATTTTGCCTTTGGTATTTATATTTAGTTATGTTTGAACTTTCATTTGCCAAATCTCTGCTGATTTTTAACACGTGTAATTTTCATTAGACTTGCAAATATTCATTTTTCTTTGTAATGACCTTCCTTTCACTGAAATCTTATTAATAAGTTGAGTATTTAAGTTCACATGGTTCGCTCAGTTATGTTAGCATTGGTTATACAGGTGGCAGCCCTCTTCTCTTAGTTAATTATACATCCTGTAAGTGCTATGAGTTGATCTTGAAATTGTCGAATGTATTGCACAGGGGCTTGTAATTATTGTCATGTTCTCATCATATTTATAATTACGTAATGCCTTTAGGTCAGTATCACTCTGTTCTCATAGGAATATGAGAATGCTATGAAATAATTTTTCAGTTTTCTTTGACTTTCCATCTCATATCAAAGGAATCAGGTTTATTGCACTTTATGAAAGATGAGTTGCAAGTGCTTTTAAATGACTAATATAAAAATATTTTAAAATTTTGAGTAATAATCAAAAGTACTAAACACCAATCTCTTGTTTCAGAACTGGGACCTACTAACATGTTGAAGGTAAGTTTAGGTGTTCTCTGTGTGTTCTAGTTGCTGCATAGTTAAATGAGCCTTCCCTTCTCCTTCTCCCTGTGGCTCTATATGCAGTTTTCATGCCTCACTAACTGAATTTTCTTGCCAAGTTCCAATGGGTCTGAAAGAAAGGTAAATTACTAAATTTTCATTAGCTAAAATCTGGATCAAGTATAAGCAAATTAAAAAAAAAATGTCTAGAAACAAAGTTTTTCACCTCAGATTTCGGGTTGTTCCTCCTGTGCAGGTAAATGAAACTTGCAAACTCTCTGCTAACTCTTTGATGGCTTCTTGGGGAAATACTGTTTCACTGTATTGGAGTTCTGACTTTGACATCTTGTGCTTGATGGCAGTATAAGTAAGCTGGTGTTATACAGTGTGTATATAATGATTAACCTGTGGTAGCTGTAGAATGCCTACCTGCTGACTTATTTTGGGCACCAAGGGCTCAAAACTCTCCTCATTTGTAAATGCTGTTAAATTTGGAAAGTGTTTTGACTCACATTTACTGCTGTTATGTGATTTACTTCACTGAACAAAATATTAAAAACATTCTTGATCACTTTAGAGACTTGTTTCACATTGGCCACTTAGTTGTAGTTCTTGTTGTGTGACGAGCTTTAAGACATCTTAAAAAAAAAGACAAATTAGATGATCTACTGTCCTTTATAAACTCCAAAACAAATTATTTTATCTACTCTTTCAGTCATGCTTGGAGCTTTTCTAAGCCAAAATAAGATGCTTGCAGTCCAAAATATGTGGATTTTTCAATTTTTTAAAAAAATAATTTTAGTCTTACATAATCTGTAGCAGATGATAAGGAAAAGTTAGTTTAGAAACTGTAATTTATGTAAGTAGAATAACCAGCTTTGCATAATAGATGTTCCAAGTAGGTATTAATACTCATGCACATATACAGTTAGCCCTTTTCCTTCAGTCTGCAAGGAGGAATGCTGTTGGAATCCCAAATAGTGCAAATTCCATGCAAAATAAAATGCTAGCTGGGTATGTAACAAGTACTCAACGCTGAACACTTTGATAAGTTTGAGAATGCACAGTATTGGTTTAAAGGAAGATAATTTATTTAACTGAAAAGAATAAACTTACTTTATTGAACTGAAGAAAATAAACTTAGTTTAGACAAGTTTTTCTATGCTTAGGGAAATTTTGTCATGAAAGGAAACATGACTTAAGGAATTTACATGTGTATATGAAATTTAGGAGGAACCAAGGTTCAGAAATCCAGCCCTGCTAAAGTTTTCTGCTAATGCTTAGCCCTGGAAGAATACAAGCTGTGCTGTTATTTTGTTTTTAATTCATTAAGCCTCTATAATTTGTAGCTTTTGACACCTGGAACTGGCCCAGACTTAACTGACTAGCTAAAATGATGAATAACTAGAAAAAGCTAACCAACTGAAAACCTTCACAACAGTCAAGGCATCACCACCACACTTCATTGGCATCTGCAAGGTTTGTCTGTTATGTGAAATATAACTACAGGTCCCACCTTTTAAAATGGATAGGAGAGTGGCATGCCACAGGCCATGAACCAGCACCTGCAAGGCTGGACCAACGCTCTGAATAAAACGGACAGGGTGTGTAGCACATTCTTAAACCTTGGTTTCCTTGTAAGTTATCCTGCTGTGTGTTGATTACTGCAATGGCAAAGTACAGAGAGGCTGGCAGCTGCAATGGAAACAGCCTGGAAACAAGACGAGGAGCAGCATGACCTGCCAGAAGGGTGACTTGTCATGCGCATGAGAACTTATTTTCCTGCATCTGAACAGCTTCTCGCATTTTCCTGTGAATCCTTCTGTTCTATTGGGCATTGTTGGGGCATGCACTGATTATGTGGGGTATTTTTAGAGAGCATAAATAATGGCAGAGTCATGCTTTGAATTTTCCTCCTAGAAGCAGCAGAAGGGCCAGGAGTTCACCTCACGTGGCTGCTGCTTAAACGAGCCGACATCTATTCTAGTAATATTTTCCCACCCAAACATAGCATCCAAGTGCCCTGTGGAAACCATGTGCTTACTGGAGCCTGGCTCACCCAGGCTGTGCTCCGAGGGCTGTGCACTGGAAACATAAACCATTCAAAGCCTCTGTCCTTTCCTTTATTCTTGTGGTGTTAGTCCTCAGTCAGAAAGTGATAGGGCAGAAATTTAAGCCACCTTAACTTGCAGGGAGACAGCTGCGATGGTGCATCTGAGCTGTCCATTTGTGGAAAGCGTGGAGAGGAAAACAGGAAAAAGGAAAGGAAAACAGGAAAACCTGTTGTTTATTGAAGTGATTGTAACAGTGATGTAACACTGATTGCTTTCCCACCCGTGTGGGCTCTGATGGTTTTTATGAACAAAACCGCTGTCTGATGGGCCGGCGGTGTCAGTGGCAGCTACCGGAGTAGGGGCTGCTCCTCCCCGTGGGAGAGCGCCAGCGTCGGGCACCCTGGGCTCGGCAGCGACGGGAGGCTGGACAGCTCTCCCGGCTGCCGGACGGAGCCGGGCCGGGGGGCTCCGGCAGCCGCTGTCCCCGGGCCCCCTCAGCCGCCGGCCCCGCCTCGGCCGCACCGACGTCACGCGCGTCAGGGCCGAGCCCCTCGCACTCCCCCGCCCGCGGGATCCGCCGTCCCGCCGCCGCCGCTCCCCTCGCCCTCTTCGCCCTCCGCCGAGCACCCGCACCCGCCGCCCCGGCCCGGCCGCCGCCCCTCGCTCCGCTCCCCGACAGCCGCGCAGCGCGAAGATGGCGGCGTTCAAATTCCTGCTGCAGCCCCTGGGCCGCCGCATCCTCCTGCCGGCCGCGCGCAGGGCCGAGGTAAGGGCGGGGGGCGGCGGAGGAGGCGGCTCAGACTTCTCAGACCCCTCCGACCCCTCAGACCCCTCCGCCTGCCCCTGCCCGCCGCTGACCTCGGCGGGGAACCCGCCCGCAGCCGCCCATGCCGGGACCACCGTGTCCCGCGGGGGTGGCCGCAGCCCCGGGCGGGGGAGGCTCTTCCCGCCCTACGGGGCCGCGACGGGCTTTGTTCGTGAAGGGTCTGTGCCGAGGGAGCTCCGTGGGCGGCGGGCGGGAAGAGGGAGCGCAGAGCGCGGCCCCGCGGCAGGGCCGGCCCCGGCGGTGGGTGGCGATGCGGTGACCTTGGGAGAGTGTCACGGAGGTTTGGCTTGCAGGGTTTTTTTGGTTGTTTTTTGTTTGTTTGTTTGTTTTTAAGTGTTTTTTTTACGTACTTTTAAGATTTATTTCCCCAGCATTTCAGAAGGCAGCACAGTTACAGCGTGTTACTGTGTGTTTCCACGTTGCCCTCACCGCCCCCGGGGGTGGCAGCAGGTGTGTGCACCTCGCTGGCAGCCCTGCCGTCTCCTACTGCCTTCCTGCCAAACCTCATGGCTCTAATGGTTTCCAGCCCACATAGCCAAGTTATTTTCTTTCTTTCTTCAGAAAGAAAGAAAAGAAGAAGTCTCTTTGTGGCTTTTCTTATTTTACTTAGGTGAAACAGCTCACCTTCTCATGCCCATGTTTACTTCTCCTGATGATAAATCTTAACACATAGCGCTTCCAGGTTTTATTTTGCTTTTCCATAAAATTTACTTCAGTTCAATTGGTTATTCCAAGAACTCATCCATCCCTGTGTTACTTTCTTAAAACTGGACTGCCAGAAGTGCTACCAGATCCTGAGATCTTAGCTTGCTGCTCCAGTGTGCAGGACAGCATGGGTGATCCCTTGTTGCCTCAGCTCCATGAAAGCCCACCTTTCAAACAGCAAGGGGGTGGGAAAGAGACTGAAAGGAACATATTTAGTATAGAAGGGCAGATACTCTTATAAGAGATGTACAACCTGTGAATGCACGCTTGTGTAATACATGCTGCTCTGTTCACCACTGTAGCATGCAGACGGGAAGATTAAAGAAAAGGTACCACGTGGCCTCTTTAAAATATTTTCCTATGAGTAGGTACAAGGACACAGCAGAGCCCTGGCCTCCTTTCAGCCCTGGCTGTGGAGCCTGCTTGCAGCCCAGTTGTACTGCAGCTCACAAGGCTGCCAGCACTTAATACTTCTTTTGTCAATTGCACACCAAATGGGACCAGGAGAGATGCTCTTTTCAGCCTATTGTCATTATGAAAAAATGTTTCTAACAGAATCGTAAATTATAGGATAGTTTGGGTTGGAAGGACACTTAAGTCCTCTAGTCCAAGCCACCTGCAATCAGCCAGGACATCTTCAACCAGATCAGGTTGTTCAGGGTCCTGTCCAGCCTAACCTTGGATGTTTCCAGGGATGGGGCACCCACAGCTTCTCTGGGCAATTTGTTCCAATGTCTCATCACTCTCACAGTAAAAAAATTTCTTCCTTATATCTGGTCTGAATATACCATCCTCTGGTTTAAAACCATTATGCCTTGTCCTATTGCTGCAGGCCCCACTAACAGGTTTGTCCCCATCTTTCTTGTAAGCCTTCTTCAAGTATTGAAGGCTCTCTGGAGCCTTCTCTTCTCCAGACTACATAACTGCAACTCTCTCAACCTGTGCTCACAGAGGAGAGGTGCTCCAGCCCTCTAATCGTGGTTCCCCTCTGAACATGCTCCAACAGGTTCACTTCTTTCCTGTGCTGGAGACCCTAGAGCTGGATGCAGTGTGCAAGGTGGGGTCTCCCCAGAGTGCAGCAGAGGGATAGAATCCCCTCCCTTGACCCGCTTGCCACACTGCTTTGGATGCAGCTCAGAACACATTTGGCTTTCTGGGCTGTGAGTGCACATGGCTGGATCATGTCCAGCCTCTCATCCACCAGCACCCCCAAGTCCTTCTCACCAGGGCTTTTCTCCCTGTCTGTACTCATTCTTGGGATTGCCCTGACCCACATGCGGCACGCTGTACTTGGCCTTGTGGAACCTCATAAGATGCCCATGGGCCAGTTCAATGACCTTGTGCAGGTCCTTCTGGATGGCATCCTGTCCCTTGAGGTGTCAAGTGCAACACTTGGCTTGGTGTCACCAAGTTTGCAGATTTGCTGAGGGTGCATTCGATCCCTGTTCATCATTTATATTAAACAGTCTTGGTCCCAGTACAGACCCCTGAGGGATACCATGCATTACCAGTATCCATCAGGACTGAGCCATTGACCACTACCCTCTGGATGTGACCATCCAACCAATTCCTTGTCCATCAAACAGTCCATGCAATCAAATCTGTCTCTTTCCAAATTAGAAGGATGTTGTGGGGGACCATGTCAAAGGCTTTACAGAAGTGCAGATAAATCCGTAGCCCTTCCCCCATCCATTATGAAGTCACTCCATCATAGGAGGCCACTGGGTTAGTCAGGCAGGACTTGACCCTGCTGAAGCCACGTGGTCTGTCCCAAATCACCTCCCTGTCCTCCATGTGCCTTAGCACAGCTTCCTGGAGGATGTGTTCCATGGTCTTCCCAGACACAGAGGGGAGACTGAGAGGTCAGTAGTTTCCAGGGTCCTGCTTTCTACCCTTTTAAAAGATGGGTAGAATGTTTCCTTTTGGACAAATCTCGAGGGACTTTACCTGACTCTATGACTTTTCAAATATCATGGATCAGTGAAGAAGTGGTCGTAGTATGATTTGGCATGTGGAAGGCTCTTGTAGTCTTTCTCACCTGACACTATTTCTCATGACCCACATACTGATTTTTGATTGAGCCCGTCAAAGCAGAGGAATGTCAATGTTTCCACTGGGAAGGCTGTAAACTTCCATTCAGAAAGTCTTTTTAATATTCAGTATAAACTCTTGCAGCTTTAATTTTAGAAAGAGGACAGTTTGTGTAATCTTGAAACTGAGCCAAAAATTGTTGTCCCAGTTGTAACTGTATCTTAAGGCAACTCTTCAGGGAAGAATTTGGCTATTGTCTTTAAAACATTGGTAGACTACCTTGTTTATTTATTAATTTTTGTCCCTCATTCACAATCTAAAAATTTTCACTTCTCCTATCAAATAAAGAAGTGGAAACACTAGTCGGTAGTACTTTAGCTTCCAGATTTTCTCAATTTATTGAGACTGTATCAATGTAGTGACTTAAATTACAGTTTTTTTCTGGTGCCTGAACAAGTACTTGGTTAGTATTAGTGCATGATATTAATGGGAAATACTTAAAGGGAAAAAAAGGTGACTGTAACCTAAGAACTTTATAGATGAGTTATTATGACTTCTCTGTAATGGCTTTGCATTTTGAAGTGTCTGGGGGTGAGACTTACATTGATTTCCTCTTGCCCTCCATATGTCACACATTTTTTGGAGTCTCCCTGATTCTGGGCTGTTCTTCAACAACACAAAGAGAGCCTTAGACTCTGTTAGGAAGCATTAAGACTACTTCAGGAAGATGGGGAAAGTTCACTCTGTTGAAGGGTGTCCCTGCCTACTCTACTGCCAGTACAATGCTGTCCTTCATACTGTTCCTTGGCTTCCACTCAAATTTTGTGGTGATGGTGCCTCTCTGCTTCAGCAATTTCTGTTTATGTTTAGTGTCTGGATATCTTTGAAGCTCCACATGGCAGTATATAGGTTTGAGAAGTCTGTGGATTGCTGTAATTTGTGCTGAGGAATTTCATTTGTAAATCTGTTTGCAGTAAGTCACAATTTGTCGGCAATTCAGGATGGAATTCTTTTGTTTTGGAGACCTGTGGCCTTCTTTCCCCCACGTCCCCATGTTAAGTATTTACAGTAGCAATATATTTTTTTCATATATTTTCCCTTTCATGTAACCAGAGGCATGGTTTTCATTATAAAGCTACTGTATAATGCTTTTTGTTCATTCGCTTGTTTCTTTTATTGTTCCAGATTTGTGGATGCTATTTTTCTACCAGCTCTCATCGCAACACCAAATTTTATACTGATCCTGTTGAAGCTGTAAAAGATATACCCAATGGGGCAACTATACTTGTTGGTGGTAAATATTTAAGTTCCTTAAGGATGCAGTCACGTTCTGTTAATGAGATACTTTTTATTCATTTACCATGTTTCTTTTAATATTAACTAATTTGAGAATTCGTGGAATTGCATGGTTTTTTAAACAAGTGGTTTCCTACTCTGCCCGTGAGGGGCATATTCTTTCAGTGAGAAAATCCAGGTTGTGCCTTAGGGGAGGAAAAAAGCCTCAGAAACATCATTACTTTTCTTTCCCACTAAAAAAATATTGGACTCTACTTGTCCTAGTTTGAATCCAGAAAATCAACGTGGGCTCTTTTAAGATAGCATAGTTATTTCACGATTTGGTTTGATTATTTTTATGGTAACATTCTCTATATCCTGTATCTGCCTCTTCTCTCGGTCTCTGTGACCTTGAACAAATTGCGTAATCTGCCTTTGCTGTTAGGAAGTGAAGATATATATACTTATAATACTTATCTGTGTTACACTTAATCGTTACGTGTGGCATTTCCAGAAGAGTCAAGAAGTTGTATCATACTTTCACTGTGACTTGAGCCTTTGAATATTCTAGATGCCTCCACAATTTCATACTGTTCCATCTGTGTGAAGAAAAGTGATTTCTGTATTTTGAAGGTTGTTTTGATATTGAAGAGGTAATGAATGTAACATTGTAAAACATGAGAAACCTCACTGGAGATGTATAATGAGGCAAAATTCCTCGTGGGAAAATTTTTTTTTGGTTGGTTAGTTGTTGGTTGGTTGTTGTTTGAAGAAAAGATCTGAGGCCACGATAGGTTGGACTTGATGATCTCAGAGGTCTTTTCCAACCTGATTCTGCGATTTTGTGAAATGGTAGTACCTGTAGTGTGACATGGTATTTCACTTTGGGCATACTGGGTTCTTGCATAACAAGTGGGAGTGTGAGGCACCTGTGAGATTTGGGTTACTGCGCTTCCAGTTACACATCTTCCCAAGGGTGTTCAGATTCCCAGATTTTTATCACCTAATTATAGGCTAAGCTGTATGGGATGCGCAGCAGAGATCTGAAGGTTGGGTGGGTAGAAAGAGAAGGAGAAATAATGAGTACAGGGGTTAGGATGTCAGGAGAGCCAAGGCCCTGGAGCCCTTCCCCAAAGGCCATTTGTGTGTGAGCAGATCCCCGATGGCTAAAGGGCTTTCATGCAAACTGGGAAGAAGTCTGACCACGAGATTACAGTACTAGGGTGCAAATCTTTCCAGAAGTGTTGATTTATTTAGTCAGCTAAGGAGCTTGTTTTACTCAGAGAAGATTTTTAATTCCCAGACTTCTAAATAATCTGTGTTCTTTCAAACAGTTATTACATATTCAGTTTTCTTGTATTTTGTGTAGGTTTTGGATTGTGTGGGATTCCTGAAAACCTCATTGGGGGTTTACTGAAGACTGGAGTAAAGGGAATAACTGCAGTCAGTAACAATGCAGGGTAGGTATTCATGTGTCTGTGGTTTAATAGGTACAGAGTAAATATTCCACTCACAGGAAAATCCTGATATATATGAAAAACCTTTTATTTTCACCATCATAATTTTCATATTAACCACACATCTTGGTTTGAAAGTGTTATTTTTTGAATGAGCCCAGAGAGTACAGTATGTACGTATACTCAACCTTGTCAGGGAAGAGCTGTCACTGTTGTAGAGAGTTGCAATTATGTACATTTATATATATTCAACTAGTTGACTGTAACTAAAAATTCTGTCAGTGATGTACTGTCAGTGATTTTATGTTTGTGCATGTGCATTTCCAAATGATGATATACTTTTAAACTCAATTCGGTGCTTTCTGACCTTCCTACTGTATTTTTGTTACTTTAAAAAAACCCCAAACAACACAAAAAACAGTGGAGAACATCTGCAATAAGAGAATGGAGAGGCTCTTTAATAAGTCTTGAAATTTTTGATTGATTTTTTAAAATATTTGCACATTAGTGGGTTCGACAGTGAGAATAGTTCTTCCACATATAATTTCTCAGCTTCTCATTTGGCCTAATTTTTACAGCAGCTGTTCATTGCAGTAGGCTCCACAATACCTAATGATCTTCATATAGAAAAATATTTACAGCCACTTCTGTTGAGTGCCTTAAGAAAATAGAAATGAAATTTAATAAAAACATTGATATGCAAAATATGAATTGCACATTCATTGGATAAGAGATTATTTGTTTTGGTATTTGGTACATACACAGTAAAACTTAAGCTCCTTAGGATCTTGTGGGAAGCAATTTTTGCTGGAAGAAGGAGAGGGAAAGACAGTTTTGAGTGGAAAGGTTAATCACTAGGGATCATTAACTTTCTTCATCGTCTTATTTTTGGATGACACCACATATATGTCCATAGAGAGATTGCACAGATGTTTCAGAGAGGGAGGTGAAAGTTTGACTGTGAGGAAAAGTGGAAAGAGGAGCATTGTGGAACAGAATGGAGAAGAAGATGTTTTGCATTGTTTTCTGCGTATAGTTTGTGATGTTATAGGTTAGAATTAATTTTCGTTGAAATAATGTTAACTTTCCTGAAAACTCTTTGAACTTTGAGGCTGAAGTGATTTCTGTAAAGCTTTTTGTTGCTGGCAGGAAAGCAAAATTTAATTCCTTTTTTCCTGGAAACCAGTTTTCCATTAACATTTATGGAAGTCTGGGGAGTTCCTCACAGAACAGTGTAACAATTTGAAAATGCTCAAGGACATCTAGAGTTTTCAAAAAGTCTAGTTTGTAAAAATACAAGTTTTGCTCTCAAGTTGAACAGTATAATTTATTTTGAAATTTAATTAATAATAAAATACTTGTTTCATCTGTTGTTTTTATTTATTGAATTATTCTTATATGGAAGTTAGCCTACTACAGTTTGGTAGGATTTGGGAACCAGGTGAAAACACAGGTGTTGTCAGTAATAGAGTCAGAATTCTCATCGCAGCAATTGATACCATTTCTAATCTTCTAATTAGCATGTCAAAAAGCGTGCTTTTCTAGTACTGTGCATCTTCTGATACCATGTCCAGAAGTATAGTGGTATGATCAAGTGTTGCAATACTAATAAATGTCTTTACAACTGAAGTAGCGCAGCAGTCATATTCCCTGCAACAGTAGTACTCAAAGGGTTAATTGTTCCTCTAATATGGAGATGTCAGACACTTTATGGGATGAGTAATTGGCCACTTTCAAGATGCCACGTGATTCAGTGTGTTTGCTTTGGTGACATTGTGCTGCAGTTGATGCCCTGCTGTGTTTCAGCTTCCTGACTGCAGCTGTTTTCTTCTAGCAAACAGGAGGTAATTGGTTGTGGCTAGGTTTTCTCATTCTGCAGTGGGCTTAGCAAGCAGCCTGTTATTGGAGCAGGGAAGGAGCCAAGTACATAGACAGACAACCTATTCTGGAGAGCAGTGCAGCTACATGGATTAAGTCACATGCCTGTGAACCACGGAATGTGTCAGAGTATGTATCTGTTTATAACTAAAATAGCGGCAGTGGAGACAGCGATTCACTTACATCTAGGGAAAAGCAGTAATTAGGAAGTCCTGAAGTGTTCTTGCCAGCTCTCTTTCAGCTGGAAAGAAGGTTCAGCTTGGCAGTCTCTGGAAACAACTTTAAAGGAGTAGGATGTTCACAAGTTCACATCCTACTTACTGTTCTGTGCTGCAGTGTAATGGGGAGGAGATTCCTCCTGCAAGAACTTGTTCTAGTCATATAATTACTGGCAGGTGAAGTCCTTGTTTTGGCCTTTTTATTGGGGCCCTGGTTAGAAACATCATACTGCTAAACTTACTGTCTGCTGCTGTGCATTGCAGTAGTGCTCACACTGTGTGCTAGCCAGTGGAACAGCACCTTTAAGAGCAGTTACTGTTTTGCCAAGCCAAACAAGGCAAAGTGTTTGAAAGGGAAGCAGTACAAATATCCAATACCTCTGCTATTTACACAAGTTGCAGGGGAAACTGAAGCTTGTGAAGCAGGGTGATAGTGAAAGATAACCTTGATAGGTGGATGTGCTTCTAAAATACAGCCTCTCATATCTTCCCTTATAACTTGTTTTGCTCATATAGTTCATATTTTAAATAGTTCCTTTATACTGTGTTTTTTAAGTCCTTTAAATTTAGAGTATTTTGTCTTAGTAAGCTACCAAAATCCATTTTATTAAAGTTTTGCTGCATTTTTGTTTAAATTTATTCCATTCTACATATGTAAGTAGGTCCTTGTTTTAAGCACTGATTCAGTAAATTCCCAGCATAATTGTGATTGGTATACAGTACATTCTTGCATGTGGCTGTTTTTCCATCTGCTTGTAACTTCGTGGTATCTTGTTGCATTCTGATTTCAAGTTACTTGGAGCTTGGGACTTGGAGGTTTTGGGTCAGCCTATGCTAAGCCTAATGCCTAATGCAGGCTATCAGACCTGTTGTTTCAGGATCTACGTTGCAACAAAAGATGTGTTCTTGTCAGCATAGCCAAATATTTAAAATGAAATTTTAAATAGTCAAATGAAATTATTGTTTTTAGTTAATTGCGCTTAATGGAATGGATAACTAATTTTGGGTGTAATCATGTTCTGACATCAACACTACACTCTGTCTCTACCACCTTAGTAAGCTGAATTTGTGCTGGATATAACCGAAGCCCACTGTCTGTGGTAGCTACAGACGTGGTCTGACTGTTCTGTCAGAATTGGGCTTTGCTTTTGAGAGTTAAATATGCATACTTTTTGAATGCGATAGTGTTGAACAGAAGGTTTTCACTTACAGTAAAAATAGAGAAGTCACAGTTAATGTCTTAATTACTAATCACCCGAGTGATCATCTGAAAGGAGATTGACAGCATGCAGTCAGATTATCACTGGTTCAGACAGTGTTCTTAAAAGGCATTACCAGCTTTTTGAACCTTTGGTCTCTCTACTCTTTTTGAAGGTCTTCTGAAGTTACAGTATTATACATTAAGAAGGAGAAGTATAGCTTTGACATAAACATTTGAACTGTTGGTCATGATGCCTGAATGGAGTTACTTAGTTCTGTTGAGCATAATACTCTTGCTTTCCTAAGGGGCTGGGCTACTTGTGGTTCCCAAATCTCTATAAGGCACTATTCTATGGGATCAGATGCATTGGTAAACTTATGCACCCCATATTCTAAAGCACAGAAGGCAGTTTTATATTCTTAGCAATTAAATGTTTTGAATTCAAGACAGGTTTGATAAAGGCTTTGTATTTTAAAGTTTAAGGTTTTCTTGTTTTTCAGTCATTGCTTGGAATTGTATGTTTCTGTTAAAACCAAAACGTGTCCGCCATCTTTGCCACAGACTCCCCATTTTTTCTTGCATGTAGCTCCTGTGGCTTAATTCCATCATTATTGCTACTAAAATTATGTCTGTCTGTCTGTCTGTCTGTCTATCTATCTATCTATCTATCTATCTATCTATTTATCTTTATCTATCTTTATGTTTATTAAAATACGTTAAAATGTCCATGTACAGATAAAAGTACCTTCAGGTGGCAGTTGCATTCCAAATTCACAGGAACTTACGAAGTTTTTCAACATAGTATTAGGTATTAAGTGATTTTAATGGAATGAATTTGACAATCTCTTGATTCAGAAAGCTAAAATGTAACTGAAAAAGCCTGAGAGACTTGGAAGGAGGCTTGTATGCACACAAAGATGGGATCAAGGTGATGCTCAGAGTGTCTTAATGTTGTGTATGTCATTTTTGCGTATGCATAAGAATTCTTTAAATGTGCCAGTTAAATTTACTTTCAGAAGTGAAATACAAGGTTGCCCAGGACTCTTATTTCACTTGGTAGAGAGAGAAGAGTGGGGTTCTGTAAAATCCTGCACATGGCAAGTTGCCAAAATCAGGAGGCAAGGTATATATTTTCAGTGGACTTGATTGTTTGAAGCAGTTTACGTTTTTTTAAAATCATCGCCATTTTTCACAAAGAATCTAATGAGATGCTTTTTTAGAGCTCTTAAATTGGTGACACTGTGTGAACTGCAAATCCCTGAAAATCTGCCCAGGTCATCTAGCTAATTTTAGTGTGGAGGTTATTTAGGATTTTGGCAGGGCAAATTGTACTAACTTTGCACTACATGGAACTATTTAGAAATCAGCTGTGCAGATAACTTTCTAGTTATGATTGGAAATGAGAACAATATAGCTGTGGAACTCAGCATGGTTGAGGAAATGTGTCAACTTGGTTACAGAAGAGTGACAATGAAAGTTAAACCTATTTTTCAGCCAAGTGACTTTTGAAGTATGATATATTCATGATGAAATTCAAATATTTATCAGATTAACTCTATACCCTATAAACTTCATTGTGCAGGAAAACTATGGTGAATTTTAAAAGTTCTCAATAGAGTTGTTTTACTTGTAGTAAATACACAGTATGCCATTTCATAGCAAAAAGGAATGTGGAAGGAGATCTTGCTGCTGATGTAACCATGCAATGTACAGTACTTTGTCCTCTTAAAAATTTTCTACCTTTGAACCTTTGGATGGACTGGGCCTATATGCCTGCACCCATCATTCTCACAGGATATTTTTGGAGGATGGTGGAGGAAGAATACTGCCATTTTGCTGTGAAACTGAAGCTGAGAAGAGCAAAGAGGACAGAGTTCCCATGAGAAGACTGAAGTAGCACAGGGACAAGGGTACAGTGCAGACACTGTAAAGAACGAATAGAGGGGGATTAAGGCTCGGTCATGCCAGTTTGCATGCTGAGCTTCATGATTCCCCACAGCCACAGCTCCCTTATTTTCTTTTTTCTTCCTCCCCTCAAAGTGAAAGAAGTCCCAGGCTGATGAGCTGAGAGATTCAGTGCACTGTTTATTTTGTCCTTTGCCATGGACTGAAAAGTTGATGAGACAGTTTATGTGGTTTCTGGGAGCTGTGATGCACTGCCCCGTTTTCTGTTCTGCTTCTTCCTTCTCCTGACCAGGACTGCTTTAGCATATGGCAGCACCCATACTTCTCTCTTCCTCCTCCTTTCTCATCACCTTCCCTGAGAGAACTTCAGCCTCTCTTTTCTGCCTTCCATTAAGCAATTTGCAATTGGACAGGTGGAAAAGTGTCCTAGGAAAAAGAAGGTGGTTAAGGTAGTGTCAAGACATTTGGCTAAAGACAAGAATCATCAAGGCAAATAAACCTCATACCTCTGAATAATTTACCTTTCTATGAGCTGAATCTGTTTTTCTCTCTCTCTTAGTTAAGTCCTATTCCTCACCTTGCCCTATTCTGTGTACCCATCTGGAAGTGATGGACAGAGAAGGAGAAACAGAATATCATTTGAGCTGGCTCCTTAGTACTCTTCCAGTGTAAAACATGGGGAGATTATTGTGGGACATAGTCTCATTGTTATGAGCCAGCTGTAAGACTGGGGAAGTAATCAAGAACTCTTACATGACTGATTGTCCACATTAATTTTGCTCTTGGTGTGCCTGTACTTATGTTCGATGTCTTCTGGCAAAAGCCATCTAGGTAGGCATCTACTCATTTTCTGCACAAAGACTATAAAGGATCTCTTTCTGGTACTGCCAGAATTATATTTTATTTTTGTGGACCTAAGAACACAGATGGTACTTTCATCCACATACCTTCTTTCATGTTGGTAAAATTTCAGGCTATAGTCAGGCATCTCTGAGCCTGAAAGCTTAAGATTGTGTTACTAAGAAACACAAAGTGATTCATGCATTCTTTTTAGTTGGGGGGCATATCTGGTCTTCTTTAGGAATTGTGGATCTGTCTGAAGGCATAATTGCGTGTAACTTGGAGGTCTTTTGAACACCGAGAAGCTGATGTTTACAAAGAAAAACAACCTCTTCTACATGGAGAATGATAGAGGAAATTGTTTCCTAGCCTATTGCCAAGAAAATTTCAAGCTCTGGAACAAGTCCATCTGTTACTAAGTTTCAAGTGTTGCTTCATTACGCAACACTTGTACTTGCTGGATGGCTGCAGAGACTGCTCATCTAACTCCAGAAGCTGACTAATGGCTTTACATAAAGCGTTCCCCAGGAACAGGACCAACCATTAATATGCTTTTTCTCTGCAGCAACAGCTAGTTGCAGGAAACACTAGTTTCGGCCTGAGGCGGAGTCTTGCCCCAGGATTCATATTGCATGCTTTTCTTTCACAATCTTCAGCGGTGATGTAGTTACCTTCCCATCTTTCCAGTCCCCAGATTATGAGAGGAGAAAGATTAGGTAGGGTATCATGTTGGCTTCTCATTGGTGAATGTGTTTTAATTCTCCAAAACTTAAGATACTCATGGTAATTTTTCATAACGAATGACTTCTGGCCTTGTGGGATCTCCCAGGAATATACTGTCTCAGGTTCTGGAGAATCTTTTAACAATGACTGTAGAGGAACACATCGCTTTAAGAGATCTAGAAGGAGGCCCTCATGCTAATTGATGCTGCTTACCTTCCAGTGAGGGGAGCCGGTCTGTTCTGACACTGCCACTTTTTTAAGACATATATAGCTGTCTTCACAAAGGCAGAGAGAGAAGAGAGTTGTAATTATCTCCTTTTACTCAAAAAAACCCCAAACAATAAGCAATCATATGTCTTGTGCCAGAGTGTGACATTCGAAGGATCCTTTTTTTGTGCCTAAGAATGCAATTTGCTATCCCTTGCTTCATCAAGGTGTGTAGGGCTTGTTGATGTGTGAGGCTTTTATCAGCTTGGAAACAGGTAATCTCTTCTTCCCTGTGATGCTGTAGAATGTGTTTTGCTTGAGCCACCAGACAAAAAGGTCTGAGGGCTGCAGATTATTGTTTATCTGCAGTGAAACGTCAACATGTTGCCTTTGGCTTCCAGTATACGGAGATATGTGGGCTAGATCTTTGCAGTCATCTTTGGCTGCTTTTTTTAATTAGAAAAGGCAGGCATTAGTTTTTGACAGGAAGGTTTTGTAGGTATGAGAGGGACAAAGCAATAGGAAGAAATGTTGCTAAACAATCAGAACTCTGTAATTTTTCTTGTCTGCATCAGTAGAAATGGGGAACTTGGGTCACCTACGTCCTTGATGAGTGCCTAGTTAGATCTCTTTTCTGATATATAATTCTTGTTTTCTGGTGATTTACATTTCATCCTAATACAGAACAGGGAAACTTCTAGAAATCTTAATAATTTTGAGGGCAAAAGAAAGGGCTCTGTCTAGCACTACTGTGTACTTTCCGTTTTCCGATAGCACATATAACAACCATGTCAGCTTCCACCACACCTTCTTTCCTATCTAGGGCAAAACATTTTTATTGTACTCACCTTTGTTTAAATTTTTAAAGGACTGAATCCAGCTTTTTAAATAGAGATATAGAATAGGTTCTTTCCATTCACTCAGTAAAAACTCTATTTTTCTTTTTATAGTTACTGTTTGATAGGGAGAGCATTGCCTAAAAGACAAATATTTTAGGGGTAACACTTTCAACATAAAAGTAATTAAAACTAAAAAGTTCAAAACCAAACTTTTGTGCCTGAAACAACACAACCAAGAAAGCAGCAAAATATGGGAAGGAAAAACAACTAACTTGAAATGACCGTAAAAGTGTTATATTGAAGGAAATTTACCCAGACAATGTTTTTCTTATTTTAATATCAGATAGAGATGTGAAATGACAAGCAAAGGGTTGGGAGAACAGAAGTGAGAACATCATTTTATGTGTGCAGCGTTGGTTTTTTAGAACATTCAAATGTAAGAGAAAAACATAGGAAACATAAAATGGGCTGAAGTCCTTAAAATGAGTTTTTGGAGAGAGATGAAAACTGATATATGTGGAAAGCAAGAAGGTTATTTTAGCTGGAAACCTGAATGGAGGTTACATCCTTAAAAAAAAGGTGGGCAATGATATATTTCTTTAAAGAAATTTACATCTAAAATAAATATATGAGTAACAGCAACAGGATTTTGTGATGCTACTCTAAAGATTAAATGTATGTGAGAGTTGAAGTAATTTTGTGTTATCAGGCAGGCAGAGCCTCCTGGTGCATGACTTTTGAAAGGTAAAATTCTTGTTCTCATTGGGATAGGGAAATAAGGTTCTTGTAAGACCTGTGTGCTCAGTGACAGATCCTCACAGCAATTTCGGTTTTGAACAAATCTGGCTGCATTTGAGGGGACAAGAAAAAGTGACTTAAGTGAAGAGCTACTTGGCATGACTGTGGCAGAGAATAACTTTTGGCCGACTTTCTCCTTAATTTCTTTGTTTTATTTGAGAGAAGATACCTCTTAATAGTAGATTGGGGAATCAAGTGTATCTATATGGGATCCTGCATGGAATCTTGCAGGATGATATGCAAAATCCAGTTAAGGACGGTGTGTTCCAGTAGCTGGAACACAGGAACATAGGAAGAAGGATTATGGATCTTAGTGAAATGAGGCAGAAATTTCTTCAACCATTAGAGATCAGCCCCTGACCTTCTCATGTTGCCATCCTTTCTCATGTGAAAGCGCACTCAGAATTTAATTGTCTGCATACAGAAGTCTCGTGTCTCCTTGTTTCTACTTGATAACTTCCAAGTTTTGCAATGATAAGAGTGGTGTTAACCACCCAAATGATACACAGAAATTGCAAACTCTGGTTTGCAAGCAGGTCAAGCTGCCCCTTGTTCTTGCACTAGAGAACACTGCACAGCTTTTAAATTCTCTGTACTTTTGCTACACAGCACTGTAGTTATACCAACCCATTAAACTGACATCAGATGTTGGCTGATTTGTTATATTTGCTTACTACCTTTTATAATGAGAAGTCAGGGTTTGATAGTTTTCTTTTGAGGGGGACTATCCTGATCTGAATGAACCTATACAGGAAATTATGGCATTTTTATTTTTATTCTCCTTTTTAATCCCTTTTGCCCACAAGACCTTCTATTCTATTCCCAGTGCTTTCAGTTTCAAACTGCTAGATTTTTTTCCTGTGGGGAGTTATAAAAATAGAGGTTGTTTCCAGGCAACACACATTTTAGTCTCAAGGCTTTGGCACCACAACATTTTTGAAGTTGCATCAGAACTACATTTTAAATTCTTCTTAGTAGGTCAGAGTTGGAGAATGGAGCAAGCTTTGATATTATGTCACATTATTTTATATCTAGAGAACATAGAATAAATTCAGAGAACCAGATCAGAGAAGCTTGTTTCACTTCCTCCCATGCAGTTTCCAAAATGCCTGAGTACGCATATTAAGTGGGCCATCTTCTTAAAATAGTCCTAACCTTAAAATAGTGCTCTTTATGCATGCAGTTGCACAGTCCTTCTGACTGCGTGTGCATGTCTGTCCATGCAGCTGTTGAGAGTGTTGTGGTTGGAGGTGGAGAGCTGGTGCTGGTCCTGCTCACTCGGCCCCTCTCCTTTCACCTGCACTACTGCAGCCTGTGTGTGGGATGCCAGTGCTGGCAAAGCATTACCAGTCTTATATTTGAAAGTGAACACTGCATATTAGTAAAATTTTTTAATCTGGTCCTTTTCGGAGCTTTCCATCAGCAGTGGTGTTTTCAATAGGATGCATATATTGTAAGCATGTGTGTGTTAGTTACAGCATGCTGAATCTTAAAGGATTATTCTAATATTTTTCAGTATTTCTTATCCTGAAATCTCAAGCCAGTGTGTGTATAACTAAGTTTATGTTGAACTAAGCCAACTAGTGGCAGATATACATCACTGTTTGTAAGGTGTTTCTGGATCATGGCATGTTTCCCACGGGGGAGTGGAAGTTCCGAGTTCTCTGCTCATAAGTTGCAGAAACCAACATAAATGTAGAAGAGGTTTGTGTGGATGTAGCAGTCTGCTGCCATCCTGCATAACGTGTTGGGAATGTGATAGAAACATGCCTTTACAATATTGTCTATGTTTATTTCCATTTTTATATTTTAACCTCGTATTTCCTCAAATTGAAGTAACCTTTTTTGTTGCAGGAATTCTTGAAATATATTGCTGTTCCATTAGTACACAATATATAGGATGACAAACATCACAAAGAATATCAGAATTTTAGAAGCACTGGCACAAGAAAAATGTTGTATGTCGTCTTTGGCATTCATTTTAAGCTGACACAGACAAGAAAATCTTGACTGCAGTGCTAAAACCCTGTTGGAGTAGGCAATTTCTTAGTAAGAAATTAAAATATTTACTATAATAAGAAAATTTATGCAAATATTGTGTTACCTCATATACAAACTAGTGCTGTAAATGTGAATGTGCCTTTCTCCTTGGACTTCTAAGCAATCACTTTATTTCTGGGGAGCAAGAGTGTAAACAAAAATATATCTTTGTTCACTCAAAGCCGTGTATGACTATTAATTGGTAAGACTTTTTAAAGGATATGAAAAATATCCACTTGTCAAGCTGTTATTTGTAGCTGTTAACATGTGAAATGTCCTTAAAAGGAAGTTTTGGAGGTATTCTGTGCCTAGGAAGAGATGAAGTCTGAACACTGAAATCTTAGATTTTAATTATAGCTTTAATGCTTTCCTGCCTACAAGCTAGAATTAGATTTTTGTCTTCAATTCCTTATGCCTAGTGGGGGGAGATAACTTTGTTCTTTCTTGTTAAATCATTAAAGCTTATCAAGTGCTTTGTTTACAACAAAACTCTATCGTCTGGCTTTTTCTACACAGTGTTGACAATTTTGGACTTGGTCTTCTGCTTCAGACTAAGCAGATAAAACGCATGGTGTCATCATATGTTGGAGAGAACGCTGAATTTGAACGCCAGTATTTGTCTGGTGAGCTTGAAGTTGAGCTTACACCACAGGTAAGGAGTCTCTAAGAGACTGGTGATTTCTTTTAATCTAAAATACTAAGTAGACTAATGCATAAGTACTCTTATAAAATTATTTTGCAATCCAAATGTTTTACCTGTGTTCAAGTGACTCTTGCCATCTGTGGTGGGTTGACCCCGCCTAGACTCCAGGTACCCAGCAAAGCCACACTGTCACTCCCCTCAGCTGGACACGGGAGAGAAAATATAACAAAGGGTTCATGGGTTGGCATAAGGTCAGGGAGAGATCACTCACCAGTTACTGTCACGACAGACTTGACTTAGGGAAATCAATTTAGTTCATTACCAATCAAATCAGAGTACGATAATGAGAAATAAACCCAAATCTTAAACCTTCCACGCCCCTTCTGCCACCCTCCCCTTCTTCCTGGCTGTAACTTCATTCACAATGTACTCTACCTTCTCCCTGTCAGCAGTGCAGGGCAAGGAGGGAAGAGAGGTTGTGGTCAATTCATCACACATTGTCTCTGCCACTCCTTCCTCCTCAGGGAGCTCCTCACACTCTTTCCCTGCTCCAGCATGGCGTCCCTCCCATGGGAAACAGTCCTTCACAAACTTCTCCAATGGGAGTCCTTCTCACAGGCTGCAGTTCTTCATGAACTTCTCCAACAAGGGTCCCTTCCATGGGGTACAGTCCTTGAGGAACAGACTGCACCAGCATAGGACCCTTCTGCGGCATGCAGTCCTTCAGGAACAGACTGCTCTGGCGTGGGTCCCCTGCAGGGCCATGAGTCCTGCCAGCAAACCTCCTGCAGCATGGGCTTCTCTCTCCATGGGGCCATAGGTTTTCCCAGGAGTCTGCTTCAATGCGGGCTTTCCATGGGTAAAAGCCTCCTTCAGGCATCCACCTGCTCCTGCGTGGGGTCCTCCAGGGACTGCAGGTGGATCGCTGGTCCCCCGTGGACCTCTGTGGCCTCAGGGGCACAGCTGCCTCACCATGGTCTGCACTACAGGCTGCAGGGGAATTTCTACTTGGAGCACCTCCTCTCCCTCCTCCTTCACCAACTTAGTGTCTGCAGAGCTGTTCCACTAGCACATTCTCACTCCACTCTTTTCTGGATGCACTTGCATCTGTGCTGTAAGTTCTTTGTTCAGTATGTTATCGGCACAGGTTCTGTCAGACATGAGGAAAGCTTTTGGCATCTTCTCATAGAAGCCACCCCTGTAGCTGCCAAAACCTTGCAACCCCAATGTACCATCTTAGGATCATGTGCTGCAACTATTCTGTTAAGAACTGACCAGCTGTACTGTGTGAATTCCTTTTATAGCTTGTTACATTATATTGATTTCAAATATATGTATTTTTATATATATATACATATACACACATATATATGTATATTTTATTGAACAGTTTTTGATTTTTGGATTTTTTTTCTTACCGATTGTAAAAAATGACACGAATTATACTCACTACTGTGGCCCTTGTAAGGAGAAGGAAGTCAGGGAACTCCTCTGTTCCCATCGTGGTAGCATCTTTTGGGGATGTGTGCAGTGTCTGCCATCTAGTGGGCAGGAATCATAGAATCATAGAATAGATTGGGTTGGAAAAGACCTCCAAGATCATCAAGTCCAACAAGTCCAAGGGCTATATCATGGCCCTAAGGGCCACGTCCAATCTCTTTTTAAAAACCTCCAGGGATGGTGAATCCACCACCTCTCTGGGTAGGCCGTTCCAATGCCTGATAACCCTCTCTGTAAAGAATTTCTTCCTAACATCTAACCTAAACCTCCCCTGGCAGAGCTTGAGCCCATGTCCCCTTGTCCTATTGTTGGTTGCCTGGGAGAAGAGACCAACCCCCACCTGGCTATAACCTCCCTTCAGGTAGTTGAAGAGAGTGATGAGGTCACCTCTAAGCCTTCTCTTCTCCAGACTAAACAACCCCAGCTCCCTCAGCCTCTCCCCATAGGACTTATGCTCCAGTCCCTTCACCAGCCTCGTTGCTCTTTTCTGGACCCGCTCCAGCACCTCAATATCCTTCTGAACTGAGGGGCCCAGAACTGAACACAATACTCAAGGTGTGGCCTCACCAATGCAGAGTACAGGGGAAGGATCATTTCCCTGGTCCTGCTGGCCACACTGTTCCTGATGCAGGCCAGGATGCCATTGGCCTTCTTGGCCACCTGGGCACACTGCTGGCTCATGTTCAGCCTCCTGTCGATCAGCACCCCCAGGTCCCTTTCTGCCTGGCTGCTCTCCAGCCACTCTGTGCCCAGCCTGTAGCGCTGCAGGGGGTTGTGACCAAAGTGCAGGACCCGGCACTTGGCCTTGTTGAACTTCATTCCATTGGAGTCAAGTTAGGAGATAGTGTTATGCATAGTGTTATGAGGCAATTTACGACTTTAATTTTTAGTGCCATAGTTTGAATTATTTTAGCACTGCTAAGCTACCCAAATCGCCTGAATGCAATGAGATCCAAAAATCATCAGCAGTAACATTCTATTGAGGTCTTCTTTGAGACATTGGTGCTCTAACTTTAAAGCATACAGCATGTTAGTGTGTGACATTTTAAGAGGTGATACATGGCCTTTGTGCTTTAAACAGATATTTATATAAGTTTCTGGAAAAAACAACAGTCAAAGAATCACAAAGAATGTTCTGTGTTGGAAGGGTCTTAAGTTTTTATTGAGAAGAGTGTCTTGGGCTCCATTTCTTGGGAAGCACAGAATCATAGAATGGATCAGGTTGGAAGGGACCATAGTGGGTCATCTGGTCCAACCTCCCTGCTCAAGCAGGGCCATCCCAGAGCACATGGCACAGGATTGCATCCAAACAACTCTTGAATATTTTCAGTGAGGGAGACTCCACAACCTCTCTGGGCAACCTCTTCCAGTGCACGGTCACCCACACAGTAAAGAAGTTCTTCCTCATATTCAGGTAGAACTTCTTGTACCTCAGTTTCTGCCCATTGCCTCTTGTCTTATTGCTCGGAACCACTGAGAAGAGCCTGGATCCAGTCTCTTGACACCTTCACTTCAGATACTTATAGGCATTGATGAGGTTTCCTCTCAGCTGACTCTTCTTGAGGCTGAACAGGCCCAGCTCCCTCAGCCTTTCCTCATAAGAGAGATGCTCTGTTCCCTTCATCTTTGCTGCTCTCTGCTGGACCTGTTCTTGGAGCTCTAAGTCTCTCTTGTCCTGAGGAGCCCAAAACTGGAGACAGCACTCCGGATGTGGCCTCCCTAGGGCTGACTGGAGGGGCAGGACCCCTTCCCTTGACTTGCTGCCAATGCTCTTACTAATTCACCCCGTGATACCATTGGCCATCCTGGCCACAAGGACTCACTGCTGGTTCATGGACAGCTTGTTGTCCATCAGGACCTCCAGGTCTGTCTCTGCTTTTCAGCAGGCTCCCAGCCTGTACCAGTACCCAGGGTTATTCCTCTCCAGGTGCAGGACCCTGCACTTTCCCTTGTTGAATTTCAGATGGTTCTTTGCCCATCTCTCCAACCTGTTGGAGTCCTTATGAAGAGCTGCACAACACTCTGGGGTGTCAGCCACTCATCCAACTTTGTGTCACAGAATCATCAGCAAACTTGCTGAGGAGGCATCTGTCCCTTCATCCAAGTCACTGATGAACAAGTTAAACAGGACTGGGCCCAGTGTAGGACCCTGGGGGGACACCACTAATGACAGGCCTCCAACTAGACTCTCTGCCACTGATTGCAACCCTCTGGGATCTGCCATTCAGCCAGTTCTCGGTCCACCTCACCATCTACTCATTCACACTTTCTGAATTTGCCTATGAGTATACTGTAAGAGAATGTTTCTTAGAATCCCTGAGATGAATGGAAAAGCTCTTATACCCAGTCAGCAGGCGTGAAAATAACTAGGCACTTGTCACTTCCCATGTTTTGAAAGTCATAAATCTCATAAAATATTTTTTCTTCCTTTCCAACGTTCAGTCGTTTTATCTACAAGACCTTGAACTCCTTAGACGTATAATTGGCTTTGTGGAGTCTAGATAAGCTGTGTAGATCCAATATGGAAATAATGGGTCTACAGTGTATAATGGTAAACAGTAATGTAAATTAATGACTTGCTAGGAACTGGGGGGATTTCAAATATTTGTGTGAAGATAAAATAACCTGTTGTATAAAGTTAAGTGTAACTTCAGGAAAAATGGGAGACTGTTGTGTCCTTGTTAGACAGTAAGGGAGAGGTCATGGTGAGATCTTGAAATGCAAAGGCTGCTTAGAACAGGGTTTTACATGGTTTGCATCTGCCTCTTGCCACCATTTTGAAAACCTACCGAAGGTCACTGTGCTTCTTGCAGGATAACTGAGGAAAATGCAGCCTATGTTGTGGAGATGGATAATTGACCATGATGATCTTGTCTTGCTTTGGCTCTAGAAAAATATAAAAAAAAATCTGGGAAATTGCATTAATGAAAACAAGAAGACACATCTTTGGCCATAAGCCAATAAGTAAGGCTGATGAGGACTTTGCGCTGTTAATGTCTGTAGTACAGCTGGACATAGAGCAGAGTGCTGGCAGGGTGGTCAAACAGAGTATAAGGAAGCTCTTTCAGCTTCTTGGTATTCTTGACATGGGCAACCGAGATCACTGGATTCCCTCTTCCTTTCTTAATCTGCCCTCCTTGGCTGTTTCAGCTTGGAGTGAGTTCTGAAGTTTTTCTTAAGATGTTGAAGAATGAAACATCAATATGGAGGACTTACACAGAAAAAAAACCCTTCTAGGATATGTAGCCAGGTGGGAAAGAGGAAAAGAACTCTGTACTCTTCTCAGAGCAATGGGTTGGAAAACAAGTTGAAGGAGAGGAGGCACAGCCAAGTGCTGGGGCTTGGTAATTGGCAGAGAGTTGTGTGACAGCACAACTTGAGCAGCTTTTGACCATGCATCAAGCATTTCTTGCCGTATCCACTACCAATCCCACAAAGGAGAGCTAAAATGGGAGGGAGAAATAGATGATCACATCTGTTGGCTGAGAACAGAAGGAAAAGCTCCAAATGAGAGGATATAAAATTAATTTAATTCAAGCCATTCATTAGAGTTTGATTTATTGTTACCAAATGACGAGTTCTTAAATATGTCTTCCCATAGGGTACACTTGCTGAACGTATTAGAGCAGGAGGAGCAGGAATCCCAGCATTTTACACCAGTACTGGCTATGGGACGCTGGTGCAGGAAGGGGGTGCACCCATCAAGTACAACACAGATGGCACCATTGCCATTGCTAGCCAGCCAAGAGAGGTAAGAGGTCTGTTTGCCCTTAGGAAGCCTTCAGCTTTGAAAAATGAATTTCTAACATATTTCCAAGAGAAACAAGAGCCAAGTTTAACCTTGCTATATGGAATTAACTACATATCTGTGGTACCAGGCACATCAGTTTTGCTCCGACTGCTTACTTCTGTCCTTTGTGATATGTTAAAAAAGTTTTTACAGCTTTAGGGCAAGCTGGTCAGAGTGAAAGCCTGCCTTGCTGATTTAATCTTTACTTGACTGTTCTCTGATCAAGTTCATTGTGTATTCAAACAAAATCTTGTACCAGGCCACTGCAGTGCACAGAATGGTCTGAGAACAACCTCCTGCTAGTGTGGCAGTTGCTCCTTAAATCCTGTGCTATGCAGTAAGCAGCCCTGCAGCTGCACATAAAGCTTCATCTTTAGAAGAAACGGGACATTTTCCTGTTAAACAGGGAAGAGCTCAGTTGACACAAATTCCAGGAATTGAATTTCCCAACATCTGAAATACAATTTAGTCTCAATGTTTAAAACTTCAAAGAAATAAAAAGAGTGTGGCTTTCAAGTGAGAAACAAGTGCTTCATTTTGATATTGGATGTAGAATTTGAAGAAGGGAAGATGTCTCAATGCCATAACTGTACTTGAAAAAATGGGTGTGGCTACTGCTGTGTGTTCCGAGTAGGCTGCATACAGTATTAAATTTTACCTTGAGCACATCTCTGGGATAAAGGTAATTCCACCCTAGCCCATGATTTTCATGTATTTTATACACAACTATTTGCAGTATCTGGACATTGACTTAGTCTCTTTTATTCCCTTATTTTTTTAACTGCATATGTCATTATGATGTTTTACCATTTGGAGGAATGCTTTGTTTATTAAATAGCTTATAATTTTAATAACATTTTTCTTCATTTGTTTTCCTTTTGACTTTTGTGGGAAAATCTCTCTTAAGTCTCTCTCCCCAGTCTAATAACTGGGGGTGACTAATAATATGACCAGCATGACTTGTTCAATTCCATTCTCCACATCCATTTTGCATGGAAGTATTATTTTATAAAGGCTCAGATCTCCTTTTATGGGACTGACAATCTGACTTCTGGTACCTTTGTGTCATTCTTCCTTCCCCTTTCAGAAATTTTAAAAAACTCTCAAGTACTATTTGTGTATACTTTAACTACCTACATTGTTAGGAGAAATGCTGTTTCATCTCTCTCTTTAGGATTAAAAGACTAGCTGTGAGTCAATTCCATATTTTGGCTTCAGGCACAGTATCATTCATTGCAAATATTGATCATAAATGCAGGGAAAATCAAATGAAATTCTGCCTGTCAGATGACATGATTTGAGTACTGTGTCTCAAATCGACTTCACTTTTAGAGTTGGGGTTTCTAGTGTTGGGCAGTGATTATGGACCTTTTCAGCAATTCTGCTTTAGCACTTCAGTTTTTGCTTAACTTGTAGATGTGCAGGAAGAAGCATGTCTAAATCCAGTAGATGGAGCAGGAGGAATATGGATTCACATGCAGTTCTTGAGACACTATAACAAAACTGAGGTTTACAGCCCTTCCATGCTTCTCTATTATTATACAGTTTTTCAGATAAAACTTTATGTAGTACAAAAAGAAGTGTAAATATAATAGTCTGTAAAATTAACCCCATAAAATAAATATAACATGAGAAATCTGTTGGAAGAAACCTACATCTCCGTTTTATACTTTTCTCTGTAGGTGCGAGAGTTTGACGGCCGTCACTTTATTCTGGAGAAGTCAATTACAGGAGATTTTGCTCTTGTGAAGGCATGGAAGGCTGACCGTGCAGGAAACATCATTTTCAGGTGTGACTTGTTTACCAGTGGAAAAAGATTCTTTTATGATTTAGATAATGAAAGAGAAGGAGAATCCTGACTCCTGTGTGATGGCAAAAAAATATTTTACTGATTTTGCTTTCTTTCATGTTGCCTTTCCCTACTCTCAAATTATACTGCTATAAAAACCCAAAATATAATTGCTTATTCTAATGACTTTTGAGAATTCAAACATAGGTGTGAAATAAAATATTGGTAGTTTAAAATAAGACACAGCAGACTGAAGTCATTACAATTACTATTGAGAAATTTAGTGTCTTCTATTCTGTTCAGTTTTCATGTTAGGTTGGGTCCTTTTTCTTGAGCAATGAAGTTTGATCCATTCATATATGACAGAAGGGAAGGGAGCTGAATCAGTCTTCTGGACAGTCAGTGATGGGAAAATTGATTCTGTATAAGGAAAGCAGTGTTTAAAGTTGATTTGATCTGAGTGGTGTAGGGAGAGGCATCATATGAATTTTAACATCTTTGCAATGAAAAATTTGAGTGTTGCACTAGTAATTACGTCTTTTATATGAGTTGCTATCCTTAAGTTCTAGTTTGTCCTGAACTGAAGCAGGAGAGGTTTGCTTATGTTTAATGCCTGGTTTTTATTTGTTTGTCTTATGGCTATCAGATGAAAAGGTAAGTGTAACAGTTGCTGCATTTTGCTACAAACAGACTGTGAAAGACACAGTCTGTCTTTGTATGTATTAGAACAAACAAGGAGTTGAAAAAGCAGCTGAAAAATATATGTATAATATAATACTCATAAAGTAATGCTTTTCTTTATTTATGTATACATATACATGTATTCACATTAATTTTATCTATATGTCTTATAATAATATCGAATTAAAATACTTGAACATTAATAAATAAGCTTTTTTTTGCCCAAATCTTGACATCCTGGCTTGCTCACTGGTAAGACAATATGGCTTCTGATTGAAAACTTAACTTTCTTGTGTGCATGCACATGAATTTGAGGACTGTTAAACTGCTTTTCTTAGGTTCTGGTACACAGAATACAGGAAACACTCTTCCTCCTTAGGCTTCTTTTTGTTTACTCTTGAGCTACTCCTGTCTGTGCTTTTACCCTGTATCTATCTACTGATGCATAGTTACCTCTGAAAAATTCTTTAATTTTCCACGGCAACAGACTGGTTGCATTCTCTCTTTTACCCCTCTTCCTTTATGTCCTGTTGGTCTCTATCCCTTTCCTTCTTCCTGTTTTTTTCAGAAGTCTTCATGTGTCTCCCACATTCTCACAGTACAGTTAATACCAGATACTATATCCATCTGGAGTGAAGATCTAAAAACCTTGACTCCTCCTTTCAAGTGTAACTAATCAAAGATGGAAACATCATCACCCAGTGTCTTATTCCTTGTAGAATATTACTAACTTAGAAGAATTTGCTTATGATAAGCAGTGTCCCATTCTGTTTTGGGATGACGCACAGATTACCTGATGACCTAGAACAGAGAAACATAGGCTCATCTTATAACCTGCCATCTGCCACCACTTTCCCAGCAGTGTGGTACTATTTATAGTGTGTTTCCCATGACTGGTATCTGTGGAGCCAATAGCTAAGGAGTAACTGTCTGCCAAACTGTTAATCACCCTTAAGCTAAGAGGTTTTTTAAATCTAAAGGTGTACCTTAGGTACACTTAGTTTGACCACAGGCTGGCATTAATTTTTTTGTCTATTCTCGTATGTGACGCTATACTGTTTTCTTGGGAATCCAGAATGGCACTAACTTCTTTAGAAAGCAGTTTTTTAAGCTGCTTTTTTTTTTTCTTAACGTGATACTTCATGTCTCCTAGATCTTTTCTTCCATACAGCATATTGTGGCTACTTTCATTCCAGGCATCTTCAAGCTGAGTAGACTATTCTGTACCACAGCTGTTGTCTAACAAGGAAGCCTATGTCTAGCCCAGTAGATAGTAACTTTTAGGTATAGTACACTATTAGTAAGACAAATAATCCAAGACTCCCTCAAACATAGTGAAATAGTCTCACCTTGTTCCTATGATAACTGAAAGGATGCATATATGGTCATTTTGCTTTGTTAGTCTGACGTAGATACTAGTTCTGCTTAGCTGAACAGACTGTCTCCCAGTCTTGAGCTCCCTCGGAGCTTTGTTCATTAGGGACAACATCAAGGAGTGCCACTGCTTTTGTGGATAGTCATCACAGAGTCATAGAATGGCCTGAGTTGGAAGGGACCTAAAGATCATCTCATTCCAACCCCCTTGCCATGGGCAGGGACACCTATCCCTAAGTCAGATTGCTCAGAGCTCCATCCAGGCTGTCCTTGAACATTTCCAGGGATGGGGCATCCACAGTTTTTCTGGGCAACTTGTTCCAATGCCTCACCACCCTCACAGTAAAGAATTTCTTCCTAATATCCATTCTAAACCTACTCTCTTTGTCATGTCACTGCCTGCCCTTGTAAAAAGTCCCTCTCCATCTTTCTTGTAGGCTTTCTTCAAGTACGGGATGGCAACAATTAGATATCTCTGAAGCCTTTTCTTTTCCAGGCTGAACAATCCCAGTTCTCTTAGCCTTTCCTCATAGGAGAGGTACTCCATCCCTTTGATCAACTTGGTGGCCTCCTCTGGACTCTCTCCAACAGGTCAATGTTCTTCCTGTACTGGGAACCCCAGGGCTGGATGCAGCGCTCCAGGTGGGGTCTCACTGGAGCAGAATAGAGGGGCAGAATTGCCCTCCTCAGCCTCCTGCCCACACTGCTCTGGATGCAGCCCAGCACACAATTGGCTTTCTGAGCTTTAAGTGCACATGGCCAGTTCATGTCCAGCCTCTCATCCATCAACACCCCCAAGTCCTTCTCACCAGGGCTGCTCTTGATTCCCCAGACTTTGTTCATACTGAGGGTTGCCCCAAGCAAGCAGCAAGCAGATGTAGCACCTTACACTTGGTCTTATTAAACCTCATGAGATTTCCATGGGCCCACTCCTCGAGCTTGTCCGGGTCCCTCTGGATGGCATCCCATCTTCAAGTGTGTTAACCACACCGCTTGATTGATGTCATCTGCAAACTTGCTCAGGGTGCACTTGATCCCATCATCTATGTCATTAATGAAGATATTAGTTAGCACTGGTCCAAGACGGACCCCTGAGGGACACCATTTGTCACTGATGTCCATCGGAGCTCTGAGCCATTAACCTCATTAACCTGGATGTGACTGTCCAACCAATTCCTCACCCACCAAACAGTCCATGCAATCAAATCTATCTCTTTCTAAATTAGAGAGAAGGATGTTGTGGGGGACCATGTCAAAGGCTTTACGAAGTGCAGATAAATGACATCAGTAGCTCTTCCCTTGTCCACTGATGTCAGTACACCACAGAAGGCCACTGGGTTGGTCAGGCAGAACTTGCCTATGGTGAAACCTTGCTGATTGTCTCTAATTACCTCCCTGTCCTCCATGTGCCTTAGCACAGCTTCCAGGAGGATCTGTTCCATGACCTTCCCAGGCACAGAGGTGAGGCTGACAGGTCAGTCATTCCCAGGGTCCTCCTTTCTACCCTTTTTAAAGATGAGTACAGTGTTTTCCTTTTTCCAGTGCCTGGGACTTCATATGACTGCTGTTATTTTTCAAATATCAGAGAGTGGCTTCTCTCCATGATATTTGAACCTCCTTTGGTTCCCCTCTCTTTTTATCTTGGCACCATTCTGCTTTGGAGTTGTTCTAGCCCAAACAAAGTTGTTGCTTGGTGCTGATGAAAATAGACTATTGACAAAGGAACAGAGATGTTGAAGGGATAATGAGAGTCAGGGCCTCTGCTGTCACAGTCAGATCATCTCTTCATGCTTCAAGTGGTTCCGCAGTATATAAAATTCACCTCATATCTGAGGTGTCTCTTCACCTCTGTATCATTAGGTACATAGTTCGTTGGTTTAGTCTGCCATGAAATAGTTTACTGTCTTTTACCTCTGGGAGAAAACACATTATGCCTTTAGGTCAGCTTGGAAATCCATCATTGGAAAAATAGATGTTGTAGATGTTGCTGAGACTAGATGTCCAGAAAGCCATCTTAAAATAAAAAAGGCAACTTCGTCTAGCTAGTTTCTGAATTTCATACTCCTAACCCCTTAGCATTATTTGGTGTTGGAAAATAAGTGTAGTGCTTCTGGTTTTTTCTCCTTGTCGATGATGTGCTCTTTAGAAATAAGGCCTTTGATCCCATAAAGCTTCTAGATGGTGTGTTCTTCAGAAATAAAGCCTTTGATCCTGTAAAACTTCTGGATCGTGTGTTCTATAGAAATAAGGCCTTTGATCCTGTAAAAGACTGCTGCTTCTGAAACAACTTTACTAACCCAGGAACATTCTAAATGGCAGAAGCTTTTATAAATAGAGTCAGAATAGAGCCCATTAGCTCTTCTTAATGTTAAATTAACATTGAAATGTTTTCTTGTAATTTTTTCCCTATCTAAAAATAATTTTATATCAGTTTTTTTACTGGAAGACTAGTCATTACAATCTTGTGAAAGGCTTTGGCTCAGAAAAATAGTTACACAGGATGAAATACTGAATTCTTAGTTTTCACATCTGCTTTCCCCATCTGTATGCATTTTCCTGCTATTTTAATTTGGCTTTTGTAACTCTGTTTTTGTTCTCATTTGCTACTCTACTTTGATTAGGATAGTTTTTCCTAAATCACTACCAGCTAGGATTGTATTCATGCTCTCAGAGAAGGACAGAATGCAAGCTGTGGTTGGTTGGGTTTGTTTTGTGGTTTCCTATTCTTACATCCTTTTGGGTTTACATAGCCACTAAGAAGATCCGTTGACAAAAGATGTTAATAGAATCACAGAATATGCTGAGTTGGAAGGGACTCATCAGAATCATCAAGTCCAACTCCTGGCCCTGCGTAGGACATTCCAAGAGTCACACCATGTGCCTGAGAGCATTGTCCAAGCGATTTTTGAACTCTGTCAGCCTTGGTGCTGTAACCACTTCCCTGGTGAGCCTGTTCCAGTGCCCAACCACTCTTTGGGTGAAAAATTTTTTTCTGATATCCAACCTAAATCTCCCTCAGCTCAGCTTCATGCCATTCCCTCAAGTCCTGTCACTGCACCACCGAGAAAAGATCAGTGCCTGCCCCTCCGTGCCTACCCCTCCTCTTCCCCTCACGAGGTCTAAAATGAGGTCTCCCCTCAGTCTCTTCCAGGCTGAACAGACCAAGTGACCTCAGTGGCTCCTCATACGGCTTCCCCTCAAGGCCCTTCACCATCTTCGTTGCCCTCCTTTGAACTCTCTTTAAGAACTTAATGTCTTTTTAAACTGTTGTGCTCCAAACTGCACACAATATTCCAGCTGAGGCCGCCCCAGTGCAGAGCAGAGCGGGACAATCTCCTCCCTCAACCAGCTGGTGATGCTTTGTCTGATGCCTCCCAGGACACGGTTGGACCTTCGTTAGAGGCTTCCCAGCTTCTGTGTATTGCCAGTAAAACAGCATTTCCCTGAAATGTGTCTTTGGATATAGCTTTGATTGTGTAGATATCTGCACTAGAAATCCTGTTAGCACTCACTGCCTGTTAAATCTCAGGATTTGACTGTTTCCTTTCCGTTCCTCCCCGGAAGCCACGAGGTGGCAGCAGCCCCCCAAAGTTCAGAGTGGCTGTGGTACTGGGCCTGGTCCTTGCGGGAAGGGGAGAGGAAAACACGTTGGAGATTAACTGTTGGACTTGATCATCTTATGGGCTTTTTTCCCACTTAAATGGTTCTGTGAGTCTATGAAATAAGTATGGTTAGGGAAAAAAATGCTTCTGTGTAAAAAGGATGGAGGAAAGGAAGTTTTGATTTGTTTTGGACCCTGATTTCATGAATTCTGATGAAATTTTTCAGGAATTCTACTTTTTTTTTAAAAGAGAAGAATGCTGAGAACACCACTAAAATCTACAGAGCTTTTCTTAATAATTAAATATACCAAACAGTTTTGTTTGGTTTCTGGAAAGTATAGAGAGCAGCTGACAAAGGTTGCATGTTTTTCCTTGTGCCTACTATGATCTTGGTGCAGATCCAATATGTGTCATGTGTTGTTTTTTTCTAGAGATTCTTTTTCCTTGGTACAGAAATGTTGTGTGGGAATACATAGGATCAATGCCAGAGTCTTGCAGTGAGTGCCAAAACTGACACAGGGTTTTTTTTGATGAAGAGAATTGGATTACATTTGCTATGCAGAGTGCTATCCGAAGTCCTGATCTGAGTTATGAAGGCATACGGGGGACTTGAGAGATTGTTAAACCCTGTGCTGGCCCCCCTGTGGAGACGGATTTCATTCTTTGTGAAGTAAAAAAATGTGAAGGCACACTGTACAAAGTCCAGCTTGCCGCTGTGTTTGGATCTAATAAATGAACATATCAGCAACACACCCAATTTCAATTAAACAATGTGCTGATTAAAAATCAAAAGAGCTGTAATAAATATTTTCTAATGTAGCAAAATATGATTTAATTTCAGATGCGTCTTACACAATTCCACAGTACTTTTTCCCCTTCCTACTTTTTTTTATTAGTTCTCAAGCTATTTGACAAAACGATTTGTGGTGTTTATGTTACAGACATACTTGTAGTAGCTTATCTCTGAAAAGTCTTTCATTGTACTGTTATGGCTTTTAATGCTCATTAATTTTCTTTTGTTTTGCAGGAAAACTGCAAGAAACTTCAACCAACCTATGTGCAAAGCTGCAAAGACAACTGTGGTAGAGGTAGGGAATTGAAACATGATAAGCTTATCCTCTTGTAGTCAACATACCCCTTTGTTTTGCATGGTATTCTGGGGACACAGTGGGGGGATTTCAAATCATTGGAGGATTTGATAATAGGGACAGTGGTCTAACCTGTCTCCTTGGATTGCCTACTCCAGACACTCTGCTCTGCTTTAGTGATTAGTTCCTCAGTCTATTGCTGTTCATTTGATCCTGACCAGGACTTCGTGTTCACTGTGATCAGCCTTTAAACGGGAAACATGGCAACAGCCTTCTAGTATCTTAAATAAAGTAATATGTGGATGAAAGAGGAAAACAGTAGGCTCAGCCTGTACTTGAGAAGATTCACCTAAGACTTTATGAAAAGCCTTCTGAAAATAAGAATGTAACAACACAGATGAGGTAAATCATAGAGATATCACAACTGTGGTCTCTAAAATTTAATAAATTACATAACTATCAGTCCAGAATGAGATATAGATGTTTGGTTAAGTCTTGAGAAAGAGAATGGACTAGCTGACCTAGAAAGTTCTTCTAATTTCTTTGTCCCTTTTCCTTGTCTGAAACGATAATGTTTAAAAACATGGAGCAACCTACACTGGAAAAATATTGGTGGCTGGAGAGTTGCTAAGGAATAGCAATAGCTAAAAGACAGAGTGCTCTGTTAGCTTTTACTTCACTTTCTAGTAAGTTTTTTTATGCCTAATAAAAGCTAAATATGGTTTGTTAGTAAGGTCAAGACAAACTCTTCTAGACTATTTCCAGTAAATGCTATTTGGAAGAGGCTTGTGTTTCTTCAGGGGTTTTGGTTAGTTTTGGTTTGTTGGGGGCTGGTTTGGGTTTTTTGTTTGTTTGTAAAATGTTATCAAGAAAATATATTTGTTATATAAACATCTCTGGATAATACATTTGGGAGCTTGAGTTATTACTTTGTGTCTTACAGAATAAAGACAAAAAAATGCCATAATATTTACCACACAACTTACAGTGACAATGCAGCAACAGTGAATTCTCACTTTTTTTTTCAAGAAAGGTTTAAAGTATTTTCCTATTTAAAAATTAAATGAAGAATCTTTCCCTCTAGACACTTGCCCTTCATACCTTGTTCAGTCTGGCATTTAGAGAATTTAAGTAGATCAAAGCCTTCCACCTACATTCCATCTCACTCTCTGTCTCTGCTCTTCTATCCACTTATGATAGGGTAGAATTTTCTTGTCAGCGAGCAACTATTATGTGACATCCTTCTTTCTGTAATTCCACTTAAGAGTCATTAGTAGATCTGCTGTGAACTGTGTCCACTCTGAGTCTTATATTTTCAATACCATTTGAAAACTGTCAAGCTTTTTTCAAGATGGCATATTAATATTATTTTACAATGCTGTTTTTTATGGGCAAATTAGGTGAAGAGGCATAACCACGTATTTAGCACAACTTTAGAGCCAAATGCAATGCATCATTGGCTTTACTTCTACACGTCGTTCTTCCAAAGTGGAATTCAGAATGTTGTGTTTAGATTTAAGGGTTTAAACCCAGGAATCAGAAGGAAGTACCTCAATATGATGTCTAGTACATCCTCAGTACTGAGCATCGTCAACTGTCTAAGCTCAGCACTAGGAAACTGAGGCAACTGAAAATCCGAGTTTTGCCTGACTCCACAGATCTGTTGTTCAAGGCTGAAGGGTGAAATGAGAATTCCATTGACAGGGAGAAGAAAAATGTTTGTGTAGGGTAGTAATTCAGATACTCTCTTGGCAACAGGGATTTCTAAATTCTGTTATCTGTTACTGTCTCTGTTTCTGTTTTTCACTGACTGAACATTTAACTGAGTTTGAGTAGACAGTCCCAGTCTCTAGAAGTAGAGATTTGAAGCCAATCCTACTCCTTACCATCAAAACAGCCAAAGGTCAGGCTTGTTTTCAGAGTCCTGTGGTCATTAATTGGGATTTTCAGAACTGTAGTTTCTCCATCTGGCACTTTCCTCAGATTTATATTAGTTTCTGATCATTGATAAAAATATGGAATGGTGTTTGGCATACTAAGATCCATACCAAGGAAATATAAACTACTGGAAAGCCTATCTGTGGGTGAAAGTGGGAAGTGCACTGGAAATCAATTGCATTTATTAACTTGTCCTTCTAAGTTAACCTGAGAAGCTATGAAATATAACACGCATGCACAGTGAAAGACACTTTTTTCTTTACTTAAAGATGCTGTTCTTTAGCTTTAGTTAGTGTGGTGTTTTACACACTGATAGATGACACAATTTTTGCAACAATTCAGAGATGAGAGAACTTGGCAGCGTTTGTGTATGTGGGGATAAGAAAAAAAAATGAGACAAAAAACCCCAGCTCTCCATCTCACAAACTGATACCTATTGCTTGCTTACAAACCCTTGTGCGTTGTGAGTAGCAAGGCTGGCTGTGTGTAGAGAGGCTTCTAAAGAAGGAGGAAGTCAGGCTGTACCATTGCCAGTTATGTCTGGGACACACAGTGGAGAATTACTGATTTTTAAAATTCCGCTAGAACAAATTTCTGATTGAAGTATTTGACCTTCAGCCTTGTTTATTTTGAATAGGCAAATGGTCAGAAGTAGCCATGCAGTACTTGCTTTGGGATCAGAAATACATTGATTGTAATCTTCTATGAAATGCAAGAGGTGCTTACAAATATTTTGGACTGTTACATGCATTTCTTTAAGTGAGAGGGAGTGGAACGTTCTATCATGATAATAAGGATGTATGCTGAGACACAGATAACTGTAAAAATCCAACTGCTGGGTCCAGTGGAATTTTTACTTTTATTTGAAGATGACCATTATTAAGGGTCAAAAAGATTTGTGCAACTGAATTGCATGATTCCTGTTATTTGGAAGTTAACCTTTGCAGAGAAAAATGTTAAATAATCCAGTGTTGACAACATCAGTTAGTTTGGCTTTATCTATATGTAAAAGCAAAATGGTGCAGGAGTTCATCTCCTTCTCACTTTGTCTTGCAGAACTTGCAGAAGTTAAGCACGCTGTCAGAGGTGTAGTTTTGTTTGAACCTGAGGCCTCATGCACACACTCAGCCTGAGGCTTCCAGTTGATTTTCAGATCTATAAACACTTTCCTGCTCCTGTTGCAAAGACAGAAGAGCTGGGAAATCAGCTGATATATAAAAGGAACTCGATGATCACAAGTTACATACAAGCCACCAGCCCTTGTGAAGGATGAAAGGAAGAGCTTCACATGTGAAGAAACTTGAGGGATTGTGTGGGGTTACATATGTGGTAACATTTCCAACACATTGTTGAATGAAGGTCATATCTACTGAATTCAGCAGGTGTCACTGCTGTCAGGCCCCTCAGCAGAGACAAGTAATTGTGTGATGGAAAATTAATTGCATAGCAGCTTGGAGTTACAGGGTGGCCTCCTGGATGTGTGCCTAGACTGGTGGGACAAGGGCTGTGATAGTAGGATGCTTCTTAAGATGTGCATCTCCCTGTAGAGGCTCCTGTGAGCAGAGCCCCATTAGGAGGGACAACTGGTTTTTGTAGTGAATTGAGGCAACCCAAAGCCACAGGAAAAAACGTGGTGTGACCTTGCCAGGTGTGGGTGTCATGAGCAGCATGGGAAAGATGAAGGGTGATATAGACTTAGGCTCTTGTTTTCCTCCATGGAGGAGAACATAAACATGTGTAACTGCCCCAGTTGTCCCTAGGCTGTTACCTGTTTTCTTGCCATTCTTATTCTCTGCTGTGAGACCTACTGAATATTTGTCCCTGGTGAAGTGCTTTGAGATCTCAGCCATTGCCACAGTGTGTTTGATAGTGGTAATGGTCAATATGTTTAGAAATATTTATTGACTTGCTGTTTGAATATCCAGTTTGAATAATTTTCTTGTTCAGATCAGAGAGGATAGCTAAATATATCTCCTTGTGTAAATAGCATTTACACCTCAATATCAGCAGAGGGAAAAAAGAGAGTGGGCTTTCTCATAAAAATGCATTAAATAAAAATCATTAACCCCTGCATTTTATCTCTGGTTGCCTAGTAACAACACAGCCACATCAGTGAGCACCATTTTCTCAGGTACAATGAACTGCGCTGCACTAAGAGACAGAATCAGAGTGAAATAAGCTATTTGTATCCTGTTATCTGTGCTAAATCATGGCATTAGGCTTTATTGAGGAAACTGGAAATGAACCTTTTCTTCTGTGTGTCTTTTCCTCCAAGTACTTTAACAATGGCAAAACTTTCCTCAGATGCATAGCTCTGTTCTGAGGAATTTTTCAAGGTTTTACACAATGACAGGTTACTGTAAAAAGCCTGTAAGCACTATTTTCAAGTGAAACAATAATCTAATAGAGTCTCTTTCAGCACCTGAATGCCCCAGCTGTGGAAACTGTGCCCTGGATGTGGTTCTGGATTTGGGATGGGCACAGACTTCATGTTCGTATGTCTTTCTGTGAAACCACAGATCAGGATGTGAGGCCAAAGTGGACACAGAATTGAGGTCCTTCCTTGCAAACGCTGTAACCATCAAGCTGTTGTGTTGCTATAGCCTTTTTTGATATTGTTTAATTCCTCAATGATGATTCCATGTGTGCTTTAGGCAATGGTTGCTGAGGTAGTGTCCCATGTATCTGCAGTGGTGGAAGTGCATTGTTTGAGAATCCCATTTGGCACAGGATGGACACTGAGCTGCTTATTCCTGCCGCCTTACCAGCCACTTCTGGCACAAGTGACAGTAGAATTCAAGTTGCCATAATATGCTAGTATAATAAATGCAAAATATATATATTTTATATATAAATATATATTATTAGTGTAAATACAGAAATCTTTGCATCTTAAACATGTAGGTAGTTAGTCAGGAATTTTGACTGCATGATTGTATTTACTTGCCTAGGCTTTGGCTAAGTCCTGAATCAAAGATGCCTGTGGATATGAATTTAGATAACCCAAACCTAGTGTATAAACATTACAATATCCTTTTCAGAGGAACCTTGATTTAACACTTGTGGGGAGAGTATCTTTGAAATGCAAGCTCATGATCCTTAGAAAGCGTAGAAGGGAAAATGGCCAAATACCAGGAATGTCTCTTAGGCAGACTGATTTCATGAGCTCAGAGGCTTGTATTGATGAAGCCTTCTGGGAGGTATAGCTAAGAGGAAATAAGTTAGGGAAAGACTGTGTTAATGAGCTTGAGAATAATATATTCCAACATGGAGAAAGCATTGGAAAAGCAGTAGGAGTTTGACCTTGATCACAATCGTTGTAATTTCATACACAGAAAAGCAAAATGACAGAAACTGAGACCAATGTCAGATGTCAGAGGCTAAGCATTACAAAACCCAAACAAACCAAAAAGCTTAAGCTTTTAAGAAATATCCAGCCCAGTACAAAATAAAGAATACTTGAAAATAACACGAAATCTTTTTAAGAGTACATATATAACGGACTGTCAGACAAAGCATGTTGATACTTCATGGATCAATGAAATGAATAAAATTATCAATGCAGATTGCAACGAAGGCTGAAGTGCTTAATGCCTTTTCTGATTCCATATCCAGCAATGTTAAAAAATGGTTTGGTGGCTATTATGATGCCAGTCATAAAAAGTTAAAGAGCAAGTCAGAGAAGGATTGGAATTGAAATCCAGGGACTACTAATATTGATTTGAATAAACAGCTCCTAGAAACATTTACACACCATTGCCACAGTAATTTTAGTTTGCCAAAAAGATTCCCACCCCTAGACTTAAATACTCAAGAGTTGGTTTTATTTCCCTTCATTGTATTTGGTTCCTTGCTTCGGTGTGTGCATGTGCTTATTAAAAGCAGAACAGAAAGAAACCCCACATTTGTACAGCTGTTGTGGAGACCATCTTAAATTATTTGAGAAGTACTGGAATAGACTGGGCTAGAATAGAGTTCATATGTTAGTTCTTTTTACATTTAGTTAACATGCTTCTGATTCATGATGAGATTTTTGGGTTGTCCTGTGCAAGGCCAGAAGTTGGACTCGATGATCCTGATGTGTCCCTTTCAGCTAAGCATATTCTATTTTATGATTCTGTTCCGTTCTATGATTTTCAGGGGAGTAAACCTTTTTAGTAGTTAAGTTAGCTATGTGGGTGTTGTAACTTTTTTTTTGTTTGTTTGATTGGGGTTTTTTTTGTTGTTGTTACTGTTGTTTTTTCCTTTTCTGTTTTGTTTTTTTTTTCCCTACAGTTGCTTTTCTTTTGTATGTAACATAATTTGTGGCTTCAGATTTGGCACTTCATTGCTGGGGTAGTGAATATTAAGGGGTTAAAATTCATAGCAGATCAAATTGTTGCTGTTTGCTGCTCAGATTGCTGCTCAGATGGTTATACCTGCACACAGTATCAGATTTGAATTTGTTTTTATTTTATCTGTCTCCTATATTTTATTCCTTTCTAAATGATGCTTTCTTGAACGAGTATCATGGTTTTCTCAGCATTCAGTTTCAGAAGTTCATTGCAGATGTGAATATAATCTTGCCATGAAAAAAAATACTTTTATCCTTGTCACATATGTTAAGAACAAATATGACATTCAAAAACAAGAAAAAGCAAGTCCGTGGTTATCAGTGGATGCTGCAGATTGCCGGGAAGTCAGTGTGCTGGAGAAACTGATGGAAAGCCTCTGTTTGCTCCTAAAGCTAAATTTAGAGGTTTTTTCATTATGTTTTATAGAAAGCCTCATAGACTGTGCATTTGAAATATATTTCACTGCCAGAACTTGTGTCCTCTGTCATGAGAATTTGAAAATTAAAAGGATTTAAAATACTCTGGATTTTTTCAGCCCTACTTTTTGTATAAGATATGTTAATCAATCAATGACTTATCTGTCTCTGCATTTGAAATCATGCATTATTATAGCATTGAAAAGATGGTGCAGAGAAAGTTTTATGCATGATTCAAGGAATTTACATGCATATATACTTCTGTGTCTCAAAGCAGTAATTTGTTTTCTGTGCTAATAGCATCTCTAATGGAGATTTCTAGTATAAAATGAGAAAGACTTGATATTCAAACTGAAAATCTTACAAAAAATTACCTTCTGACGTGAAGCAAATGCATTTTTTCAGGTAGTCAAAATACTGAGATTTGAAAAGCTGCAGCCTTGTAACTATTGCTGCAGTGAGGATTTTTGAGTAATTGAATCAGTTGCTCAGATTTTAGTTTTCTCTTGCAGGATCTCTCCCCTGCAAATGCTATAGAATTATTAAATTTAAAAAGTAAGTATTTAAAGAGGAGTAATGAACTGAGATACCAAGACTGTCTTGACTTCAGATCGTGCTGATTTTTCAGGCTGCAGACAATGGTAAAAGAATGAGAGAAGACAACAGAGTAGTTTTCCATCTCTGTCTCTCAGTCACCTAGTTTTTCTTCCTCCCCCCCAAATATTTTATTAAATTTCTTTATAACCCACACTCATAATGTCCAGTGTGTGGAAATGCATTCCCATTGATATTCCCATGAATTAGATACTGAGATCCTTAATTTGCCACTTCTGATTCAGCTGGAGATGGCCATAACTAAACATTATTAAAACAACTTTAAGTTTAAACAGGTGTTTTGTTTTTTTTATTGTAGAGCAACAAGCACATTCCTTATTTTTGTTAAGCTTTGAAATAAGTCAAATGTATTTTATCAGTTTTCTTCTTGTTGAAAGAAGCAGAGAAAGGCAAAGAGGAGAGCTAGGGAATAATCCTGATTAAAATGGGGGAGATATGTAGCCAATTGGCTATGTAAGAAATAAGATAAGGAGCATTTATGCCTTCAGGGTCCTTAGAGTGCTGCATTTCTCAAACACTGAGCATCAAGAGCTGCAAGTGGTGGTACAAGCTCATCTAGCAATTAGATTTTTAAATAAACTAAATTTTTAAATGAAAATATTTTCAAGTACTTTCAAAACAGACGGTTTCATTTTTGTGCCAGAATATTTGCCTGTTTTAATTCCAGACTGATGGAAGTTATACTGATGTCTCATGATTCTCCCTTGTCTTTTAAGTGAATTAAGTAAGGTCTTAAGCACCTTTGTTTCTGTTGCTTTGCACTGTTGGATTTTTTTGTTTGTTTGTTTGTTTTTGTTTTTCAGCCTGTGTATTTTGAAATGTAACTTTTGTAACATCCAGGGATAGGGCCAGCTGAGAAACAGGCTTCCTAGCTTGGACAGCAGCACATTCTTGATGCTGTGGTTTCTGATCATCTCCTGAAAGACATTTAGGAAAGGTTATGTGGTTTGTGTTTGCCTTTGCCACCAGCAATTAAAAAAGACTCCTGTGCATCCCCCATTCACACCAAAGGAGACTGTCCCTCAATTATCCTGAACTAATCATGCATTCAGTTTCTGCTGGTGTTCATACATTGGGAAGAGCTATTTTTACATGGGTTTGGTCTTAAGTTTTTCAGAAATTATAGATGTATTTCATCGTTCAAAATTAGAACTAATTTGGGATTTTAAGAAATTCTAGATTTAAGGGACTAAATCGAGCCATCGTACAAGTAGAAATGAGTTGCTGTTTGTGATGGATTCCGTCAGATTTCATCAAGATTGAACATAAGCTAACCAATGTATCCTATTTAGGTGTGTGGCAGGAGGCTTGAGGGAGAGGGGAGAACCATCTGAATTATATGAAGTTAGCCACCCAGATATCATCTAGACTTTCAGACACAAGAAGAACAAACTTGCTAACTGAAAGTAAAGGTTTCTTGGAGTGCTGAATTTTTCTTTGATCAATTGAGAGGAATCAGAGACAGCAAAGAAATGGATCATTAATGTACTCCTATTTTGAGGGGGCTGGAGAGGGAGAGGTTAAAAATCCAAACAAATAGTTTCTCTAAAATTCAGTTTAAATAAGTTGTGTAACAGTTCTATTGGAAATATTAGCCAATTAGTATTGGCTTGATGTGCTTCAGCAGTTATTCTACCTGATTTATAAATACAGAGACGGAATAGAAAACTTGGTATGATCACGAGATTAGGGGTTGTACTTGTTATGACTTTGAATATTAGATGTTCTAAAGACAATTTTTCTGTTTTCTAGTGAAATCAGAATTTTCTCATTAGGCTGTGATAAGCAAAAAATTCTATTTTTATGATTTGAAGGACTGTTTTAACTATGTTTCTGTCAGCTTCAGCATCAAATAATAATTTTGGTTCTGTGAAGCACATAATAAAATTTTGGTGGTTTTTTTTTTTTTTTTTTTTAATTTCCATGCATACCTAGTGCTCTCCTTTCCAGGCAGCTTTCAGGAAGGATAGTGATTAAGTGCAAGAAAAGTTTAATTTTTCTTAAAATTTGTTACTGACAGTCTCTTTATACCCACATTCCTGTGGTCTGTTGAAAGTGTCTAAGTGGCATGACATACTGCTGGCAGTTGTTTTTTCTTCCAAGCTTTTCCTTGTAAAGTACTCTATCTACCTTCTTTCTCAACACTGGAAAAGTTTTATCATCTTGAATGTTTTGGATATTTGGGATATCTGCTACGTTTCTGAAGGTGAAATGGACTACACCGATGCCTTGTTGAGAAGAAAGTGGTAGCATGTAAAGTAGTTTTCAGAAATCTTTGTAAATTACTGTTGTCTAAAATGAACATCTGAAATAAGGAGAACTAATACATGTGTGCACAGAATGTGTCGTTTTGAGATGATGTCTTATTGTTGCCTTCTCTTTCTTAGCAGAGAGAACCAGCAACATAATTTGTTACAAAACAGCTGCTAATTTACTGTTTTACTGTGATTGCTGTATGTCTCCTGCTTAGCATGCTGTGGTCTGATCCTTAGAATAGAGGTATTCCTTGAATTTGAAGGTGCTTTAGTTGGACTTATGTAGACTGTAAAGTACAAATACTACCTTCTTGGATAGTACAATTAAATCTCTAATTTTTTCTTTATTTTTATTTTTATTTTACTTTTTTACCTCTCCCTTCAGCAGTGAGTAAGCTGAAAAGCAGTAAAAGTTAAATTTATCTCCTGACCTTTAAGTTATATTTCTTTGAATGCGTAGGATAGGAGATCTCTTTCATTCTCTTTTCATTCGTCATTTCTCTGATATGAGTAAGAAAATAAAATCTTTTGTTCCGATTAAAGTTGATTTTTTTACTGGGGGGCGAGAGTTCAGTTATTTGTGATAATATGTGAACAATTTCAATAAAAATTTTATTTTTTTTACTTTCTAATCAATTAAAAGGCTTTCAATCTAATGTAATTTGAAAATAAGCAACAAAGTACAGGAATAATGTATTCAAAGCAACGTAATGTTTTGTTTGAAAAAACTGTTAAATTAAGTCATTCTGGTAGAGTTAATATTGTTAGCAGCTATTCTGTTCTGGAGTGCAAGGATTTGAGGTGTGAGCAGTCACCTTATTCAGCAGAGGTACCTAGTACATGTTAAACAGGTTCTTCTACCATTAACTAATCCTTAAAAAATTAAAACTACATTCACTGATTGTGACATTTTTGCTTTCCTCTGGCTCTTCTCCCATTATTTATTTCATTGATTGAAAAATAATTACATAATGTAATCTAAAAACAGATTTTCCAAAATTGCCATCTCCAGATCTGAGAAAAATATTTCGTATATATTCCATATGGATTTTTACATTTATTTTTTTTTAAGAACTTAGATATTGAATACAAATTGGATGCTTTATACTTAAAAGGTGAGAATGTAATTATATTGCCTTTTTTGTTATCACTACTATCATCCAGTTGAGCATTGTAAAAATAAGCACTGAGCACTATGAAATCATCTCATTTAATCAAGAAAGCACAGGTCACAAAATGTGATCACAACCAGCAGGAGTTCATTGATGGCTTATATGAAAGCAGCCACAGGGTTTCTGAAGGAATTTCTCCTTAGGTGTGCCTGCTGTAGGAGGCTGGTTTGGTTGGTAATACTGGGACTGGTAGTTTGCTGGATATTAAAGCAATCTCTTGTGCTTTTAATTCAGGTAATTTTACCATAGAAAAATAGTGTGAAATCCTAATGAATTAATTAAAGGATGCAAGAAAACAGCTATCATCACTTTAACTTTTTGATGCCTACAGAATTATATAGACCTGCTTCTGCAGGTCATCAAACAAGCAAGTCGGTCAATTTAATGGAGGCACTTCCTTTGAGAAATGTTAGCGTTGTCTGACTTTGAACATGTTCTTGAAACTTAAGACTGTTGTGTATCCTGGCTGTGCATTATGTGACTATCTTAAAAATTTCTGAAGATGTGTACATGGGAGAACCTCTCCAGAGACTGGTGGTTAAATTTTTCTTACTCTTTCATACATGCACGCAGCTTTACACATGGATAGCTTTTGCAGATAATCAAGTATGCTTCCTCTTTCCTTTGCGGTGTTTATCCCAGAATTACTGTGTGTGAGTACCTAGAGGAGGTAATTTAGTGCAGTCTGTTTTCTCCTCTGCTGTCAGCAGTACAGCACAGAGGAAGATGTCAAATGCGTGGAATGGAAAGGGGTGGTTGGAGGAAACATGGAGCAGGTGCAGAGAAGTGTGGGAGAAGAGTTTAGGCCTGAGGCAACTAGAAGTGAAGGTGGTAACTAAGGAGATTTAGAACAGAGAAAACAAAGGTGAATTGAGTATATTCTAGCAGGGGCTCCTGATTTAGGTGGATGCGTATCCACATGACAAAGAACCTGGAGACAAACCTACGAGATTTATGTCAGCTTTGCTCCTTAATTATCGGATACAACATACTGAGAACACAGCTCACTGTTTTTCTCTGTGGTGTTTACAAAGTGTTACAGTCTATTAGAAACCAGGAAAAGAAAACTGTTCGTTCCTGGTTCGTCAGAAGCTATGAAGAAGGTGGTCTATGTCCAGCCTCTGACTGAGAACATCCTTAAACTGCACATTGCTAGTAGCTGGGAGAATATAACCAGAAGTACCACATACTACCTTGTAAGCTCCTGTTGCGAAGAAGGAGGGACCTTCAGTGTGACCTAGACCAGTCACATTAGGTGAAAGGTTCTCTAACAAATTTGAACATTACAGATCTTTACTGTTCCCCTGCCCCTCAGTATGCTTATGCATTTATTCCAAGTCTGATGTGAGCATAATATAGTGATTATCGACCAAGATGTGCCTTTTTCAGGCTATTTGATACTTGCTTGATTTTAAAGTTGTAAAAGTCTCATTTTCAAAGTGGTTGTTGACTGACTGTCATTCCATTAATACAAGATTTTGACTGAAGTAGAAATTTCGTGATCTGGCTGAACTTAGAGTCAGAAAAGGAAAGAATTGAACTCAGAAGATTCTCTGTTTCATCTCCCTGCGTACAGGCAGAACTGAGTAATATTGACCTGAATTTCATAAAAAGCTTTGATGCTGCAAAACAGTGAAATACACACTGAAAACAGTTCACTGGAAATTAAGAACACACTATATGAACTTACTTTGTCATAGCTCAGTAAGTTCATATAGTGTGTTCTTAGTTTCCAGTGAACTGTTTTCAATGTGTATTTCACTGTTTTGCAGCATCAAAGCTTTTTATGAAATTCAGTCTAAACAATTAAGATTAATGTTTTTTTCTCTCTTGTTTGTCATTAACCATGGGGTTTTTGTGATCTTGAGTGAACTAGAGACATAAAATTTATTGTCCTAGTCCTTATTATGTATTTTGATTTTTTAATTCTTATTATTTTATAAATGTTATGCTGAATTATGCAGTGACATCATGACTTTTCCAGTAGTGAACTGAAGAAGGGCTCTGATGAGGCTAAATTTCATTTCATTTCCCTGTTGTTTTGGACATTTAAAGAGTCGTAATGTTTTATTTTACTTAAGTTCTGCTAGGAATTTTCATTATTTCAGTTTTAATAACTGAATCGAACTAGAATAATTAAGATAGTGATAGAGAGATTTAATAAAGTCAGTGCAAAAATAAGCTACTTACAAATGCATAGGTTTCTCCCTCCATCTCTTTCTTTCTCTCACCCACACGTTTTTGATTTTTTTCCTGTAATAAGGAATTATATTGTCATTTCTGCTTATAGCTTAATTTTATACTGAGATTTAAAACTAAAACAGCTGAAAACGTTTCACATATCATAACATACATAATTAGGCTGCAGAAATAGGTAAAAGGTATATACTTAAAACAAAGGCCTTTTTATTTTGATCAAGTGTTTGGCATGAAAGTTTGTGTCAGTGTAATTTCCTCACCTATTTTTGGTCAACAATCAGAGTTCTTTATTTTTCTTACTAGAAGTCCATTCAGAACCTTTCAGAAATTCTGAAATAAAGGTGAAGAATAGATGAATAAGTCTGCATTTGTTCATCCTGCTTCCATTGTCAGCAGTCACAGAAGATTTGCAGAAACCACTATACCCAGGAAGAAAAGCAATACTGTGAAACTCTTGAAACAATGAAAAGATTTTTAAATCAGATATCAGAGCCTTCCCAGAAGACAGAAGTCAGCTCACGTGGTCTCCTGAAGTTACCTTTTAGCTCTGCCTTTGTAGCAAAGATGTAAACATTTTCTGTCTTTTAGCACATTGATGAAATTAAGATTTAAACTGAACATATGTGCCCAAGGCAATCTAAATGGTACCAGAGTATTTTGATTTTCTAATTACAAAAAGTGCATGAGGTGGTCTGCCCTGATTAGTTCCCTCTCTCTGCATTCCCAGAGTTGGTGTCTCTTGGGTGGGATGCCATGTAACTGTTTTTGATGCTTACAGAGGTTCTTCTGCGCATGACAAAATAAAGCCCGAGGCAAGGTGAGTAGAGAGAAGAAAGAGCAGAAGGGAGAGCAGAACAGGAGAAAAACTCACATCCTTTTAATTATTAATATGAGTCCTCTCCTGCCTGTTTCCCTGTGGCTTAGGCTTACAGGTGTGTTCCAGAGAAGACTCCTAAAGAAATATGAAACCTGAAAGGGAAGTGAATATGCCCAGTGATGGGACTGTTTATTTTTGCATTATCATTCTTGTCTAGGAAGATACTTGGGTTATGCCCTGTGGTGAAGTTAAGGTGCTGATTCCCATAGCCATCAGATTTCCTGGTGTCTCTTCTGTTGGCACAGCTTCATCTCTGGCAATACTGATGGTGGGCAGCCCACTACAGTGCCTCAACTGGAGCATCATCTGGTTCCCTGTGAGAGGAGTTGAGAGAGAGAGTTGGAGCAATCAGGTGGCATTTGTACTTCCCCTGTGTGAATTATTCTTTTCCCATATAAACATGCTGATTAATTTCACTTGCAGAACTGGGAAATAGTTATTTTTGCATACATCACATGCAAATTCTTAATCCCTTTTCAAAATTCCACTTTATTGCTGTGGGGTATTTGAACTTACTTAATTTTAGTTCGATTTGATGCTTATTTCATATAATGGTAGAACATGGAAATTGCAAAACACCAGTAAGAATAGTGGAGGGTTGCCTGTGCACAGAAAGGTGTTGCAGTCTTCAGGGATCATTAGGCTTATCTGGAATCCTGGGACAAAATACAGTTTGCAGTGTTATGTTCATTTAGGATAATGTTTGGAAATATTAGAGGAGAAGCTATAATGCTGACTGCTGTGTCCAAAGAGACAAAATACAAACCAATTAGCAGAATGGCATGACTAATAACAAAATTCAACAATTTACTGTTGGATCAATTATTTGTCCTGTGTATTCTGTGGGGTGGGGTGAGAGAAACAGTGTGTCAAGTTTTCCAACAGCATAATTCTATTGGAGTTGGTTGAATTGTGCCAAGATTCTGGTTTTATAATCTCAACTCCTGCAGCAAATAGATGTAGTTCTTTTGTGAGAAAGTTCCAATCAGGACCAATTAGTATTCCCCAGGCCTAGTTTTCCACCTGATAAATGAAGAAAAATTTAACTAGAAAGGATGAATTTGAAAATTCTGCTGGTAGCAGATGATCTTGCTCGCCTATGACTCTGTTGAAGAGTCTTGTCTCCTGCTTCTCCTCCCTTTTGAGCATATTCTGACAGTAATCACTGTACCAGGAGTGCAGTGTGCTTCAGGAGTTTATCCCATGTTTGATTTGGTCTCCATATTAATCTTAAAATTCACATATAAAATAAAAAAGCTTGAAGTGAGATGGATGCAAGTGGAGCATTTTTTCATGAAAGCCCTAATTAGAATTTCCAAAATATTGATTTGATTATCTCTCATTATCTTGTGGGTAAGGGCTTTCTGGATGTGGGATTCTGCTCTGCATGAGCACTGAGTTTGGTGTTGCTCTGGCTGTTATTGCCTCCTCCTTTAGCACCTTTGTCTTAGAGATTTCAAAGCTCATCTTTTCTGTCTCTTTAATCCAGGGCTTTTTTAAGGGATCATCTGAACCTGATCCCTGGTCTTTAGTTTGTTAATTTTTCTTCTCCCTCTACTGCTCTTAGGGTGGATTGGTTTGTGTGTTTGTTTGTTTATTGTCACAATTCAAGGCACAGTAGGAAGGTAATTGTCTATCAGATATACTATAGATTTTAATATTGATCACATTGTGCAGTAACAGTAGGATGTCAAATTGAATTTTAAGCTCTTTAGTGTTGCTTCACTGGTGATGGCTGTTAAGTGATGTACCCTTACTGATTTATCATACCCTAGGTCTTGTTTTGGGGTTATTAAACTACAGACATTCTGGAAAGTTTAACTAATTCCTGGTAATAAAGGAATTTGGAAACTTAGTGAATTTCTTTTAATCTTTGAATAGATTGTTATATGTTATCTTTGACCTCTTGTTCTAACATTACATGTTTTCCCTGTGGTTGGATTCAGGTACAACACTAGCATTAGTGTCTGTTTTGTGGGAGAGTGAGATGTGCTCTGTGCGCCTCAGACCTGTCAGGGAAAGCACCAGACGTGACTGAAGGTCTGTGCTGCAGGAAGCTGCCTATAGCAGGATCTCTAGCTAGACCACCTTGAACTCAGACTTTGAAGGAAGGAAAACCTTATTGTCTGTGGTGCTCCAAATAGGTGACATTTCAAATCTATGTGTGGATGAGTGTCATTTTGTGCTGAATGTGTTTCACTTACTGTAGAGACTTCTAGATCTTCATCTTGCAATCCATTATTACAGTTCAAATGTTTTCTATTTATTTTGAGTACACTATGGAAAATCTTTGAGCCAGCTTCTATATTTGTATCCTCAAAATTCACACTTCTGCTTTATATTTTGTTACTAGCACATTGGTTTCCTCTGTTTGGACAAAAATTATTTTTGGGCAAAAAACTCTGACGTAACTGTAGATGTTATATTTCTTCAAGTTGGCCATACAGATTGGGCTGTTAAAACATAAACTACTTTCAATTTGTATGAAGAAATATCCTTTGAAAGAAGAGGACAGATAAGCATCTAAATTAACCTATTTTAAAGGCTATATGTATTTTGCCCCGTTCCTTAGTTTTCTTGATGTAATACACCGTATATTTAATATTTGAAACTTTATTGTTATTAAACACTTTAATTGAATACTTTTTTTCTAAATATTTTCACTTTCCATTTTTTCTGTAGGTAGAAGAAATTGTTGATATAGGAGCATTTGCCCCAGAAGACATTCATGTTCCCAAAATCTATGTCGATCGTCTATTACAAGGAGAGAAGTTTGAGAAGAGAATTGAAGTAAGTAGCTGAGATTCTTGGTCATGATGTATTTCAGTTTGGAGCGTATTTAAAATTTGCGGAGTTTTTGCCATACCCACCGATTCTTAGCACTGAGAAAACAGTGTGAGAAAAACCTGTCAAGTTTTACTAAGTACTGGAGGTTAGGTAGGTATTTACGTGGTGATGTGGGCATCTGGGAATTTATCCTTGTTTCTTAAACCTCAGACCCTGTGGTTCAGTCCTTGAATAATTTAGAGCAACTGCCTTCAGACCTGGATGGCTTTACCACAGCTGAAAATTTGGTGGAAAATGCTACTTCATTCTCCTTTCTTCCCTCAGTTCACTTGCTGTAGGCACAGCAGGGGGAACACCTAGACCAGGAGCTGACTTTGATGATTAGATGCTGCCTTTTCAACTGGAAAGCTCTTGACATGGGCACATAGGGCCAGTCTCTTTTGTGCCATGTGTTGAATTATGTTGTGCTGCAAAGGTCTTGGAAACTTTTGTTTCCTTTTCTTTAATCAGGAACTTTTTTAGCCAGTGGCCTTTCTGGTCTAAATAAAAGATGTCAGTAGCTATTAAAAGTTGCAGCAATAATATTCTACCACTGAAAATTATGATTATGTAATTGTTGTCTGTTGTTTCTGTGGCTTTACCTCACTCAGTCTATGTCTCTGTATTCGTTTTGATGATGTGACAATGCTTTTAAAGTGCAGTTTAAAATTCTGTATTTCTCTTGTATCTCCATACTTGGGAGGGGAATTTTTCAAAATGTCATCAGAAGAGCTGGTGGAGAGGGAGAAATATGAGAAGGAAAAAAACATTCGGGGTAAAAAAAAGGTGCAGAAAGGAATTCTAATAGTTAAATTTTCATTGTTAAAACCAAGTCACAAAATGCTGGAAAGTCATACAAGGCCTTTTCTGTGAGGTAAACTCTTGTGAATGTTAAAGTTAAAAAGCTTTTTTTTTCTTTCCATCTGTTCATTCTGCAAAAACATATTGCATGTTGTTAAGTAATTGACTGTAAACAGATGTGTCAAACCTTTTTTTTTTACCCCTCTGGTCATGTCGGGTTAGATTGCAACTAGTGGTCTATCTCCTTCTTCTGAATGGATGCATTATCTCACAGAAAAGCTTTTCACCTTACGTGACAGAAATCTTTTTTGCATTTATTAAACTGTTGCTTTTACTGCATCTTGGGTAAATAAGTGAATACACCTGCCTAGTCAACTGCCCCCTTCCCTATATGCTTAAGAAAAAAAATAAAGGGAGGGTAAAGAAAGCTACTATAAACTGCCAAGCAAAGTTGTAACAGAGATTAATTTGGGTTGTGACAATTTTGTAATTCTGGCAGTGGCACCTCTCATTACTAGAGGCATAGGAAAGAAATGGCAGATTTATTTACTCTTCCATTACATTTTATGTATGAAGTGGCTGTACGAAGTGTTGAGTATGATAAGTGGTGAGGGAACATGAGGAATAAGAGAAATAAAGAGAACCTAGTCTGTCATAATTCTTACTGGCTCTAAATAGCAGTTCCCGCCTAATATGGCTCAGAAGTGGTCCCTCTCGTGCAAATCATACTTTCTATCCAGTCTTCTCTTTGCTGCAGAGAAATCCTCTTTGTTCTTAATTCTTAATTGTTCTTAATTCTTCTATAATCTGCAAATGAAGCAAATCTAGGGAAAATAGCTAAGGCATAAAATGAAAGTTGCTGGGAAATTCAGGAGGGTTGATACTACTGGTTTCTCACTGCTAAGGGTGAAGGTGACTCTGCAAAAATTCTTTTGCAATGATGAAAAGTAACAGAGGATAATTTTTCCTGATGTGCTAATTGTAGGCCTGAAGTAGGAGAGGATGTGAAGGCAAATGGGGGTGTAGGACATGGTGTTGTCCAGAGGAGTTTTATATACATAGGAGAGATGAGCAAAGGACGTAATCTATGTAGACAATAATTTACAAAAAAGGCGTCACAAACTTCTTTAATGTCATGGCTTTTTCACCAATATGTGATTGGTGAAACATTAGCTTAAGGCCAGAAAATTGCAGGAAACTACTTCAGGCAGATGTATGGAAGATTACAGAGATTTTTGTTAGAAAACTTCTGTTTCTTAGCTCCACTATCTTTGTCTGTCTTATGCGTTTGTCTGTCTTATGCTTATAAATCTAGGATACCTCATTAAGTTGAATGAATGCAGAAAGAGAAAGATATTTGTGTTTTCAGCTGACATTTTACAAATCTATTTAGGTGTCTCTGGGGTAATGAATCTCAGACTTGCTAGTATTTGCACTAATGCTTGGTGCTTTCTTCACCACTTGTCTATGTATCAGGCTTGGCAATACAGATCAAAAAAATAACATTTTGCTGTAAGGCCTTCGTTGGTGGTATTTGATGACTGCGTTGGCCTAGATAAGCTTGAATGGATAAAATAAAAGGTCATGTTTTTGTAGAAGATGTAGAATAAATAACTTTATTCTCAGACCAAGTATCTCAGTGCAATCACAAATCAGGCTTTTGTGTCTTGAGAAGCAAGAATCTGATTCTGCTCTTTACTTATGATTATTTCTTATTTTGCAGCGTTTATCAATTCGAAAGCCTGAAGACTCAAAATCCAAACAAAAGCAAGGAGACAACGTGAGGGAGAGGATCATCAAACGGGCTGCTTTGGAGTTTGAAGATGGCATGTATGGTATCCTTCAGCTGTGCTATAGATGAAAATGAGGACTGATTAGAATAACAACTGCAGCTGGCTTGTTTAGGACAGGTTAATTAACATGCTCATTGTTTTTCCCAGACCCTCTGATTCTCTCATTTTGTTAATATGCAATTGAAAGAGAAGGGATGCTAAGACATAGAGTACCTGGAGTTTTTAATCCAGGGGTATCTGAGGGGTTTGTTAGCAGTTGAATGTTTTGAAAGAATTTCTTGAAAAAGTTTAAAATGAAGCTTTACTTGCACTGTCATTTTTTTGTCATGTAAAGGATTTGACAGAATAAAATTAGACAGTCCAAATGGCAAAATAATTCATCACAAATATGAGACATAAATAAAAATGAAAGTGTTTGTGAAGAGAACAGTTCTAGTCTAATCATTTTACAATGATAACTTGTTTTGATTTACTAGTTTGCAGTAAATGTTTGTGCCTTAACCACTTCTTTTCAGCTAATCTGGGTATTGGAATCCCACTGTTGGCCAGTAACTTCATCAGTCCAGACATAACTGTTCACTTACAAAGTGAAAATGGAGTCTTGGGTTTGGTAAGAATATATTGTGGTCACTTACTACAGTGTTTTTATCTTGGAGTGGTTAGGTTTTATTCCCCACCGATCTCCAACTTGATTATAATTTTACTAAAAAATCATATTCAAATATATGCCATATTACATCACCATAAAATTCTTATTGTACTGCAGGGAAGTTTTTAAAGAAATGCTCACTTTATGATTATAGTGCTACTTTGCTAAGGATCTTCTTAAGTACATGTTTTGCTGGAATCAGAACCTTCACTAGTTTGCAAGACCAAGAATTGTATGTCTTATCAAACATAATTTTAAATAAATCTTAAAATTAATATTATATTCACTGTCAATATAGCTTTATGAAGTTGCAGTCACTTAACTTTTTCTGAAAAATGTCTGTCACTTTGGTTAAGAAGAAAAAAAAACCCAAATCAAACAAACCCCCACTTCATGGTTGTTTAGTAATTCTAACAGCCTCTGACAATATGTCCATCAGGCCTGATATGTTAGTTGATGTAAATTGTTGCTTGTATTGTCAGGATTTTTTTTCTGCTGAAGATAAAAAATGCATCTCTGTGATGATCTGTTTTAAGTAATAAGCATTAGAAATAATAAAGCAGTTATGAATTGTATTTCAAAGGTATTTTAATATAAAGCTGACACACATCTTTATTGTTGTCAGGGTCCTTATCCACTGGAAAGTGAAGTAGATCCAGACCTGATTAATGCAGGTAAAATATTTTAATTAACTTTAATTCATGGAAAGTGATTATTCATTGTTAACTTAAAAATTTTCTTTTGATGTAGTACTTGAACCCAGAATTCTGTTTTATTTGTTCATAAATGTTAATATATTTGTCTTCCTTTAAGTAAAGGCTGGTTTTGATCAATGGAGATATTTAATATTCTTGGTAGAGGGCTTATGCTTTGATGCATCTTAGTAGCTACTAAAGGAAACTCTCTTCCAGGCCAGTCAGTAAAGGGTCAAATCATCATTTTCACAAGTGAGATTGTTTCGTGCAGCCTGTGTGGAAATATGTTTTTTTTTCTTGCTGCTTTTCACTTTGCGTTTTTTAGAAAATGATTTTCAGTAATTTATACTTGGGACATGTTTTAAAACATCCTGTGTATAATGGCCTGGTTTATTCCTGGCCACGCAGTGTAACTCATTTGCATTCAGAGAGGGAGTGGCAGCCAAGTCAGGGGGAAAGACCCTGCCTAGATGGGACCTGGCACAGTGAGGAGCTCTACTGGGGGCAGCTGCTTTTGCCACTTTAGTGGGGGAGTGACAATGCTCACGTGCTGGTTTTTCCCAGCTGTTTTGGTGCATTTCACCTCAGAAGCAGCCATGGAATGTAAAAACATAAGCTTTTTATGATTTAGCGCATCTGTCTGATTTTTTTTTTCGGTAAGTTGTGCCTATGTACATTTTCTGTTTCCATGTAAAATAACCCTTCTATATTGTGTTATGACAAAGAAAAGTGGGCCTTTGAACCTTCTCATGCATGTTAATGGTACAGGTTATAGACCTGACACATCTTAGAGTTTTTTTCATATGGCAAATATATACTTTTCATATTTTTTTATTGAAGTATACATATACATACATACAAATACAGGTATGCGTGTGTACATATGTATCTATACAGACAGTGCCTTTCTCAGTGGCTGTTAGCAAGTACAATTAAACTCTGAAAAGTCAAAGAAGATAAAGCACTGACATCAAATAAGCTTTTAATTTAATATCAGGGTGCGGTCCAGCAATTGTTCATTGACTTGAAATATTTGCTGCTTGGCTCAACTAATTGGTACCATTATCATACTGCTATGTAACTGCCCCCGTTACAGTACTGTATTTTAAATACGAAGTTATCTGAGGCCATCTTCAGGTTTGAAATAAAAAATGATTAAGAAATTGAGTCCATCATTTCACCAGTAGCTACGTAATTCTTTTGATACACTGTATGAAGGAATATTTCAGAAGTGTCACGGGCTGGAAAACATTATTTAGAAGAAAAAAAATACTATAAAAGGTGAAATTATTTGCTTGTCTTTTAGAACTGAAGTTTTTATATGGGTGCATACGAAAAATGCACATGTTAACAGAGTGACAATGGAAAAATGTCAAAGAACTTCATAAATTCCCTGAAAAGTCATTGTGCTTTAATATGGAAGTCAAGATGATCTTGAATTGTTATTTGTAGTTGATAAGTATTTTTGCAGAGAATCTGGAAGGGATCAAGCTGACATAAGAGGTCAGAATGCAAAATGAAAATCAGATTATTCTAGTATTGGGAGTTCAGTGTTAAGCAGCTTCACATTTTCCTCTGAAGCTGCAGTAAACTGGACATAGGATAGGTGAACCTCAGATCTACCACCAAAATTATTATTGCTATAATTGCTGAAACATTCAGAGGCTGCTAAATCCCACTAACACATGGCTGGATTAAAACCATTCTAGGTGCTTTCCAGCCAAATTTATAAAACAAAGTGCAGAAAACAGAAGCTAAATGGCAGAGGAATAGAAGTTGATTCTGTTCTCATTCATCAACTGGAATGATCCAGTATCAGTCCCAAAGTCCACATTTTGAAATGTACACCTAGCCTGGGCTTTTGCCAAGTTTTTATCTGCAAATGTAATTGTATTGCTATGAGATATGTATGGGTTTTTCTGTTTGTCCCATTTTCTGAATGTATCACGTGAAGTTTATCTTCACTGCAATTGAAAGGTAGACTACTGTATTACAGCAGAAATATTTAAAAGTGCTGACATCCTGAGAACATTTGCAAGAAATGGGTAATGTGGTGCGCTTTCTACATTGTTCTGTAGTCCTAAGCCTGTGTCTCCTTTCTTCTCATCATTGCCTTACCCTTCACTTTATCCTAGGCCTATGGTGTCATGTCACTGCCCGCAGGCCACGTTGTCTTCCCACTGCCTTGGGTGGGTGACTGGTAGGGAAGGACAATTCAGGCAGTCTCAGCAGGTCTGGGCTTTAGCATGAGTGAATTCTCACAGTGTGACTGCAAGACCACTTGTATGACCTTAATTCTATGTACTATTCTGTGTGTCAAAATTTAATTTCCATACAACTAGTATATAAGATACATCAGGTGAACTCAGTAATTAAAGCAAGTGTCTTAGATCTGTGTTTTAACTTTTCTACACAGTTTTATTCTCTATTCCCATCCTCTCAGTTAATTTCATTGTCTTTTTTCCTCTGTTTTTTGGAAACTGTTTAATGATACCTTATTCCCCTTTTCATTTGTAATGATGCCTTATTCCCCTTTTCCTTTGTTGTTACACTGTTCCTTTACAATGTCATCTGGTCCTAAAATATTTCGGTTTGTTGGGTTTTTTCTCTCAAGTTTCCCATGCTTAGTTTATAATTTCACCTTTGTCTGTCTTTCTTATGCCTTTTCAGAGGCACCCTGTATATGTGGTTGTTGCTTAGACTGATTCAAAGAATTGGCAGGAAAGGAAGAAAAGAGCCCTGGACAGAAAAATAAGATGCTTCCAGGTGTGCTCCATTGCTTGACCCAATCGTTGTTCAGAGAACAGTACAGCACTCAGAAGCACATTTTCTTGTGCACTTTAACAAAGCAAGAGTAGACTAGACCTGTCATTTATCTTTCTGTATTCTACATTGTTAGCACTATAAACTCTGTCACTCTTTCTTGCAGCCTCCCTGTCTCCTGAAGACCCTCTCTTTCTCTGTTTCAAAAGAGTTACTTCTCACTTTTTCTATGAATTGTGCAGAAAGCTAAAGTCCACAGATATTTCTTACACTCTGGTTTTAGCGATGTCTTGCCTGGAACTGCAGGTGGTCAAAGAGCAGACAATCCTATCATTAAAAACTGAAAACAAATTGCTTCACAATTCAGTATGACTGATTAGGGTAACATTTGACATAGTAATCAGGTCCATAGTTGTACTGACTCCTAAGGAATTTCGTAAAAAACCCTTATTTCTTGGTTAATAGCTGTGACTTGATTTGTCAAAGAAACAAAATACATACATACTGTAGCTTATTTCTTTTACAGGTAAGGAGACAGTGACTGTTCTTCCAGGTTCTTCCTATTTCTCTAGTGATGAATCATTTGCAATGATAAGAGGGTATGTAACAACACAAACCCTGATCTTTTTGAAACAGGAAAAGAATAAACTGAGTCAATGACTGAACTCATTAGTATTTCTTTCAAATGTGGTTAGCATTTAAAAACCTGTAAAATTATCATGGACTTAATCAGTGATGGTTTACAGAGGATTTAGCCTAGCTGTTGGAAATAAAAGAACCACTGTAACTAATAGATACCGTAATGATGTTTGTGCCTACCACCACCTGGCCATATATAAACACATTTATAACTATGTTTTAACAACTACTTTTTAGTCATTTCCAAGTATCTAATCTGTACTTGCACTCTATATTTTTTTAGCTCAGCTTGCAATTGTGATCCTCATTCCACCTCCTTCATGGAAATTCACCCTCTGCACCTGTTTTTTGTTTGTTTTTTCAGAAAGGAGGTTGGATGCAAACAAACACTAAATCCTAATGGCTCTGAAAGGATAATGAGTGCATGTAAATATGTGAAGGAGTGCACTTAAAAGTACGAGTTCAGAGCTGATTGAGTGTGCATGCAATTAACCAAAACCAGACGAAAGTAGGAATGGTTTTGAGGCTCAGTAGGCATAAAGAGAAGTTTGCACCAGTGATACATCTAGAGGGGAAAAAACCCAGCTATATGTGTGGCACAACGGTTGCTTTCTCTGTCATGTGCCACCATTTTTAGATTGATGTAATGAGAATGAAAAAAAGCTTCTTAAGGTTTGTGGGCTGTTACTTGAACATGATATGCTAATTACAATTTTCTGTTGCCAGCGGCCATGTTGACTTGACAATGCTTGGAGCTATGCAAGTGTCCAAGTACGGTGACCTGGCCAACTGGATGATTCCTGTAAGTAGGTGTTTGAACTACTGTCACTATATTTAGGATAATACAGATATAGCTGAGGGTCAGGTGAAGGAGAAAAGAGCAGAAGTAGAATGTGGGTTGTGAAGTTCAAAGCATTAAAATAGAGGGTATGTGCATTTTTTCTGCATATTGCTGGCACCAAGCAATCTGCTTTCCTCTAAAACTATGCTTGCACTGAGCACTGTGAAAAGCAAAGCATGATCGATGCAAGCCTTTTTCATTCCTCTCATGCCTTTCAAATGTCATGGGTTTTTTGCTGAGGGTTGATGCTTTTTCTTGAGAGCGACAACTCTTGTATGGTTCCACCTGGAGCAGTGACTTGAAGAAAAGTGTAAAATAGCAAGCAACTTATTATAAAATTATAAAAAAATGCCTGCATTAGTTTTCTGAATGTTCCTGTTGACAGATCACACCATTGCCCTTTTGAATACATTAAGAAGGAAGCAATACCACTGTATTTAGCCAAGCAGACCTACAGGTTAGAACCACAGAAATGTAAGCTAATTCCAGTATTATTTAGGCAGCTGATGACATTAAGCCATTCTTTGAACTTTATGTTTTAGCATTAAATAACATATGTAACTTTCATACTGTTGACAAGTTCGATATTTTCAATGGCTTTCAATATGATACGACATCTAGACATGTCTTTGTGTCAGAGATGTCCAGAAACAAATTTTCCTATTAACCTGGTTTCAGGTATTTTTGTCTGCCTGAGCGGTGCTAAAGGTCTTGGGAAAGTCTGTGAAAACTGAAAGCTGAGTACAAAAGTTTTGTCAGGAGGACAAAACTGCGAAAGAATGTCCTATCTCTTGGAAAGCGTTAGTTGAGCCCAGCAGTCTGTAACCTCTCCAGCAGACCTGTGAGCATGGAAGTTGTGGAGCAGTGGTTGGAGCATAAGGTGCTTTTTTTGAGAGAGGACAAAGTCTGATGTGGGAGTACACAAGCAGATGTGGGAGAAAGGATTATGTGAAGGGCTACTCCAGGTGTCTGTGGGCAATTGTAGTGCATGCAGAGGAGTTATGGCTAGGTTGAAATATGACACATAGAAGAGATAAATCCGTAAGAAAACAGTTTTCCTTAACATGTGTTTGCTTAGGTGTTCTCATAGCATAACCTGTTTTTATGGTCATACATCTGAGAACAGCTGGACTAGTGCTGACTAGATCTTTTCAGACCCCACTGATAAAAGTGCTTACTTTTTCAAGACTCTTTTCTATTTGCAGTATCCTCCAGTTAGTATTGTGAAAAAATGAGGTCTGAAAAATTAGTGCTGCCATTACTCCACCACTCTGTGTGCTCTTCCACTGGTGTTTTATGTCTCTTTATAGAACTTGGTGTTTTAAACATAATCTGATGGTCAGGTATACTGTAGGAGTCCATGTATGATGTGCATTAAGGTTATACTAGTTGACTTTGCTTTGTCCTATTCCAGTTTCTTTTTTTTGTCTTGAAGTACTGGAACTAGAATTCAAAAGTGATTAATGCAACTGGACTCCAGAGAGTAACCCACACACACTTAGAAATATAAGGGATAAATCGTATTACATGTTTAACCCTAGATTTGCTATTTGAGCCAAGGCAAAATTATAGTAGTGTAAGTTTTCAAGGAGTTGAAGTCTTAAGTAACTAAAATTGGAGTCCACCTGATTTGGCTCTGATTCTCAAAGTTACCCAAACTCTAATTGCGTATTTTAAATAGCTTGCTTAAAAAAACTTACATGTTGTAAACTGTGTTTTTTCCAGGTGTTTGATGTAAACTATTGTAAATAATCTAAACTATCAGCCTAGTACTGCAGGTGTATGTCAATGAGAGTCTAAGCAAGGTATTTTGCCCTTCATATCAGGCTAAGAACTATTCTTTTGTTTTAACTGGGTGAAGTAGAGCTGGTTTAGTGAAGGCACTTCTTTTATGTTATCTTGTGGTGGCTGTGATGTCTTGTACAAGTAGAAACTAATTGCTTACATAGTGGCTTTTAAAAATTACTCTGAATTATTACATTTTCTGTCAAAATTTTGAAGGTAGACTAGAAAAATTATTTAAAGGTAAATTGTCATAGTATAAACTAAATGTTTTTTTTGTAAATGATATTTAGAAGTTTTTTTGTAGGCGCAGTTCTAGATGATTTTAATCTATACATCTTTTTATTTCAATTGTCAGACAAATTCTAGGTTTTGTTTAGCTGTGTTGCCTTAGTCTGACGTTCTCTTTATTATTTTAGAAAATGAAAGTCACTATATAAATATGTCCTTAGGCTATACTTTATATTCAAGATTTCTTAACTCCTGAGATTTTCTTTGACAATCCTTTGATCCTACTAAAGCAGTGTTGAATGTTTCTGCACCTGGTAAAGCCTTCTGTTTACTCAAGCTGTACACTGAATTTAGGTAGGAAGAACTAGTTTCCTTGCTTTTTTGTTGCTTTTGTAAATTGAAGTGGCAAGAGAAGTATTCTTCAAAATACCCAAGTGAACAAGTAATAAATAAAGATTCCTGCTCTAAAGTATTCCTAGTAAACCAGCAAAAATGCATCTCTGCTTGTAGCTCATGAGGTTGAAATGTTTGGAAAAAAGTACTCCTGAATAGTCATTAATAATAATCATTTTAAGGCCAAAAAATGCCAGTTGTTTCAATCAACCATATTGGTATCTGAGGATATAAAATTTCATGCAGTTACATTTGTACTGAATCTAAGAGCTATTCAATATAGCAGTCATTCTTGAAAAGCAATGTCATGAGCTCGAGCAATTAACCACTCTTTTTTTGCTTGGTTTCATCTGCTTGGGATGGTTATTTGAGTTTTGAATTCCATTCCCGTTGGCTTTTCCTTGGACTTTCCTTATATGTTCCAAAGCTTTTTAGCAAGCAGTGTTCAGGGTTGTTATTCATTATAGTAAATAGAGTTACTTTTTTGATTTAAATTAAAACTTGCAGTTAAAATCAACATATTTTCTCATGCCAGCTTTTGGATTTTTTTCATAGTTCTGTCAATTCTTTATTTGGCAAATTAGTCATGCCCAACAAGCGTTTTCTAAACTTGATAAACTACATCTATTTTTACTTAATACCTCAAGGTGTATTTTTATATCGTTTAAGCATTGAATCAAAATTAATTTTTGCTCGTAATATGTTTACAGTTATCTTTTGAGGAAGAGGTGAAAATTCAACTTTTGCTATATGTAGATAAACTTCAAATTCTACATATTTTTCCCATATAATTAGTTGACTGTCTAGAGCTTGTTTAATTCCTGTTAGAATCAGCTTCCAAAGATATATCACAACTGGAGAATATCAGAATTATTTTTATGGTTTTTTTCAGCTTGCTAGAAACATCTGTGTTGAAGCAAAACATGTGACAGTCTAAACTACTTCTAAAATCTGAACTTTAGCTTGTGTCCTAAATTAGACTGAACAAAAGCACAGCATTCACAGATACTGCAGGCACAAATAATACTTACAATACCCACACAGTCCTTTCAGGGACTAACATTCACTTTTCCAGTATCTTTTTGCACTTTTTACTCTCTTTCAGAATACTTTTTACTATAAAGAAATTAAACTGATTTTTGTGATGATGTTGAAATTCTTTCACTGAAATTTTGTGTGACTTACCTTCCAAGATCTGAATAATCAGAAGATGAAGGTGGCATTTTGTTCTAATGAACAGATTCATTTACACATATATTTCTTGAAACATTGAAGCTTAGGTCGATTGTGATCTTTCTCAAAACTGTGCAGATTTACTTATTACTTCCTTTGGTGCTTTATGTTTTCTAAAAGGTACTGATTTTAGTTTTTCATTCACATATATCAAGAACATTATTTTCCATATCTAATGTTGCTTATTTCCTATGAAGATGGTTCTCCTTTCTGTTTAACCCCAAATTTATGAATAACTGGTATGTTTTCAAAACAGGGAAGTATAAAATCAGACTTTGGGTAGAGTTTGTCTTTTTGTTATCTTTGATATGTACCTTTTTACTTCGTACTACAGCATACAGCACATGGGTCCCTATGGCTTTTTGCTATCTCTATTTTCCACGCTTCCTATCCTTTGGGTGTCTGCAAATTTCTTCTGCAGTAAGTTTTTATTTATCTGTGAGTAAATATGCCCAGTGACACTCCATAAATCCAGCCAGGAGTCTTTCCAATCAGCAGTAATTTCTCCTTGGTTACTCTTATTGAGATCTGTTGGATGGATGATTCTTAATCTGCTTTATTGACATGTCACTTGTATTCTACAGTACAGATTTTTAAGATGGGATTAACCAACCCATAGACATTCAGATCATCCTGTTTTTCTTGTAAATAAGATGATATTTTATTGTCAGTTAAATTTAATTATGAGCAAGATGTATTTCTTTTTTAGTCACAAGATTTGTGTAAGGAAACTTTAAGATATATTTTGTTGTAACATTTTTCACTTCGCTTTTCATTTAGCTTTGGTTAAGCATTTCTTATACACTGTAGCTTTTGAATTCTTGTATTGATGGTATTTTCAGAGGCAAGTAATAGCTCTATGTGTTTTGAATAAGTGCCATCATGAAGCAATCCTTTCTGTTCTATAAGAGCTTGATAACACTTGAGCCCTAGTGCGTGCATGTGTGTATTTACTTGCACTTATTATTAGGAACTGAGCTAAGGAAGTCTCATTGCAATAATTACAGCCCCTTCTTTGCTCTTATCTGTTGATTCTTAATGGAGAGAAAAATCCCATGAGTAAAGGAAGAAAAGAGTGTGAATATTTTAAGCACATGCAGTAAACAATGCTGTTCGCTTAGGCAGAAGTTACTTCCTAAACACTGGTGTTTGTTGGTAATTTTATTCCATTAAGCACTACTATTTAATGGCTTTTTGTCTTCCTCACTTTGGTATTTCTCCAAGTAACAAGAGTGTTTCTGAGGAGGGAAAGGAAAAGGAGGTGGCAAATTTCTGTGGAGCCCCTGGGAGGAGTGTGCAGTTGGGAGAAGTTGGTCGAGAGAGGTCGAAGAGAAACACTGAGGTCACAGGTGTGGAGTAGGGCAGATAGGCCAGAACAGATAGCCCATGACTGCTGGGAGCTATTGGATGGAGCCACATTTCAGTTCATGAGTGCAGGACACACCTGACCTATCTGTGTGTCTCAAGCTAACATCAGAAATTGCTGCTAGCAGGGCAATCCACAGCATGTACAGAGCAGCAGCAAGACCATGCACTCTCACAGCGGTGCTGGCTCCTGTGGCAGTTTAAATTAATTGTCTCACTTGAGCTTTTAGAAGTTGTGGGATTGACTGCACGTAGCCCTCTGTGTACTTGCTTTGTTTGTAGTTCCTTTCCTCTGATGTGTTTCTGAGACCCTCAGAAGCATTTATGAAAGAGTTTCCACTGCCCTTCTGCAGGGGCAAAAGCTTACTACAGAGTACTACAGTTACAACTTGCACAAAGTACTGCTTTTATTTTCTCCATCCTTCCTAGTAGAAGGCACATAACTATGATTGTTGTTGTGACATATATCAGAGGCTGGGCACAGGTCAGAACAAAATACCAGAGCTTCTGCTGTGTTCCTCTGTAACACTAAAACCTCTGTCTTTTTAATACGCATTTCTGAACATCCCTTACCATTAAACAACACTAATATAACTACTGATACAGCTGACATGCTGTACTAGCAGAAAAAGCATAGAAACAATAGTGAAGGGACCCTGCAGCTGGAAGTTGATGAATCTGAAAGCACAAAATGGATGAAATGCCTGTGACATCAGATTTCAGTAGGGAGAAACTTACTACAGGTGAAAAATATAACTGTGCAGCATAACATTAATGAGAAGGTAGCATACTCAGGAGGACTACAAGGGTGTCACAAGGTTAGGCAGGGAGAATATTAGAAGGACCAGAGCCCAACTAGAAATTAATATGGCTACTGCTATAAGAGACAATAAAAAGTGCTTCTGTAAGTACATTAACAGCAAAAGAAGTGCTAAGGAAATTCTCCATCCTTTACTGGATGCAGGGGAAACATAATGACAAAGGACACAGAAACGGCTGAGATACTTAATACCTTCTTTACCTCAGTCTTTTGTAGTAAGACCAGTTGTTTCCCAGGTACTGAGCCCCCTGAGGTGGGAAACAGGGACAGGGAGCAGAATGGAGCCCCCATAATTCAGGAGGAAATGGTTGGTGACATGCTACACCACTTAGACACCCATGGGTCAAGAGGCCAGATGGGATCCATGCAAGGGTGCTGAGGGAGTTGGTGGAAATATTCACTGACCCACTTTTCATCATGTACCAGCAGTTCTGGTTAACCTGGGAGGTCCTCGGTGACTAGAGGTTGGTGGATGTGACACCTGTGTACAGAAGGGCCAGAAGGAGGATCAGGAGTTGCAGGTCTGTCAGCTTGACCTCAGTGCCAGGGAAGGTCCTGGAGCAGATCATCCTGAGTGCCATCATGCAGCACATACAGGACAACCAGGGCATTGGCCCAGCCAGCACGGGTTTGTGAAAGGCGGGTTGCTCTTGCTTTGAGCAACCTGATCTTCTTCTATGACCAGGTGACCTGCTTAGTGGATGAGGCTGTGGCTGTTGGCTGCCTTGACATCAAGTGAAGCTTTTGACACCATTTCCCACAATGTTCTGGAGAAAGTGGTGGCTTGTGGCTAGGATGGGTGGACATTTGGCTGGGTAAAAAACTGTCTGGATGGCCAAGCCCAGAGAGTAGTGGTGATTGGAGTTACATCCAACTTGGGGCCAGACTCTAGTGGTGTTCTCCAGGGCTCAGTATTAGGACCAGCTCTGTTTAATATTTGTATTAAGGATCTGGATGGGGGGGATCCAGTGCACCCTCAGTTTGCAGATGACACCAGACTGAGAGGAAGTGTTGATCTGCTGGAAGGCAGGAAGGATCTGCAGAGGGATATGGACAGTCTGGATTGATGGGCTGAGGCCAGTGATATGAGGCTCAAAAAGGCCAAGTGCTGGGTCCTGCCCATGGATCTCAGCAACCCCAAGCAGCACTGCAGGCTGAGGCAGAGTGGCTGGAAAGATGTCTGGTGGTGGAAGGACATTGAGGTGTTGGAGAATGTCCACAGAAGAGCAACAAAGCTGGTGAGGAGTCTTGTGAGCAGCAGCTGGGGGTGTTCAGCCTGGAGAAAAGAAGGCTCAGGGGAGACCTTACTGCTCTCTACAGCTAATTGAAAGGAGGTTGTAGAGAGATGGGGTTCAGCTTCTTCTTATAACAAGTGACAGTACAAGAGGAAGCGGCCTCAAGTTTTTTCAAGGGAAGTTTAGATTAGATGTTAAGAACAATTTCCCCACCAAAAAGGTTGTCAAGCATTGGACCAGGCTCCCCAGGAAAGTAGTGGAGTCAGCATCCCTGCAGGTATTTAAGAGATGTGTGACACATGTGGCACTTAGTACTCATCTTAGAAGAATACTGAGGACTGATTAATGTGTGTAATTCACAGAGGCAGCCAGGATACATCCAAAGGTGCCAAAGAAGCTGGCCATTTCCTAAGCCACCAGCTGAGTGGCCAGGATTAACAAGCAGCAGCCTCAGGGATGATACTGGGCCTGACACTATTTAGTATCTCTATTCTCTACAAAAAATACAAACCAAATACAATTTTGAGCAAGAAAATTAACTCTAACTTTGTATATTCTTCTGGTGGAGTATAAAATTAATGTTTTGATTGCTAAGATAATGCAGTTAGTTAGCTGAGGAGAAGAGTCACGTAATTTGTGCAGGAGATGTAGTTTAGTTACATAAATCTGGATCATTCTTGGAAAAAAAATCCTTGAATATTAGAAGCAGTAGCCTTAGATTTTAATGCTCTGAATTGGACTAGCCAAACCTAAAGGATTAAAGCATTAATAATGAAATACGATGAAAGAAAATTATACAGATATTCTAAGCTTTATCAAAGAAGATTATCTGAAAAGAAGAAATGAGGAAACCCAATTCCAATTCAATAATAAATCTTTTAATTTACAATCTGTAGAGGTGAGTATAACCTAAGGCATTAGGAATATAATTTTATACATTATTGGTAGTTTTTCTACAGAGCTGCAAAGTACATCTCTTGCACAATTTGGGACGCTTTGACCATGAAGTGAACTGCATATTCATTAGTAAAGACATTTTTAAAAATAAAAGTAAACTGGCAGAGACCAGCTGAGTCCGTGACTGTGTGATGGTTTTTTGGTTTTATTTTTGCCTTTAATTGTTATTTGTAGTGCCAAGTCTGGGAGCAGAGGGCTCCACAGCAAGAGTTTTTCCGACTTGAAATTACCATTTTTAATGATGGAACAAAGGACGAGTCTTCATGAATGCATCCTTGAATGCCTGACAGCGAGGATTCTGTCCTCTCCTCTTCTCCAAGGAGGCCTATTGCAGCCTGTGTGTCACTTGGCTAGAATAGGAGTGTCTTTGCACAAGGCTTATTTTCATTTGGAATCCAAACACACTGTCTAGTAACTCTCCTAGTTCTCCCAGTATTTCTGTTGCACTGAATGCACTAAACTGTCTGTTTTGTTTCAACTTGCAAGAAATTTTGTGAAAGGTATTTTAACTATTAACTGTAAAAATAAGTTAAGGACTACAAATTGGCTAAATTCTGTATGAATAGAAAACACGCAGGTTAATTATGCTCAGTGACTGGGTTTCTCTCAATAGTTATATCAAGTTGTCTGATGTTTAGGACTAGTGGGGCTGCATCAGTATTTGAATAATCAGTTACCTAGAGTCTCCTTGGAAATCTACTTTTCAATGGGACATTGTTTTAATCTGCAGATGTATTAGGTTTTTGCAGACACACTTCTTGAAATTAAGTCTACAGTAGTATATAAACTTGCTGCTTATCTCCCAACAAACGTGCCAGAAAGCCCTGCAGAGCCCTTGCAGCACATAATTACCACCATTGGAAGAGTCCTGGAGCCACAAAGGAGAAAGGGAGCATATTGTGTTAGCTCTACGTCTTCCACCCTTTTGAGAGCTTTCTCTGTCAATTTTCTTCCTGTTTATTTCTCTTCAGACTGCACAGAAGGAATGTAGGAGCTCCTTGATGGTATTTTATTCATACTCTCTTAAATTTTCAATGTGGGAAGTGGCAGCTGTGCATTAGGCATCTGTATAATGAGAGCTGAAGAAATTCTGCCTGTCTCAAAAATACAAGCATATGTCAAAGGACTTCTGATCTGTGGGTTAGTGATAAGAATTGTTACTATGATATGGAACCATCACTTTCAAGAGAGACTAGTATTATGTTAGCAGTAAAATTTAATTATTGCATGCTATGCTGTGTGTTTTGGAAGTGGTATGCGAAGGTAAATGGACAGCTTAATTGTCCCATTACACTGAAAAACACTCGTCACTGGAACGCAAATCCATTTCAATGAAGCATGTCACAGACTGTTTTACATTGCTCCTGAGATGCAGTTTCTTGGTGTATTCATTTGAATTTCACTCTGTCAGTGAAAACTGTTGCCAATGGTTATTTCAAGCTAGGTTTATGGGAGAATAAAAGAATAAAATTTGACCAACTTTCTTCACACATATCTTATGCTGCCTTAATATTCTGATTATGAGAAGTAAAGATGAAAATATAGTTAGTGCACATATTTGTGTGTGTTACATTTTAAGGAAGAGTTATTAATACATTTTGCCAAGAAAAAGCAGTCATTCAAGAACTTACACTCCATTCTTTCAAAAGTTACTTTTAAATTTTGCTTTTCATTTTGTGTGTGTGTTAGGGAATACCTGGTAAGCATTCTTGAAAATCAGGCCATTTTCTGTGTGGCTAAACAGCACAATTAATCCTTTTTTTTTGGATCCTTTAAAAAATACCATTGCTCGATTGTGCATTTAGGGTGTGCTCAGTTTTGTTGCATTCAGCCAGTATTAACTTTTTCTTGTGTTGTTGCATTACCCACTCTACTGATTGAAAAATCCCATTAATGATTTCTTAATTTTTTTTTCTCAGAATAAAATCTAATCCAGCCGTCCTAGTTGACAGTAGAATTACAATAATTCTGTAGGTGGGACATATAAGGACATAAAATCAGTGGAAAATAGGACAGAAATTGTAGTTCAGAACACTTAATCTTGAGCTTTTTCCGTCTTTTTTGATACAATCGTCATCCATTCTTTTTCACTGAAAAAATGGAAAGTGAAATCTGAAAGAGTTGTGGCTTTCATTTTAGAATCAACTACAAACATACCTCTACTTTAAACATGGGACAGGACTGTTAGGAATGGGCAAAAGATTGTCATCTGCGTTTTTATGAAGTTAAAGTAGATGTATGCATATTTATTTTTTTAATATAACCTTCTGATTGGTATCTTTTTTGTACAACCTGAAGCTTTGAGCTAATATGCACCACCCCCCAAAAAAACCAAACAAACAAAACCCAAACCAACCATATGGAACTCCACTGCAATTGACAAGATATTTTTGTTAGATAGGTGTATGTGGCTCTGATGGCCTCCCTACCTGTGCTGTGTGTGTCATTTGATGCTGGCACATCTGTAAAGGCAGATGGTACCTGTACAGAAAGGGAGCGCTGTGTGTCTGATGTGTGTTAGTAGTGCCTACACACCACTGCAGAGAGGGGCAGAGCAGAAACCTTTGGAAGGCTCTTAAGTTCATACTTTTGATTGCAGCGTTAGCACGACTGTGGTCATGATGGCAGTATCTTGTGTCCACTACATTATCTTAATTTCTACTTTTCTCTGTGGTGTTCGTACTGTTCCAATTGCTCTGAACTTTAGTGTCTGTCCCTAGCACGATACAGTCATTTCCTTCCATAAGGAAGCTAAGTCTGGCAATAAATTCTGTACCTGCCACCTAGTTTGTGTCTGTGGCTGTCAGACACAATGCCGACATCTTTAAATTCTTTACTCTCTCATTCTAGGTAGCGTGTTCAAGGTCTTCAGGGGGATGTGTGAAAATCGAGATTGAATGGGAAGCCTGCAGGTTAAACTAGAGGCACTGGTTATCTTCTGTAAGACTTTTTGAAACAGCAGTCTCACTAACTTTGGGCCTGTGAGGCATGTGTATTCTTTTATCTGATAGAAGGAAAGAGAAATTTCAGACTAAATGCTGTTTGTTTAATAGAGTGTAAGGGCTGCTGGCAACATTGGCAAGGACTCTTAACAGGGAAATGGCTCAGTTCCTTTCCAAACGGGTATACATTTTCACCTTGCCTGTCCTTTGATACTCAGTTTTAAGTGGAATTACTCAAGCTGCATTCTAATATGCTTTTACCACTGATAAGTTTTCACTGTTTCTTGAACACATCATTAGCATCTGCTTTGCTGCACTGTTCATGTGATATGTGTTTGTCTCAAAAGATTATGTTACTTTAACTTATCCAGAACTGTTCAGGTGCATTTTATCCTATGATGTTGGGAGTAGCTATAAAATTCAATTACGGAAGAAAAATCCGTATTCCCTGGAGAATGCAGAGGAAAGATTTAAGACACCAACATGGATTCAAGACCTTAATAGTGTTAGAAGGCTCCTAAGTTTTCCTCTTTTCTCTCAGCTACCTCTTTTTAGTCTCTTTGGATGTTCTTATAAATTGTTTCCTGCTTGCTATGACATTTTTCTAGCTTGCTTGAAATACCATTTTGGAAAAACTTCACATTCTCTTGAAAAATATCTTGGCTGTCTCACCCACTCTGGAGTACTCACAAGTTTCCTCTAGAATGCCAGGTTGTCTTGTGTGCCGCATGTGACCAAATGAACAGAAAGGTTTCTGTTTAGGAATTACTGTTAGGCTAAATTAATTCCTCGAGCTCTTTAATGTTATATTTTGACCACTCAAATGATATTCAGATATGAGGACATTAAATGAGAAAGTATGTACCCTTCTCTCATATTTTCTTAAAGATGCCCCATCACCACAATAACAGTCAATTTCTTGTAAGTAGGCATTACAAGAAATTACAGTAATTTTGTGTGGATTTATGATGGTGAAAAAGCAGAAGAGTTGATTACCTCAATTAAAAAAGAAAAATCCATCAGGTCCAAAATTTCTGCATCTTATTTGGACTGAGACTTAGCAAGAAGTGCTGATGAAAACACGATGGGAAAAGCAGAATTCTCACCTTTTGTTGTAACTGAGAAGGTGCAAGCAAATTGTCAGCTTGTGTCCTCTACCTAACACTCTGTATAAATATTGCCAAAATTTCACCTCCCAGGAACCACATGATTAATTCAAAAATCCTTTATTCTCACTTCAAGCTGTTGCTGGTGAAGTGGGTTTTATAACAGTATTTCAAATGCTCTACCAGTGCTCTAAGCCTTTGCTTCTGGTTTCTTAAATTAGCAGCGCCAATGCAATTGGGAACTAACAAAAATCGTCTTAAATAAATAAATGGAGGGGGGGGGGGCAAAAAGGGGCAAAGTGTCTTTTTGGAATCACCTTTTAGTCTTGAATATTTTAATTCAAATTTAGGATGCAGCTGGCCAGTATGATGTGGGGGAAAGTGCAAGTTGTGGTAGTTTGGTAGATGCACTGAGGGCAATGTAAGGCTCTTCTGCTTTGGGTATTCCTCAACATGTAATTACTTGGCTGGTTGCATGTAATGCTTAATTGATTTGCTTCACCAGGCACCACCCTACAGTGATGAATATGTTTTCCTAAAAAGCAGGAGCAGATGAAGCTCCCTCTCTTTGACTTGCATTTTCCTGTTTCTGTGTACACAAAGGGATGATGTCTCTTCTCTCAGTCCTGTATGACTTCTCCAGAAGTAGATTTGTTGTTGACCTTCATCAGCACTTGGTTCTTCAGGTATTTACTTGTTGCTGTAGGTCTTTACTAGTTAATAGAACTAATAGGCCTGGAAAATGAACTAATGGCATTGTCAGGACAGGTACATTGATAGCATAATCCTCAATGCAAACGTATTCTGAGTTACTGGGGAGATAATATGTCATCTTCAGCTTCTGCATTATCTTGTAAGTGAGCCTCTGGCAGGTATGTGAGAGGTCACTGCAGTCTCTCTAAGAGCTCTGTATTTCCAGGTAGGATGGAGAATGATCTGAGCAGTACCAGGAAGCTAAGGACAGAGATAAATACATTTGTATTTGCAAAGAAATATTTAGTAGTCACGATAATTAATATAATTAATATTAAATATTAGTCTGGCCAGAGCAATTCCAAAGGGATTTTTTATAGATATAGGAAGGTGTGATTTATTCTCCTCTCTGCAAACAGTAGAAAAGTATTATTTGGGGGAAGGGAAGAAGGGAGGACAGTGGTGAATATTCCCTTCACTACAATCAAGAGACCATAATGATCAACAGACTAATAAGTTGCTGGCTTGTCAGTTTAATGAGACAAGTCTCTTCCATATGTTTTTATCATGGACCATAGGTACTGATTCTTATAAGGTACTGAATCATATAGCTGATAGAAGGAAGCGTAAGAGAAAAGCTTTGTACTAGCAAGTTTTCCAGTCATTTAACCATAAACTTTTAGGTTTTGTATATAAAACAGCATATGTTGTATTACTGTCCATATAATCAGTCACAGCTTGATGCTGTGACGACTTCCCTGGGGAGCCTGTTCCAGTGCCCAACCACCCTCTGGGTGAAGAACCTTTTCCTAATATCCAAAGTAAATCTCCCCTGACACAACTTCAGACCATTCCCACAGGTCTTGTCTCTGCTTACCAGAGAGATCAGTGTCTGACCCTCTGCTTCCCCTCACAAGGAAGTTGTAGGCTGTGATTATGTTTCCCCTCAGTCTCCTCTTCTCCAAGTTGAACAGACCCAGTGCCCTCAGTTATACGGCTTTCTCTCAAGGCCCTTCACTTTGTTGCCCTCCTTGCATCATGTTTCCTACTAACCTCTCCTATCATGGTGTTCCACTCCCCTTTTTGCCCTCCTCAGCAACTCTGGATTGGTATATGAGGTTGTTGCCATGTTTGATGATTGGGTCTAGTGCTTGTTGTTCAAAAATGATTGCTCTGCTCATACTGATAGAACTTTAAACCTATAGTCATTTCCTGTCAGAAGTGTGCCAAGTTTGGATCTGTTCTAAGATCAGGTGCGTCCAGTTTAAGGTGATGGAAGCAGGCAGGGATTGAATGCTGTAGCACTACAGAAAGTAAAAGTAAAGGTAGCTGAACACCAAGCCGTAAGACAGCTGCTGTCATAACAGGTGCAGTTCTGACACTCTTCGAGAGCAGAATGAGTCCCGAGGCTGAAAGCATTGCTTAGTTTGAGGCACAAACACAAGTGATTACTGAGCCACATTTATTTATTTGCCCATATTCTGAAATGGCCTCTACATACATCTGGAATAGATCAAAACATTGGTTTGTGCTGATACAGTGATGCAAGGCATGACTTTCTAAACTGGCAAGTGACTTTCTAAACTGGAAGGTGGATAGTGCTCAGATGTTCTTGTTACTAGATGTCATAAGCCAAGATTTCTTTTGAGGAAGTAATGACATTTTTATCAATAGGAGGATGAACACTTAGCTTTTCTAGTGACAGAGCCATTGGAACTAAATTCATTGCTCCTCAGTGTCAGTGTCCCATTAAGCCAATGGTACTACTCAGATTTTGGTTACACCCCAGGGCACCAGCCATAGCAGTGGGTCTCCTTGTTCTACTCATCATTCTTCTTCTATTTGCATCATATAGACCCTAGAAAGAGAAAGCTGTTTTCACTCTGGTGAAGCTCTGTTGGTGTTTGAATACAGTGGTTATGAAATAGGTGGGGTTTCAATGCAGGAAAAAGTGACCATGTTGTGCTGTCACTGCAGCCAGAATATTCTCTCTCTCTTTTTTTTTTTTTTAAATAATAAAAATGTTACATTTCCATTAAAATTTAATTTTAGGGTAAGATGGTGAAAGGGATGGGGGGTGCCATGGACCTGGTATCCAGTGCACAGACCAAAGTCGTCGTCACCATGGAACACTCAGCCAAGGTAAGGCTCTGCCACTTCTTTCTAAATGAGTGTTTTGTGCTATACCAAAAAAAAAAAAAAAATAAAAAGAAGAAAGTGGAAAAAAAGAGACATTAATTCTGCTTCTTTGTGAGATTTGATAGTTTTGCTGTTACTTATTATGGTGGTGCAACTGAGGCTAGGTTAGGATGGTTCCTTTCTTCTTGTAAGTGAATCATTCACCATGCGGAAAAAAATGAAATATTAACTTGGTGTTTAAAAGCTGCACATGTTTTTTTAGCTACTTCATGCAAATTTAATGGGGGTGGCAATTGCCAGAGCTAAAGTAGAAGCTGCCCTACTCTTTGCCTCAAAATAATCTGAAAAATGAGGTTCCCCGTGGCTAAATACTTGTTATGATGGAAAGGTATTTACCTTTGAATTGCCAGTCAAATTGGTGCCGACAGCTTAATAGAACAGATCTTTTTGATGAGATGCAGACTGCCTTACATCATTATGTGTTAGTGGTTAATTGAAAGAGTTCTTTGTGGGTGCAGTGCTATAGACATAAGCAGTCCCCCACAAAAGATCGTAGGAAACTCTTCATTTGAATCTTCTAACATGGGACTGTGCAAAATACAAGAAAAATGTACTGAAGGACAAAAATCTCTATACAGAATGTTTAAAAATGCACTTCTTGTTTAAGTTCTGGGTTTCTGGTATTCCAAATTTGTTGTATGTCTGCAACAAGAATTAATGTGTATTGTTGAAAATAAGATCCTTGTCAGAATGCATATAGGCAATCATAAGGAATTTGCATGGTAAGCTATAGCAAATACGTAAATATGAAAGTAAGTATAGTAGCAATTGTGTGATTTTTAATGAGATGTCAAGAATTAATTTTCACTTAAAAAAAAAATTGAAAAATGTAGTAGTTTCACAGTTTATACTAAGCTGTGATCTCCAGGGGCACATTGTCAGTGACAGGCCTGAGTTTAAGCCAACAGTTTTCATGCTGGTACACATAAATAAATAAATGAAATTAAAAAGCAAATTCATCCTTATGACTTGCATCACTAGCCCAGAGCCTCCCAAAAACTACATATGTAGTTATCCATTTGTTCATACATACACTTCGGGTGTTAATGTGATCTCAATAAATATTTATGCTAAATTTCTACTTACTGTGGAATTTGGTTAAGGCTCAGAGTCCAGGAAAGGTGTAAGTATTCAAGCCAGTTTTTCTATTTAGAGACACTATTGCTGAAATATTTTTTCAAAACAGTGTTTGAAAATTGTTTGCTGGGTTTTTTTCTCTGTGAGAGTACTGAAACCTGAAAAAATGAAAGCACAGATAGCTTTACTGTTATGAACGGTCCAGTCATTGAATCATTTATTTTTGCATACATATACCTACTTTGGGCACTAACGTGCATGCTGTGCCTCCTATGCACTTCAGGAGAGCCAGTTACAGGCTTTCATAAATTATTTCTTCTGCTTTTGTGAGGATGCATTGTCAAACTAAACTCTATGCATTATTTTTATTTTATTCTTTTTTTAAAATGGCACTCTTTCCTCTTACCTAGTATGTTTTTGGGGTCTTCATACTAATGCCTCTTGTTTCCTCAAAAGTTAAGATGATAAAAAATAGAAATCTCATGTTTAGAAATCAAAAACTGCCGTTAAAGTTTTCAGGTACTTTTTTTTTTATTTAAAAGACAAGCAAATATAGCACCCGTGAGGCCAGTTCTGGAAGTCAGAAGCCTTTTGTTGGGTGTGACTGCTTTTTAATTTTTTACACTGAAGATTTTCTTGCAAACTTATTGCATCTGAATCTATGTATCAGAGGAGCAGTGTTTCATCCTGCTTAAAGCCCAGTGTGCTATTGAATGAAAGAAATGTCTGCATGTACTGAGACACACTCTTGTCTGTTGGCTTTTGAGTAAAAGGCACAATTCTGTCATCTTACTCTCCAAATAAATAAGAAACCTAGCATCAGATGCCAAAATTTGCTGTATATCAACAACAGTCAAGATTTGATGGATGAAAATACAGTGGAAAACATAGAATATACTCAGTACCTTCAATGGAAATGTTCAAGAGTTGCTGCAATAGGTAGTTCTTGGGCACAGTTTTGTCTTGTGAATGATCTTTCAATCCTTATCAAGATTTTTTGTATAACAGTAATGGCTTGTTAAACATTAAATTTTTCCAAGAGTTTAATAGCCCTTCTCTTTTTAGTACAGACACTGAAGTTTTTAACATAGAAATAGTCTGAGTCCTTGCAGCACAGGCAAAACATAATTTACAGTTAATTATGAGGATGAAACTAGTATCTGTCTTAACACTCAAATACTCAAAGAATTTTCCTCTTTTTAAATTCTGATATGTAGTGTGTTACAGATACAAATAAATACACTCAGTCCCAAATTAACTACATTTTTAATTACCTAAACTTGTATGTGTATTGAAAAACAAAAGATACAGAAGTTGGATGAGAGAACATGGAATGAGATTTGTAGAAGACTCTTCAGCTTAAGAAGCACTATTGAGGAGGGGTAACGAAGAAATATACATGATAATGAGGGCACGGAGAAAGTGGATGCGGAAGGGCTCGTCACTGCCTTATAAAAGAAGTAGGGATACCTAACTGAAATTAGCAGCCTGCATGGTTGAAACAAGAACAAACACTTTTCACAGCCAGCTAACGAAGTTGTGGATGATCAATAGAACGATATAAGATCTCAAATAATTAAGCCTATAAGAAAGGGACTAAACTGCTTTATGAGGTTGAGTTCATCAAGGACAAATAGCATTGCCCAGAAGCAGTCTCTGCATCAGAAAATCTGTGTGTCACAGCATATCAGAAACCAGGAGGGCATATCTGTAGAAGGGTGTTCCAATTTTTGCTCCGTATGCTTAGGTCACTGTGAGACACTTGGGAAATGAACCTGAAGTCTAATTCATTAGCCTCTTTTTTAATTTATTTTTTTCTAAACTACCTCTTTGTTTATAACCATGAAGAAAAAAATAATAGAATAGAAGGTTGTCATTTAATGTCTAGACAGTCACTATGCATCTGTGTCTGATCTGCTAAATACTGCCTGAGAGAATTAAAAGTCAAGTTCTTACCCCCATACCATCATTGACATGTTTTGCAAAACATAGTAAAGTAAGGCTGGTAATTGTTCCATTTTGTGAAAAGAGTTTTCTACACTATTCAGAAAAATAGAATGGAAACTGGTTGAAAGCACTTGATTTGGACATGACTGAAACATGGAGCACTGAATTGAAATCTCCTTTCTCAAACTGTGTTGTGCAAGATTAAGGACATTTTGGTTCTTCAGCCACAGAATTTTTTTACTTAAGGAACACCTTAAGGCTTTATATATCTACACAACAGTCTTTTCCTTTATCTGAACAAGTCCTGTATAAATTCAGATGGTAGAAAAGCATTCCATTCAGATTGCTGTTCTTACATCCTACCTGATGGATGTCTTCCAAAAGTCACAGAATCGTTTTGGTTGGAAAAGGCCTCTAAGATCATTGAATCCAGCCTTTGAAAAGATCAGGAAACGCATGTCATCTTCAGTGCCAACTGGTAATACAATATTCTTCAGCTCAAGCGTTAAGAAGCTCAAATGTATCAGTTATCAGGGACACAGGAGCCATTCAAGCTGCCACCTCTGCAAGTCCATGCATTTAAATCTCAATTAGGTCCCAGAAAGAGACACTTCATTTTATAGGGCTGAAAAGTGTATCTGATATGTTTATGATTTATGAATAGCGCAGATTAGTCTTGGCTCTTAGGCAAAGTGTGTAAGAATGTCCTCAAGAGGGACAGGATATAAGTAGATCAATTGAAAGTAACTAGAATGAAGAAATAGTTCTTCACAGAAAAAAAATATATTCAAACGCACATGGATTGCTTATCTTGTTTTCACTCGGGAGTCAAACTGGCTGCAAGGTGGTTCCTGAGTTTATATTAAGCCTTAAGGCAAACTGGTGATGGTAAATTTTTTGAGTATTGCATTTAGATGGTTAAATGAGACATGTTACACTCTGAGAGTTCTGAACTGAAAATTGATAATTAGAGAAAAAAATAAAAGGATGGGATAATGGGAGAAATGTGCACTTAATGGTACCTCTGTAAAACACAAATACTGATGAAAAATGTAGCAATCTATTTTTTTTATATCCATTCAGAGCTCTTGAAGCCTACATTAATTTAGTAGGTTTTAAAGCCATTTGTGAACTCTTACTAAAAGAAGGAAGAAAAAAAGAAAAAAAGGAAATTAAAAAAAGATGAGGAGATCACTCCCAAAAACCCACGACCCAAATCTTACCTGTCCAGCTTCATATCAGAAGCTATGTCTTCTCATGAGGTAATATTTTTCCCAGGATTTTTAATTTTTTTCTTTCATGTGTCATTGGTGAGGTCCCATGTATTTTTTGTCCTCACAGGAAGGGCAGATTATTAAGCAGCAGTATGCAGAACTTCTAAACTTAGGAGTCCACTCAGTGGTACAGTAAGATTCTTATTGGTCATCTTCCTCTATGTAGGATTTAAGTAATAACTGTCCCAAATTGCCAGAGATGTAGTCTGCCATAGGAGTGAATTCAAAGAGTGTTCTGAATATACTGAATGTTTCAATAACACAGAATGACTACAGCTGTGATTTTCGTGTATGTATTTGAATTCTGAGTAAGTTGTGTTGTTTTTGAAAATTTTTGTTCGTCTCTATATTATTAAACACAGGGCAATGTCCATAAAATCTTGGAAAAATGCAGCTTGCCACTTACTGGGAAACAGTGTGTTGACCGCATCATTACAGAGAAGGTAAAGTACTTTTCTTGAATCCTTGCTAACAAATTCCTCCTCCATCCAAAATGAAAGTAGTAGAGCTTAGTAAAAATGAAGAATATGTTTAGTATCTGTTGCCACTGGAGGGAAAAGACACCCTTGGAGCTCAGGTCCAAAGGTCTTGGGGCTCATATCTTTCCTTTTAAAGCTATGACATGCTGCATGCTGAACTGTACACTTAGACACTTTCAGAACAAAGATGCCATGTATGACAGGCATGAAAAGTGTGTATCTCTTTATTTTTCCCAAAGTATTCCTGAAAATTTGCTGTGAGATGCAAATCTTAAAGTACAGCTGTAATCACAGCTTGGGGTTTTTTGGTTGTTTTATTATTTTTGTATGTGTGTGGGGGGGTGTTTTGGTTTTTGGTTTTTTGTTTTTCGTTTTTTTTTTTTTTCCTGGGGGGGTTTTGTTTGTTTTGGGTTTTTTTTGTTTGTTTGCTTGTGGGGTTTTTTGTGTTTTTTTGTTTGGTTTTTTTTTGTGTGTGTTTTTCTTCTTTTTGTTTTTGTTTTGCTTTTGGTTTGGTTTTTTTTTTTGTGTGGGGGGGAGTTTGTTGTTGGTTTTTTTCTTTGTTTGTTTGTTTTTTGATTTTTTTTTGTTTTCCCCCAGCAGAACACATATAAATTAGACAATCGGCATCTTTCTCGGTGTGTACTACAGACTGTTTCAGATATACCTGTAGCTGTAGCAGAGCTTTAAGTCTTTTGTTCTTACTTGATTCCGTTAGTGAAGCAGTTTATTCTCCTGTGCAAGTATATATGAGCATCTGATATTGCTGCTTCTCAAAGTACATTAGTGGATCTTTTCAGCAAAGGATAAGTGACTTAAGGTTTTTGCTGTAATCATACTCCTTTTATTATCAGTGTTTACATTTTTAAGGACTTAAAGTAGTCCCTCTGTGAGCCATCTATCATGCCAAGTAGAATGCATCAAAGATGCTGATGTAGAATTTGCTTTCTCCAGTGGTATGTTGCTACATTTAAAGGATTTTTCTTCACAACGTAAGGAAAAATAAATTAAAATATGGAAGTTTTTTCCAGTCCTCTACTCACTGGCCACATACAAATATAAGGTACAAAGAAAATGAGAGGGAACAAAAACTGATATAAAATAAACAATAAGCAAAATTTCTCTTAAGATTCATCACTTGCCAGATCTTGTGGCTTTATTGGGAGATGACACAAATGTACAACAGCATTTAGATAATGTTGCAAATTCTGTTACCACAGTAGCATCCTAGTGTGCATGTTCCTTTATGACCAGCTTCTCTTTTAAGACTTAGAGGAGCTGTCATTTTTTAGTCCCATAAAGTGGTCTCGTGCCCAGAGGACAGCTAGTCTTCAGTACACTTCTGTGATGAGCTTAAGACTGAACTTTTATTCCAAGTTCAATTTTCACTGGTCTTTTGGTACTGAACTTTTATTTTCAAGGAAAATTACTTTAAACCTTATGGTTTCCCTGGCAACTAGCTTGCAACCTGTGTATCTCCCTCTGGTAGGCACTATTAAAGTGCGCATTGTTTTACAGGTGTTTTTATGTGATGTGCTTGTAAGTCTCAGAATTGGATTGCATATCTTATGAAGACATCAGGAACTTTGCTCCTTCAACCATTTCCGCCCAGGCTTTCTATTGAACATACAGCAAGAAATGTTCATTGCTAGCTTCTGAAAATACTAACATTTGCACTGGGTGTGCAGTAACTGTAGGAGAAACTTACAATGAGACAAAGGTGATCTGTACTCTCTACTGGCCTTAAAATTAAATAAAACAATGAGGGAGATGTTCACTTTTCCTGTTTCTTTCATGGTCTCTTGCTGGGCATTGTCTTGCAGCAAAGAACGTTTCAGCCCTTTCCTTTGAACTTCCCATTCTCACCAAATGGGAGTGGCAGGCATGGTCCTCATTTCCTGCAGGGATAAACAGTTGTACATTTGTCCCACAAAACTAACACATGTAGTATTTTAAATTCTTTCAGATTCAAAAAAATGTAGCAGAAATCTTTAGTGATCAGTCAGAAAATTGAAACCAATTGATAGTGGCATCTTTTGTTACTGAGGGAATGCTACCTACTTCAGCACACCGTTTTGTACAATATTACCATTTACATCCCTGTTTGCTGCTTTGGTAATAAAAAAAAATAATTGTGTGCTTTTTGATCTTTGTAGGCGGTGTTTGATGTGGACAAGAAGAAGGGATTGACTCTCATAGAAATCTGGGAAGGACTGACAGTGAATGATATCAAGAAAAGCACTGGCTGTGACTTTGCAGTAAGTAATTTTACAAACCCATATAGTTAGTCTGGAGTCAAAACAAATATTCTCCACAAGTGTTCATCACATGAAGACTTGTAGATGAAGTAAGTTTCTTCTTTATAGGTGAGGACTGAATAGATTGCCTGTGGGATTTACAATAAAAATGTAATTTAAGGCTAATCTAGTGTGATTATGTCAGAAGCATCAGAAGCATCAGACGCTAGGAAAACCAGGAGAGATGGAGAAATTACTAAAAGGACAAGTGGAAAGGAAACTTTTATGCTTTGAAGAGGGAGCTGATCATTTTGGAGAAGTGGATGAATATTTATTTTTCCACTGTATAAGTCAGTTTACCTAAGTGTATGTTGCTAAGTTTCCATGCTGTCTTTAGGTGGAGTTGTAAGTCTTCTCAACAGGAGTGACATGTGTCCACTCTGTGTTAGTAGTGCCAGTCAGTGAACTGTTCTACCATTGATATCTTTGCTTTGTCTCTCCCTTTGTCTTCTATGAATGGAACTTATGCTCTGCATTAATTCAGAAAGCCCCTGCCTTTTGACATTTATTCTTGTCTCATTTACAAACACAAAAATGGATTATTAATGGAAAGCTGTAGCACACTAGGGTGTAACTGAATGCATGTATGGTTGATAATATAGTTTCTTCATGGCCTTCCCCTGCATGAACATCACAAATTTTTTTCTTTTGTTTTGTGAAGTCTTTTGGGGCAGTTCAGCCCTCCTTTGGCAAAGACAGCAAGTATGACTATGCAAATGCTGCTGTAAAAATAGTTGGGGAAAATTTAGTAGTGAAACAAAGTACTCTTCTTCTATGTAGAGTTTCATGGCAGAGCAATAGAACATAACTGAAAGACTGCAGAGCATTCAGTTAAGTGAAAGAGTTTCATAATAAGGCTTTGAGCATACTGTTGGTAGTAAGTAAAACTTTCAGAGCAATGAGCCTGTGAAATTCCATTCATTTCCTGTGTGCGTAAGAGAGCATTTCTGATAACTAAATATGATAGCGTATGTTTTTCTTTAGAAAATTTTAAATAAAGAGCTATTCACTGCTGAAAATAGCTTAATTTATCTGAGAAAAAATTTTGATTAAAGACAATTGGTCTGCAACTGCAGAGTGCAGAAAGCTGCTACAGAATCACTTTGGTAGGTTACTAATTTTCCAGGTAAAGTCATTATTATTTTTTAATTTAAAGTGGAAGCAAACTTCCATATTCAGCAATTCTGTGTGCAAAAGAAATTATTCAGCCTCTGACTTTGATCTAGGAAAAAATTATCAATTTTTTAAAACTTTGATAATGTCAGGACATCTTTTTCTTGCACTGATCAATCTGTCAAACAGCTAGCATCTAAAATTAAAAATGAACTTTGTAGGTTTGTGTCATGGTTTGAGATAGCCCCAAAAATCTAATTCCCTAGTCTTAAGCCCCCCCCCCACATCTCAACCTAATGTGAGATGGGTTTTTCCAGACAAAACACACCAGACTCCAAATGGGGGAAGGGGAATATATTACAATGACTATACAAATAAATATTATAATACATTATACACATGATCACAACTATCTCTACCATGACATAAGTATTTACAATGGATCAGATCTTTTCTCCCCTCCAAATAAAAGTCCAGGAGGGAAGAAGGACAGATCCCTTCTAGTCTCTGAGCAGCAGGATGTTCTAAGGCAGCAGGTTCTCCTCATCTGTCTTCCATGCAGCAGTTGATAGCTGGGTTGTTGTAGCTGGATCTCTTTTCAATACACACAAGGGGGTCTCCAAGCCCCTCGGCTCTCCTTCGGTCCAAGCAAAGGCCTCACCTGTGGACTGCCAGCAGGGACAAAACTCGCGTCATCACAGGCATATCACGAAATGCAGGGGCATCTTCGTGAAAGTCCCTTCCTCAGGGGATTCACCCCTGAGTCAGAACATCTTGGGCAGCTTCAGTTGCAAGCCTTTGCCTCAAGAGTTCCACCAGAGCTCCTGTGCTCTGTCTCAACTGCCAACGTGGCAGCAGCGGGGGGGGAAGCAAGGTCACCCCCCTCTGCATTCCATCTGGCCATCCCAGTCAAACTCTGGGACGTCTTTGAGCTTCTTAGCTCCTCTCTCTCTCCGGTACTGCTGTACTCCAAAGCTCCTCTCGAATAGGAGTCTATCTACTCCTCCTTTCTCGGAGGTCTCAAAGGAGTTTGGGGGGGGTCTGGTTTAGTTCTTACCCCCAAAACCTCTGTCTCTCAGCTACTGGCTCTCTTTTTCCTGGCTCTCCTTCCAGGAGTCTTCTCTGCGGTGCATACCGTTTCTGCTGCTTCTCCGGTTCAGTTCTTATCTGTCCTGGCTCTTAGCCAGAGTCTCTGAACGCTGCATCTCTGCTTTCTGCTCTGTCTCCACTGCCCACGGTGGAGAAAAACATCTCCCGGCTTAACTACAGATACTTAGTCCAGTCTAACACTGTTCCAAGTCTTTGCAGTCCACCCCCAGCCAGGGGCTGGGGGGCCCCAGAGGGCCCAAGGGGCTACGAGCCCCTTTCCTCGTGGCTCTACAACATGGCCACCACTCCTTCCAACAAACAAACTACAACTCTTCTCTTCCATTTGCTTGTGGAATGTTTGCATTTTGCAGGAGCGCCCATTGGACAGAACTTCAAAACTTCCAGGGGTTACCACCCCTTGGGGTTTTACCATTTTTCTTAGCCACTGGGGGAAAACAAGATTCAAACCACTACAGTTTGTAACTATTGCAATCAGTCACTTTGTTTTGTTCTTTTGTATTTAATTTGGGGAGTAACTTCATAATGAATTTGAAGGCATGATGTTTAGTAAGCATTTGCATAGATGTAAACTACAGGAAAGGACCTCTGTTTTTGGAACACACTAGCCCTTATTTTTTCAAAACCTGTTTATTTGGAAGGATCTGGGGCTTTTTTTTTGTTCAGGTGACCAATATATATGTATTCAATTAAATGTGTTTTTCCCAAAGTAAAGGCCAGAAGCCTGTGCTCAAGGCAATGAGGACAAAAACAACCAAAAAATTCAGAGAGAGAAGTGCGAAGCGTAAAATGATGGGCTATGAGGTAAAGCTTTGCAGCAGGTGTGATAAGGCAAGACTGTTAGGTCCAAAGAAAAGAGTAGCACCACCCAGCAAGTTCCTTGCTGCTTTTCTGGAAGTGTTACAAAGGAGAGGTATAAATTTCAAATACTTAATGTAGCCTGAAGTTAGCAGTTGATGAAAAGTATTGGAGCAATCCACTGTCTGGGTCCCTGGGATATGTCTTACTAGGATCAGTAAGGGACACTCCACAGGCACAGTTTCCTTGTTGTCCAGAGAGCACAGTCTGCTCTGCAAGGCTGCCGTAGTCAGGCATGAAATCATGAGTTGCACTAAAGCACCTGTGGGCATGAAAAACGTAGGTGCTGCTTGGCTTATGCATTTACAGGTACTTTCCTTGAAAGCAGGTGGCTTGCATAAATGCTTTCAAAGTAAGGCATGTTTGCAAAGTGTGTACCCCTGCCAAAGTATGCACAGGAGTCAGTGTGACATACAGGTGAGTCATTACAAAAGTGCTTGACATCTCTACAGCACTTTGGATGGAAAGCATGAACCGCTGATTTGTTTGTTAAACTTGTGGCATGGAAGCACACTAGCTCGCTCTTTCCTTCCTTCCTTCCTTCCTTCCTTTCTTCCTTCCTTCCTTCCTTCCTTCATTCTTTCCTTTCTCCCTCCTTCCCTCCCTCCCTCCTTCCCTCCCTCCCTCCCTCCCTTTTTTTGTCACCCCTCCTCTAAAGTGCATTTCCAGACCACATGTCCAAGTCGTCTTCTCATTGAAATCCTTACCAAATCTGTTGAAATCTTTGACAGCAAGACTGGGTTACTATTGTATAATATTGGACCCTTGATGGCCCAGTTTTCATCTATACCAAACAATGGTATGTCCTTCACTTAGTTTTGAAGCTCAGAAAATAAAGATTTGAGCATTGTGATAGGCATTTATTCAGAAAGCAGCATTCTTGGTCCTTTATTCCATGTTTCAAGACTGCCTCAGGCTTTCTTGCAACAGTAGGTCTTGTGCTTGTGATTATTTGTGTTCACTGAATGAGACATCTTGGTTTTATATGGGTGACAGGAGCTTTAGTGATACTGTATTGCCATAGTAAAAGCAGGATCATATTTGCCTAGTTTGAAACAGAACTAATTGGGGAAAAATGAAGAGTTCACCTCTTTTTCTAGCATTTTTTTTCAGTGGATGCAATGAATGATCTGAACTAAAACAAATATCTCTGTAGGTTCACTAGAAATGAGATTTTAAGGGGTTGCTGTAGCTTTGTATATAACTACCTCACCCCATGCAGACTACTCCTATTTGCAGAGGAGAACTTCATAGTCTGCATGGCCTTATTTGTGTCACATTTGATTATACAGTCCCATTTTCACAACCTGCTTACTTGGAAAAACATCTCCTAAAGAACATTTGCAACAACAAAATGTCAAAGGAAACATGATTTAAACTTAACAATCTTCATTATAGACTGGCTCATATAAAACATGAACAATTCACCCTCAATTTTACTGTGCTGTGAAGACAAAATGTTGGCTTATCTTGTATGCTTAAATCAGATTTGCTGTAGCCTAGCATGTAGATCACCTTGGCAGGCAATCTGTTTGGGCTTGTACTGGCTTATACCATTGATGAAACCATGATAGGACATACTTTTGCAGATGTATTTCATTATAAAAATAATCAGGATAAGTCTAAAATCTCCCCCCTCTCCCTACCTTTTTTTTTTCTTAATGTAAAACATCAGTTTTACAAAATGTTCTTGAAAGATAGTGTGGAGAATAGGAAAAACATCTGTCAAGGCAGATGCTTAAATAGAAATGTTTAAAAAGAATGTTTAAAAATAAATTATTTATGTTTAAAAAGAAAGTGACTGTCCAATTGAGTACAAAATGGTACAGGATATTGGTTTTATTTTCTGGAATTACATTTTTCTTTGAGAAACATTTTCTTTTGAGGCTGTTGCAGGATTGACTTGATTTTTAAATGGATGTTGTGTTTTTGTGACTTTTGTATCATATATACATATATATATGATGATGGAATTTTTTGATTTTATCTGAAATTAAATACAAAATAGGAGTTAATAAGAAAAGCAACTTTTATTAATTTAATGAGGTAAGCAACTTTTAACAAATATGCAAACTTTTTTTTTTAGGGTCTCTTTTTACATTTGGATCAATAACTTGCTTTTGCACACTGGTCAAGGTTACCAACTTATTAAGACTCAGCACTATTCAGAATCAGGCCCTGAAAGAACATTTGCTACATAGAAAAACAATTAAATGAGCACAGAGCTGTTTGTGTAGCTGAAAAGTATAGTTAGGGTTTGGAAATCAGACAGTCAACAGGCTTGAATTGCAGGGAATCTGTGAGGCTCTGTCTTCTTACCAGTTCAAAGGCCATGTATTGGGCTGCCCAGGCAAACTTCTCCCTGTACACCTGTTCAACATAAGCAAAGTATTTTGAAGCTTCCAAGATAAGATGTTCTTCCCATAGGTGAAATAATAATGAGAATGTTGCTTAGGAGGTGCTGTAAGAAAGTATCCACTCTGTAGACTGTGAAACAGTCTACATTAAGGACCTTCAGTCCTTACCAAATGCTGTGCTCTTAGCACAGCGTGACACTGAATTGACTGCAGTACTAGGATTTAAAGTAGTGGACTCGGGAGGCTTTCCGCATTTCAGATTTGAGTACTCCTTGTTTTCTAAGCACAAACTTGTGTTACACTTGCATTTTTCTGCTTATTTAATCACATGTTATGTAGAGCAAAGAATTTGGGTCCAGTTTGGGTCCAGTTCTGAGTGTTGCTGAGCTCTTGTCACCTCCATTACCTTCAGCAGGCATTGTGACACATCACACTCATGGGCCCCAGACCCTTCCTGAAGCAGAGTGTGATACACACAAATGACAGCTGTTAGCATCAGATGGGCAGACATTACATTTAACATAATATGCTCATCAGATGTGAAACACTTGATGTTTTGATGGCACCGAAATCTGCAACATTAGAAAGAGTAATCTCCTCCAGTAGTTGCCTTTTGTCATTTGCAGAATACAGTTCTTGGTGGTTCTATCTTCATCCTCCAGCTTTTACCTTTACCTCAATGGAACCATCCCTGGTGGAGGCAGAAATAGGCCTAAATTATGCAAGGCACATCAGAACTTGCACTCTGAAACGTTGAAACATTTCTGGAACTACCCCAGGAATGCTGATGCACTCAGGGAGTTTCTCTTCTACACTTGTACCTATTAGATCTCTTTATTATCCTAGTTCACACACAACTTTGAAAAAATCAATGAATGGTTGCCATCCATTGAAAACATTTCATTAGCATTTGATATGTAAACACATTCTTCATGAGCTAAGCTTTCCTCTGTGGTTACTCTCATAAGGTAATAAATGATGACACATACTGGCTGGAGGAAAGATATCAGAAATAACTGGTACAGAAAATACAACCCTGTACTTCTAAAAGAAAGAGGCTTTAATGCTTGAAAAGGCCCTTGTATCATTCTTTCATGAGTTAGCGTCATTAGTACTTTTAACTGAAAAAGATGGGTTAAGGAGGCAGAAGGATGCAGTAGGTGAGGTTTCCATGGGACACATTAATCAACTAGGAGACAGATTGTCCGTGGAACTGTTTTTCATCCTGAACAAGCAAGATCACATGAGTTATTTTTGCTCTTCATCCTGGGGCACCTATTTAAATAGGGCTGGGAACAGGAGATAATTAAAGGGGCTTGGATCTTCTGTGGAGACCTATTCGTCACGGTATTTCTGTAGACCTGCAGTCAGAGTTCAACCAAATGTTAACCACTCATACTCTGAAAGGTCTTTTCTGTATTGTTCCTATTTACACATTCTTTCCTTCTCCAGCTTCCTGTTTAGGCTTACTGTGTTTTATTCTTGGTTTGCTGTACATTTATAGTATCACTAACTGATTTTTTGAGTATAGGGAATTAAAAGACTAGAATACATAAATGTGTCCTCACACAAAAATTAATGTGAGTGGAAAAAGGCAAGTTCTTTAAAAAAAGTAAAATTAAAATTATTATACTATATAATCATCAATCAAGTAAAATTGAATGTGAATGGAAGAAGGAAAATTTTACAAAATAGGAACAATTAGAAGTATTCTACTATATTATCATCAAGCGTTGTCCATCTGCATTGAACTCTCCTACTGCTGTTCATGGCATTGAAAGCCACATAAGACTCTGCAGGAGGCAAGTGCGGGTTCAACTGCACAGGTTTAATCTGCTTGCATTTTTACATCAGTAACCCATCTCAAAATAAATGAAGTTGGAAGGCTAGATGCTGATACCACACATCAGTTATATTCTTGCATCAGAAAATTTAGTTATGGGAGTGTTTGTCTCTGAAATACTGGACATAGTTCAATTTAAATAAATACAGTGTCTGTAGTCTTCAATGGTACATAGTTGGTAGAGGTGGAAGTGAATGGTGGGTTGTGCTGCTATATCTTATCTGTGTACCAACTGCTGTGTTTTTTTCCCTCCTTTCTGCCAGGTTTCGCCGAAATTGATACCAATGAGGCAGATTTAAATGCGAAATACAGACTGGGCTTAACTTCTCAGAAGGCTTGTTTCCAAATGGGAGAAATCGGTGACTGTTTTGCAGTTCTACTTTTTTTTTTCCTTTTCTTATTTTTTAAGGGCTTTGTAAGTAGTTTCCAGATAGTTAAGCTCAGGCTTTGACTATAAGCCTAAATTGTATTCTGCTTTCATAACATTACCAATTTTAATGGAAGGGTGAATATATTCCCTAAGTTTTGAATCCTATTATACTAAAATGTTAATGACGATTGTAAAAAACAAAAAAAACCTCGTAGTCTGTCTGCCAAATACTATGTTTTTTACGCAGAATTAGAAAACAACCATGCAAAACTTATGATTGCCTCTGTGTATCCTGATATCTGTTGCTCTGGAACTGCGGCACTTATCATGTCCGTTCTCCTGTAAAGGTGTGGGGTTTTTTTTCTGGAGTCATCTATAACAAGTGTACGTATCTGTAGAGAGACATCAGGAATATGAACTTTCCTTTTCCTGAGCCTTTTAATCAGTCTGTGATAAAACTATTTACACTGGTGGAAATAACTGGGACCTAAATGTATCTGCTGCTTCCACGGTGTGCGTCTTTTGGTATTAGGAAGCCTACACTTCCCAAAGTCCAACTGTGACCCTTTATATTTCCATCATACAAACTAGAATGGGGCTGGTGTGAAGGAGGAAGATTAAAAAGGCTCCATCCCCATGCAGACAACTGGTAGCTGCACAATTTCCCACGTTAACTACTCTTACTCTCCAGATATAATGCTTCTCACCAGATACCAGTCAAAGGCAAATGAATATTGTTTCTGGAGTGAGGTCTGTCCTTCCAGTGTTACACAGAGAAACAGGGGAAGAGAAGGTTGTGGACACCTTGAAGATTCTTAAGAAGGGAATATGGATAGTTAAGAGTAAAAGCATTAAATCTGCACCACTTCCCAATCAAGGCATCAGAAAAATCTAAAGAATTTGTAACCCAAACTTATAATAAGTAGAATAAATGCCATAAGACAATCAAAATGAAAAGACATTATCTCAGAGTGGTTCTGCTGTTTGGTGAAGGTTTTTTTTTCCCTGTTGTTAATTACAAAATTATTTTTATATTTTGTTATTTTTGGAAATAGGTGACATGGCAGCATTGAATCTCACATACCAAATCAGCACAATATGTCTTTATTATACACAGCATGAACTGACTGGAAACCAACATTTACTAAAATATAGTGTTTTCTCCGAGCATAATGGTTTCTGTCATTTCTGTCATTTGTATAAGTAGGAGCACTTAAAACACTTCAGTTAAAATAATTCCTGATATAATGTTTGACATCAGGACTGGAACATATTAAGTGACTGAAAAGCATGTAAAATGTAGATACACGAAATGTACATAATGCCTATCATACATGTAATAAGGAGTGTTGGGACATGATATAGAAGGGCATTCTAATACTGGCTGAATGAAGGATTCACCATAATCCATGTGAGTTGTGGAAGGAATATAAAACAGGTCTCGGGAATCCGATAGGAAAATCTTGCGACATTTAGCTCCTGTACTAACCTTTGTACTGTTTTATTTCCATTCTAAAATAAGAAATCCTTCTTTTTCATGGAACAGCTACAGAATTTGCCTTGATCCACACACAGGTTTTATAGCAGTAAAACTGTTTTGATTGGAGATACTATTTTGTATAGTTGCACTTACCCTAAACAATTCTTTGACAAACTCTTGTCAATACTGTAACAGGTTATCCTTCATCCTAGAAAGAAATAAACAAAATGCCTTTGTAAACACCATTATGCCAGTACAAAAGTGCTTCGGTAGTATAAGCTGTATGAGTTGAACTTGTGGCTGCTAATGGGTGGTAGGCTCTTGTACAGCCTGAACCTGTAGGAAAGACCTGATGCTGAGCCCATGGGAAAGACTTATGTTGTACAAAGACTAGTGCTGATGTCATGATTAACATATACCAGTGATTTGGACAATAGGTAATTTGCATTGAAGACTTGAACCTGCATTTATCAGTGCTCCAGTATTCCTTAACCCAGCATGTTAATTTTCATGTTTTCTCTGTTTAGATGTATTCCCTGTGTTACTCATTCCAAACAAGTTATTTTCTTAAAAGTTTGACCATTTTTGTTGCTATAGAGGTGGACTGAAGTTCTGCTTACAGAGGTTTTACAGATTAAAAATCTGTATATAATAAAACCTGTCTATTTTAGCTCGGTGTAAACAGTTTTGCTTTTGGGTAGAGCAGCCCAGAGTTCTCTTCCTCAATCCATACAGACAGTTCAGTGACAATTCTGACCCTTGTGGTGCTGTACACAGCAAAAGGTGCCTGTCCTTTCCTTCAGGGCCAGAGATGGGTGAAGAGCTACTCTGAGGGGATAGGTATCATCCCTGAAGGGGATTTCATTCATCTTCACTCAGACGTAGACAGTACTCAGAATGGATGCCAGTTTTCGGGCAACAGGGGAAGGGAGTTACTATTAACTTCTCCAAAAGGAAAAAATAACCCAACAAAAAAACCCCAAAAAACCAAAGAACACAAACATTTAAATAGATGTGAACAAGTTCTTTAAGAAATCTATACATGAAATGTTGATCTATTGCTACATTAGTTGTAGGACTGATTAGTTAATTATAGCGAACATTTACTTACGTTTGTAAAGTACAGGAGAAGTGTCTGAGGGCAGGATCAGGTGTACTCTGCTTCTACCATAGAACTATGCTTTGCTGGCACACGCACAGAAGCCATTGTTATCGTTAACATATGGCTATAAAAAGACTAATGACCTGGTAATGTCTGGGAGTTTAATACCTTGGTTTCTGAATCAAAGAATTAGGAGCCAAGAACTCCTGATTTTCAGCTTTTCTGGTTCTCCACTTACTGCCTTGTGGAATGTCTGCTGTGTTCTCTGCCTTGTCTCCTGTTGCTGGAAAAGGGGATGTTTTTCTTCCTACCTCACAGGGATGTTGTGAGGTATAAGAAGCTAAGATCTGTGCAAGAGATTATCTTTTCCTCTTCAACTTGGGGATCACACTTGATCAAGAGTGTGCAAGAGTACTTGTAGACTGTCGAACATGCTGTACATTTGAGCTCTGTGTCTTATTTGTATCAGTGTTAATGCAAGAGAGAAGAAGTACATGGTGCTGAAAATTGGGGATAAAAGGAGAACAGGCTCTCTCCATATATAGCAGCGATGCTGTAGCAACAGGAAACAAGGTATGGATGTCACACAGGAATTTTTTATCTTGAGGACAATAGATGTGGTAGAATATTGGTATTGTTATGAAAATGTCATCTGTCCACACAAGCTAATTGCGACAAGCTCTGAATCCACTTTTTTAACTCACTTGTCAAACAGGATTAGAAATTAAAGCACTCCTGAGCATTTCCCTCTCTGTGGACGCAGATGTGGTTCATAGGTAAGGTATACTCTGAGCAGTAGTTGCAATGATTGGTGTTGCAGGGATGAAGGTTTATTGGGACATCACTGAAATCATTCCCTGTTTGACAGCACTTCATGAGACAAGTTGATACTCTTTGTCCTGAAGAAGATGATGATTCTACTGTATTATCACATTGGACTTATTTCACTTTATATTTTATTGATTTTTTTCCATGAAAATGCAAAAAAAAAGAAAAAGGAAATATTCTAGAAAATGTAGTTGTACTGTAAACTCTGCAAGTTAAACATCAAAGTCCTTCTTGTATTTGCAAAACAATCAATAAAGTAAAGATGTAAAATCTCAGGTTTTGTCTATTGGTACCATTTCTCATAGTGTTCTATTCTGCTATTAGGAGCAGTAAGAGATTAGCTCATGTTCACACCAGCATGTCACACCTCAGCACATGCCAAAACATCAAGGTCTTGGTTGAATGTGGATGAGTTTGATAAACAGAAATAATGAAGCTCGAAACTCAGCTAACAGCTGGATTCTCCACGTTCTCTCTTCTGACTGATGCATCTGTTGGGTCAATCTCAAGCATAATTATCACATTCATTTTCAAAATGACTTGTTTTTCAATCAAGTTAAATAATGGACTGCATATGTAGTCCTTAGAGAAGTGATTTTTTTTACCTTTTGATTAAAACTGCTGTAGAACTGATCGCATTTGAGATGTTAATCATTGATGTTAGCGTGTGGCTGCTCTCTGAAAATAGTACTAGATGACACATGAAGACAAATTCCATTAACCACCTAGTGGATAATAAAGTACATGATTGCAAAGGGATGAAAATGCGTGTCTGTGGATAGTGGGGTTATCCTTCCATACCTGTCATAAGGTCATGAGTAAATATGTCATAGAATCATTTTCTCTTCAGTATCATCAGAGAACAGGTTGATAAATGTGAAGAAAAATGTTTAGTGTCATAAAAAATCCCTGATGATTTGCTCTGAAATGAAACACTTCAGTAATTTATATGTGTGGTCAAAATCCAACAGACTCTCACCCCTGTGAAGGGGGCTATGAGGTAAATGCCAAAACCACTGAGATGAAACACCAGTCTTGCAGCTCTGAAATCCAGTCACACAAATGTGGAAGGTTAAGTTTTCCTCTGACAAGACGAGCAATTTGTTTACAGGCATATCTGAGCAGTTTTGTGGTATCTTGTGTAAGTTCTGTTGTTGTCTGTTGTGCTGGTTTGGGCCAGGATAGAGTTAATTTTCTTCACAGTAGCTCGTATGGGGCTGTGCTTTGCATTTGTGCTAAACAGTGTTGCTAACATGGGGATATCTCCCTTATTACTGAGTAGTGATTGCACAGAAACAAGGCCTTTTCTACTCCTCATCCTGCCCCACCAGTGAGGAAGTTTGAGGGTCACAAGTACCTGGGAGACAACACAACAAGGACATAATTTCTGTGGTGCACAGCAGTACTCTGAGCCCCTCTTCTCCCCATATCCATCTGCTGCTGTACACCAGAGGTCAGCTCTGGATATACCTACACCACAGGATATGTGGCAGCTTTAAGGGAAGAACTTCGGAAATGCCAGGGTGGGGAAGAAATTAGTTTTCTCTCTATATTTACGTAACATCAGATTTTGAGGCTCCAGGAAAAGTTAAAAGTAACTATTGTGTTTGTGATGTGAAAACTTGCTGAGCCTGGTTCACGTGTATATGTACATATTTAGAAGAAGTTAGAGCATGGAAGAAGTCCATGCCACCTCGGCACAGTACAAAGTGGGATTTTTCCTTTTAAGATTAGATTGCCTAAATGAATCAAATTCTCTTGCAGGTGCCAGCGTTGTAGTGGTTTGAACCAGGTTTTCCCCCTGAAGCTAAGAAAATGGTAAAACCCCAGGGGGTGGTGACCCCTGGAAGTTTTGTCCAATGGGCGCTCCTGCAAAATGTAAACATACCACAAGCAAACGGAAGAGAAGGTTAATTGTAGTTGGGTTGTAGAAGTGGTAGCCATGTTCTGAGGCCATGAGGAGCAGAGGGCAGAAGCCCTCTGGGGGGCTTTGGCCCCCAACCCCCAGTGGGGGCCTGTGGGGACCTGGAACAGCATAAAGCTGGGCTAGGTGCCTGCAGTTGAGAGCTGAGAAAGTTTTCTTCACTGGGAGCAGCAGCAGCAGCGGCGGCAGAAGCAACACTGGCCAGAGAAGGTGGCGGAGAGCCAGGAGATATAAGACCAAGCAGCAACAAAGGCATGCAGCACCAGAGAAAGAACTCCTGCAAGGAGAGAGAGAGAGAGAGAGAGAGAGACAGAGTTTTGGGGGTAAGAACTGAACCAGACCCCCCAAACTCCTTGGAGACCCCTCACTTCCTAGAAGGGAGGGGTGAAGTGCGACATGCACTGCAGAGAGGAGCTGAGAAGCTCAAAAGCGTCCTGGGAAGCTGGACCAGGACGGAGAGGAATGCAGAGGGGGGTGACCTTGGCCTTCCTTCCCCCCTCGCCACTGCTGCCAAGGTGGCAGCCTGAGACAGAGCACAGGAGCTCTGGTAGAACTCTTGAGGCAAAGGCTTGCAACTGAAAGCTGCCCAAGGTGTTCTGACTCAGGGGTGAACCCCCCTGAGGAAGGGACTTTAACGAAGATGCCCCTGCACTTTGTGATATGCCTGTGGTGAAGCGAGTTTTGTCCCTACTGGCAGTCCACAGGTGAGTCCTTTGCTTGGAGTTGAAGGAGAGCCAAGAGGGGTGAAAGGAGACCCCCTTGTGTCTTGAAGACCCGTCGTTTGGAGATGACGGGCCAAGGGGCTTGGAGACCCCCTTGTGTGTATTGAGAAGAAATCCAGTTATCAGCTGCATGCATGCGAAGAGGACAGATGACTGTTACCTTAGAAGATACTGCTGCTCAGAGTAGAGACTAGAAGGGATCTGTCCTTCTTCCCTCCTGGACTTTTATTTGGAGGGGAGAAGAGATCTGATCCATTGTAAATACTTACATCATGGTAGAGATAGTTGTGATCGTGTGTATAATGTATTATAATATTTATTTGTACAGTCATTGTAATATATTCCCTTTCCCCCATTCTGAGTCTCGTGTTTTGTCTGGAAAACCCGTCTCACATTAGGTTGAGATGTGGGGGGGGGCTTAGACTAGGGAATTAGAATTTTGGGGATCTCAAACCATGACACTGTGTCAGTTACTTTGTTTGGATAAGTTCCTAAATATTCCCTTTGATTCTGTTGCTGAAAAGTACATAATACATAGGTAGAAAAAGGAAGTGAAATCTGTAAGTGCAGGAAAAATGTTTCAAAAAGAGCAGGGATTGCATCCAGGAGGAGAATTAGTTTGCATAAACTAAACAAAATCAATGTGAAAAGCAAACTTATCTGTTACACCCAAAAAACAAAGGCAAACCACAGAAGCAGCATCTTAGTACTACCTGAAGTACATATTAATTCTAGGACAAATTTAATCTCTTCTGTCTTGGCAGTGAGTGAATAAAGACTATAAATTGGATCTGATGCCCATATCCTGCAAAATCGTGCTTCCCTCGCCCCTTTGGAAAATCTGGCTGTATGAACAATTAACACTTGCACTCAGATTTGTCCAAAAATAAGGCAAGCTGTGCAAAGCTGTCACTGACAAAGCTGTCTTGTCCAATAAATATTCCTAAAAATACAAACTTCAAAGCAATAATCAGACACACTGGCATTCCAGTTATTTCTGTCTACTTCCTTTTTGGATTTGTCCCAGTAAAACCCTGCACCAGTAAAAGCACCTGTGCTTTTCTCTTTCTGGCACTGTGCTAATCCTAAAAGAGTAGCTCCCTCTGCCCAAGGCAGACTGCTCAAATTTCACCAGTTTTCCTGCTTGCCTGGGCTCATTCTTGTAGGAAGGAGTGCAAGTAGAAGTGTGTGTTTGTTCCGCAGAGCCAGTGGGGGAAGCAAGACCAGAGGAGCAGAGTGGACAGCATGGGCAGAGATGGTGCTGGGGAATGGTCTTACAGAGCTACTGCTGAGCATCAGCACCTCTGGCTTGCTGGCCTGTTTCTAATGCACTGCTACTCATGCATCTCCTGCCAAAAAAAAAATTAAAATAAATAGATGCATGATATGTTCTTCTCTTTGTTTTTCATTTTATTTAGTCTTGGAGATCACGTGGAGGCTCTGTTTGAAAAATTAAAATAATGAACTCCTGTGAAGTGGATGCATCTGAGCGAAGAGCTGGAGGCTTGGCTACCCAAGCCCTGGGCGTTCTCCTGGCTGCAGTGCCCACTGGGGCAAGGAGGAAGACACCAGGCTTGGGCAAGGTTGTCCTCAGACCCTGGATGCTCATCGTATGGGCTGTGCTTATACAACGTTGGGGGACAGGGCTGTAGCTCCACATCTGTCTGGCTTGGCTGAGAATGGCTCAGAACTTGGTTGGAGCAGGAGGCAGGGCTGAGATCTGGGACTGAAATGGTACAAAACCACTTTTCTGCCCTGCCTGGCAGAACTGCTGGCAGGTCCATCAAGGCAGGTCCATCAAGGGATGCTTCTCATGGTCTTGCTAATACTTCTTCAGGATTACAAGCTGGTATTGCTGATTTTCTGCTGGTGTATTTATTAATACTTACATTTTCAGACTCTTCTTCAGACAACCTTCAGCCTGGAAAAGGAAGAAGAAAAAAAAAGCCAACTACATAAATCTGCTAGCTATAAAACTGAAGGATGGTGAAATTAGTCTGCAGCAGCATAACCATGTTCTCATTAAGAGCAATTCAGCATTTTTAGGACATGTTGACTGCTGCAGTGAGGAGAAGAGGCTTCAGATCAATATAAAATAAACCACAGCCTCGCAAAAGCCAATTTATAATTTCCAAAGTACTTTCCCTTAGTTGTGCAGGAAAGTTGTTGCTGGTATGCCAGTGGGGTGATAGTTACAAAGAAAGCCTCAGACCACTTTGGGTCTGGAGTTGCAAAACTCATACAGTCTAAAAAAAATCTCCATCCTGCAATGGGGATAACCTGAGGTAATCTGTATTGCCACAGAGAAACTGAGATGGGAATGATCACCAATAGTTTCACTTCAAAAGTGGACAGGTCATGAGTGGTAATTAATTATACAAATCACCCCTATGTATATCTCTACCTAACAAGCTGTCTGGCCATTTGCTAAACAGCCCCTCTGGGAAGGCATCAACCTGAGACCTTTTTTCCAGAGGGATTTTAATTGTGCAGCAGATTATTTTCACAGTGGAGATGGAAGGGATAGAGGGACTAGGGAGCAGCAGCATCGTGTCATGGCACTACTGGTCCTGGGGCAGCAAAATCCTCTTTTGGGTGATCTCTACAAGAGCACACATTGTTTAAGTATATCTTTAATCAGATCGAAGTGTGTGATTGGGGACCTCCAGGGGCACCTTGAGGAGCATGAGGTTAGAGGCAAAGGCCCAAGGAAGGCCAACAACAAGCATCCTGACCTGAGAGGGCTTTTTGGCTCCAGCAGAGCATATCCAGGCGGGACCTGACAGCTGCCAGGAAATCTGTTTGCAGTGTGTGCAGGACACACTGCTGTCCAGGGGATGGTGGGGTGGGAAAGCTGGGAAAGCTGGGAAGTGCCGTGCAATGCTGCTGCTGGTCTGACAGTCTCCCCATAACTGCTAATCCCCATCTCTGAGTCTGATGGATGCTGGGTAGAGCTGCCTGACAAGGGGAGACGCTTCAGCCTGTTCTGCAGAGATTTTGCATCTTTTTCCAGGGATGGTTAGTCCTAAGCCCTGGCTTGGATGTGCACATCTGAAGGCTATCGTACACAGAACAGCTCTCCTGACATGACAAATTTTGTCAGTACCTGACAATTTTAACCCAAAGGAAGACCAGTTCTTAGTACCAGACAATATGACAATATGTACAGCATGATGCTCCAGCTGGGGCATGGGGAAAGTGTGTGTGGAGGTTGCCCAGAGCAAATTTAGCTAGTTAAGCATTAACTTCTAAACATGTATTAATTTAGTGAGCTTGTGGCCTAAGGATCCCAGAATTACTGCTCCCAGGTGTGGACTTCTATCACTGAGTACACAGTAAATGTTTTAAGCATGTGACTTTCAAATATTGAGAAGGGTTGCACTAAAGTCTAGAAATAACCTAATAATAACATAATCTGAAATCTAAAAACTGTATTTAATTTGAGAGGTTCTGTAAAAATCCAGTAAAGAAAGAGAGCAGGAAGAGAAGGGCTTTCCCGTGACTTTTTTGCCACTTACCACTCCAAACTTTGTACATTTGCACGGTGCTTCACAGTTTAAAAGAACTGTGGCAAATGAAACCCAGCAGCAGCCATTCACCTTTATAATTACTGGGCGCCAGAGAAGATGAAGCAAGCCCTAATTTCACCACCCCTATTCGTAGGCGAAGCCTTCAATAATAAAAACAAATACAGCTGGAGTCTTACAGTGAACCTTTAGGGTGGAAAATGAAAAATTATAACTGTGTTTGCTGAATAAATCAGCACTGTCATCCCTGCTGGGTAATGTGGTTACCTGCATTACGGCAGAAGGAGGTCAGTGTCCTGTGCTTAGGCTCTGTGCAATCACCCAGAGGAATGATGGTGGGGCTGCAAAGACAGCTGGGAATAGTGCACCCAGCACATCCTCATCCACAGAGGGGTAATATCCAAATGTGCTGAAATGACAAAAGGTCAGTTCTTTACTTGTTTCTGCCACAAAAGCCCAGGACTGCAGAGGAGGAAAGCTGCTATGTTCTCTTTAGGTGATTTAAAGTGGTGGTCTAAAATGAGCATTAATTTCTCCCCAAAGCATGATTTGCTGGGGTGGTGTGAGCCGTGGGGTGTTGTCACTGCCCTAGCTGTGAGGCTCTCGGTGGCAGGGAGACAGACAACCCCCACCAGCACCTCCTGCCAGTTTTGTTGCTGTTACTAATTTTTAAGGCATCACAAAACAATGGAGGTCTTTAAGCACAATGTGGAGCTGTGGCTGAGATATTATTCAAAGAAGAGGACTCTGTCTGCTATTTGAGTGGTTCAGAGTAAGATTGCAGAGCTATTTGTTAATCCCAGTAAACAAAAAAAAAATCCTTGCAGCTGAGAGCCTCCAAAAATCACAGGCAGGATTGGCTGTCCCACATCATTCTTCTGCTGTTTTCCTTCTCTCTCAGTCATGTACCAACACAATATTTCTCACCCTTTGCCCTGTGTGAGGGAAAAAATATCAAATTTTTTCTTGTAACAAGAGATATTTTAATTTTTTTTCATACCTTTTCTTCCGCAGATGCTAATAGGATTCTCATCATGTGTACATCTGTATGAGTAGTAAGATAAAGGGGTAGAAGATGGCAGGCAAATGTTACAGTGATGCTAAGTGGCATGGGGATAGAAATGCTGCAGTTTAAGAATAATTTAAAATCTCTTTGGCCAAGTCACTCTCTTGTTGCCAGTCCCAGAAAAGTAATATTGCATCATATTATGTATGAACCATAGTGCCTGAAAATCCTATGGCCACTTAAAATTAGGGAAAAGTGAGACAGCAAGTAGGTGAACAGTTTGTTCCTTGCCCATACCCATGGCTGGAAAAAGTCCTGTGAAACTTGTTTTAAGCAGAAACTTTTGGCCAATAGTGATAATTTTCCTCTTACCAGAAAAGTTATTTTCTTTACCTGCCATCTGACAGCATCATTAAAAGTTCAACCTTCCCCTTAAACTTCACTTCAGCTCCTAATGAGTGTAAAGTAGGTTTGACCATCTGTATAATTCCCCTAATAAATGCTGTTTTCATATTTAACTATACAGTAACTCTCCCAGGGTGATAAGTCTGGCAAATAACAGTGTATTCCAATGCAACAACTCTTTTCAGGTTAAATCTGCTCCAAGAGAGCAGTCACGAGGGACAGTGCAGCCTTCACCCATGTCCCTACAGCGGGCTCATTTCTTGGATGTTTATGGCAAGAGATGTACAGGGTACTGTTGTTCAAGACAATTTCCCAGGTTGCTAGCAGTGAGAGTCCTGAAGTAACCCTGGAAGAAAAAGAGGATATTACATGACTATTTCTTGGGATTTATCACACTGTGTAGAGCATTGCGGGGCCAGAGGGAAGTGCTGCATGAAACACGGGCAGAGGCTCATGTTCCTGAATTATCAGCAAGGCCGGTTTCCTGCTCTGCCACAAAATAACACCAGAGGAAAGTACTCTAGTCTGGCAAATGAGACTGCTCTCAGCAGGAAATGTAAAAAAAATCACGATTTTTTTCCCTTATCAAAGCTGAAAGCCTTCAGCCCTACTGAAGATGTGCTGCCTGGTTTTGGGTACCACCAACCCACCTCAGCATGCCTGGAGCCATTCCACCCTGGCATCTCATACTGGTCCTGCAGACACTTCAGGAACAAAGGAATATTCCCCTTCAGGGAAACTGCAACCCTGGCAAAAGCCTGGGAAGAAGAATTGAAGGCAAACAAATGGCATTTCAGACCATGTTTTTTTCCTTTTAGCAGGGGTCACTGGAATGGTTGAGCACCCTCCCACCAGCTTCCACAGCAGCTGGTCCAAGACCCTCCTCCATCACCCTCTGCAGAGCTTCACCCCTGTTTGCTTCTGTGGTCGTGCTGCAAAGGTGCTGGTTTCAATTTTTTGTCTTGGCAACCTTTCATGAAATTATATTATTTATAGTCCTATGTCCATTCACATCATCATTACTCTCTAACAATAAACTTAATAATGCCTTTGCAAGCCTTTGTTATTTGCTGAATGCTGTGGGGTGCTGTGTTTCGGAGCTATCATGCACTTTACAGAGCCTATGATTTGTCTCTCGGGTATGTTATCTTGCTATTAGCTGTAAATAGGGATCTAGATAATGTTTTACATCTGTACCATTAAGAAGCAACAAATTAGACTCTTCCCTAGCCTCTTCTCCTAGCTCACTAATCTTTGTTAACTGCAGGAAAAATGGAATTAAAAAAATCATTGTTCATAAAGATACAGGCAAAGCTCTGCAATTCATATACTTGAGACTATAACAATTGAGATTTTAACCACATCTGGTTGAAATTCGATATTCCTTTTCCTGGGAAAGCCCCAAAATGTTGCTTTTTTTTTTTTTTTCATAGCACAATGAAAATGAAGCCCAAAGCATCAAACTTTCCTTTACCAAATGAGGTAAATTAAGTTAAATTAATTTCAAATCCATCATTTAGAACATTTTGTTTAAATGAAACACAAAACAAACCACTTCAGAATAAAAAGCCATTCCTTCTTGGTGCAACAGAAGCATTTATTTTTAATATATTTTCAAAACAAAATAAGCAGCTTCTAGGTATTCTCTGGAAAGTTCTTTTCACAGGCTGACTAGACAGCAGCTTTCAAGTTGCAGACACTTGAGTAAGAAATGCTGAAGTTCTCCCTCCCCAGTGCTGGAGAGGTTTTGATCAACTTCTGCAAGGCAGGGGCACAAATGCTTTTTAAAATTTTCTTTCCATATTGACAAAGCTCCAGCCTTTTGGCTTTCTTAAAGTGATGATTCAATATCTGAGTCTAAAGAGCTTCAGTAGCTTTGAAGCTTAAAGAGCAGAGGACAGAGGGGCTTTGCAGACAGACAGCCTATGCTGGTCAGTGTGCCAAGGTGGTGGAACAGACAAACTGCTCAGGGTCCCTGCTGGTCCCTGGCCCTCCTAAGACACTGATGCTTTGCCTGGCCTCTCTGCAAAGGGTGCATCTCACTCAGTATAACATTTTCAAAAGGGATGTGTTCAGAGGTTTGAAGTCCTGGCTGAGCACTCTGAAGTCAAGTTTAAAGATAATGGATAGTTTTATGACACCCAAAGGGGTCAATATCATCTTGTTACATGAACTCCAGGAAACACCCCACAGGCAGTTTTTTGCCTTTTTTACACACCTCATTTTCTCACTAGCTTTTTCCTTCCTGGGAGCACTGTCATTAGCACCTGACACTGATGCAAAAGGACTTGGGAATTCACTACCAACCCAATTGCATGAGGCCATTGGAGTCCACTAGAGTCCACTAGATATTCTGTTTGTTCACCAAACTCATGTTTGTCCACCTCTTAACATATCAGTGTCATGAGCCAACCTCTCTGCTTACAGAAACAGACTGATTTGTTTTGTTGGAAACCACCACCAGGATGGAGAGTGGACCTGTCAGTGGCTGAGGAGGCACTGGTGCCTGTGAATACGTCATTTGTGGGTGGTGCTTGGAGTAAGGGAAAATCTTTATATCACAGGATCAGTGAAATAATGTGAGCATTATTGCCTGCTGAGGAAGCTTAGTGCACTTTCACAAGATCAAGTTAGCACAATTTAAGACTTGGGGAATCCTGAAACTTGGGAAGGATGTGCCTGCTGATGGGCTCCATGGGGTGTAAAGTTCTCCTGATTTCTCATGTGAAGGTAGATGGGGTTCGACACAGCTTATCAGCATCTCACGCTGCAGTAATACGTGTTACAGTCAGAGCACAAAAAATGTCATCTCAGCCCATAGGCACTGGTGATGTGTAGGATGGTATCAGCTGTAACAATGGCTGACAGGAACGAATACAATTTTTATGGAATATTCATAGCTTTCTTAACTGCTCCCTTTCTACCTTGAAGTGATCTCCTGACACACTGGGCTAATTTTGCTGTGTTGATTTCACTGCCTTCCAGTTTTCGCTGCTGAATTTCACCTGCTCTTTCTTCTGGATCCACAGCTGTGTACTGATCCTGCCAACAGGGTGCAAACTCTCAGGGACCTGGAGATGGTAACTGGCTGCTTCTCACTGAATGCTTCCTAAGGGAAACTGACCCCCACTTCAGGCTTTAACGCATTTGCCTGCTGCCCCTCCCTGCCACATGCTCCAACACAAGTTTCCCCTTATTTGCTTCAACTGTGCACTATGCAATTAAGAATAAAGACCAAGTGATGTATTTTCAGTCCCTCTTCTTTAAATCCTGCCTCGTCATTTCCCTCTAGGCGATTGGGTGATTTCTTCTGCTTTTGGTTCATAAAAGCCAGCAGTCGGAAGGGTTACCTGTAATTTCACTCCTTTCACATACTTGGAAATGTTTCTAGAAGAAGCAAGCTAAAGCTGTGGTGTTGCATATCTGCAGATGTAAGAAAAATAATTGATTTTTCTTCACAGAAATATGGGCTCATATAGATTCACAAGATGAGTTACTGCAAAGTAAGAGACTGTTGTAGCACCAGGTGTGCAAATGTGGAAGCTGAAACCATCATTTTTGGATCCTAGGGGAACTCAAGCCTGGCTTTGGATGCCAGACTATAATTGCTGGATGTGTAGGACAGGAGGGACTGGGCAGGTGCTCCCTTTATTTTAATATGTCCAAACAACCTTCTTCAAAGCTATGCCTTAGAACATCTCAGGGGAACAGGAGGCAGGACAGGTACATGAATAACCTGAGGGTTAGGTACTGCCTTGTCCATACTCAAAAGCATGGACATAAATCCTTTCCGTATCTTTTGTTTCTTTCCGTCTCTCATTTCCCACCCCCTCCCCTTCCCTTACTCCCCCCCCCAGCCTTGTAAAAAACCACTGAATTAAAATATCCCTGGAATATCAGGGGTGAGTGGTGAAACACCAAGGAGGCCATGCTGTCCCCTGGTGTGCACCCAAAGGGGCTCACAGGTGCACCCAGGCATTTAGACAGTTGTTAGTGAAACATATGAACACCAAAGGGGATTCCAAGCAGATCAGCTGTATTAGGTAGTATAAGGATAGTGATGACACTGAGTGGGTGCAGCAGGGCTGCTGTGGTTAGAATGGCCCCAGGGAGAGGTGTAGGAAGACACCTGTTGTGCTTCCTGCAAGCATCCCTTCCCCTGCATGTGAAAAAAAAAAAAGGAAAAGAGAAAAACTAAACTCATGGATGGAGGGCCTTGCACTTACTGGGTGTTAACCCACTGCCAGGGCCATGCCCAGGCTCTGCACTGACATCCAGGCTGCAAAATTCCCAGACTGCTCTGTCCAAGCAGCTCCTCTGGGGGGCTGGGCTGACTGGTGTGTATGTGCCACAGCAGCAGGCACCTGCCAGGAACAGTGTTTGATGCCTTTCCAATATTTGGAGGAGTGCTGCTGCAGCAAACTGTGAAATCTCAGCCAGTGTTTCCCCATAGGTCTGCTCTGCCTGGCACCGGGGATGGTGGGGTGCTATGGGGAAGCCAACAGGCTTTGGTCCACTGCAGACACAGATTTAATTTGGAGCACAGGGAGGCTGCAGCCACCAAACACACTGCCAGCAAGGCAATGGAGTGGGACAGTGCTTGAGTGTTGCTGCTTGCCCCTGGGGTGGAAAGGCATGGTGAAGTGCTGGTCCTCCCATTTAGAGTGTTTGCTGGTTTCTCATTGTAAGCTAATTCATGGAGGCATTAATATTTTGAGAGGGCAAACCTGAGTATAAGACAAGATGTGGTGTATATAGTCTGCTTGTGCTAATAAACCTCCAAGTAGAATCCCAACTGGTCATAGTGGTTTACTCAGGCACTGCAGGGCCTGTGCAGGCAAAGGCAGCCTTCCCTGCTTGTTCTGGTGCCTGGCACGGGGTGAACTGCTGCTGGAAGTATTTTCATGCAAGAGGATTATGGATCACACTCAGGAGCCAGGACTTTCTAATTCTTTTGATTCTTTCATCCATGTCTCTTACAGTTGGACTCCATCTAAAAGGTCTTTTCCAAGCTAAATGATTCTCTGATTCTTGCCTTAATTTAGTGGGAAATATATTTGATTGGACACATCTAATGTTGGTGGAAACTCACTTTTATAGCTGTGATAAGCATGACCTGAGAGAGATAAACTACTTTTTACATTGTTACATGTTGGAAAAGGTGAAGTTGAAATACTTTTGACGGTGATATCGTGCCTATCAGCTCACTGCTGATGCCTTGGGCAGCCCAGAGAGGATGTGCACTCTCTATCCCTGAGGAGGTTCAAAACTTGACTGAATGCTGCTCTGAGCAACCTGCTCTGGATGACCTGATTGAGCAGGGAATTTAGGCAAGATGACCTCTTTCCACCTCACCTATCCTGCAATATTACAAATTATGAGCATTCAGAAGCTTTTGTATTCTTTCTATTTCTTAAGCTCCTTCATATTGCCTTTGGATGAAAGTGGAATGGTCTATGAATCTGTCCCCCCGTCCCTCTGGCTGTGGTGGGCCTCCAACCAGCAGCAGCTCTGAGGGCAGCTGCAGGACTTCTCCCTTTCCACGTTTGCCAAGGACACCAAAAGGCTTTGAAGCCCAGGCCTTGTGCAGCAAACTGAAATAATGATGGAAAACCTCCAAGTGAGACAGAATAGAAATAAGGGTTTAAAAGAAAAAAACAATCAAAGAAAAACCCCACCAAAATCCCTTTGGTCCTTACTGCACCCTGCAGTCTGGTCCTTTCTTTCAAGGCTTCACTCACTCCATAGTGGGTTTACCAGTTTTCCACAACATCCTGTGCTCCTCAGGGAGCAACAGCCATATCCAAATGTGGCCTGCCCTCACCTCTGGTGGGATGTGATCAGCCTGACAAGCACATTTCTACTGTAGAAAGTGTCAGAACTGTCTGCAGACAAACTCAGGTTCTTGGAAGTGAGCAAAACTGGAGCTGTATTCCCGTGTGGTGGGGTGTGTGCCTTTGCACATGAACTGCGCAGAAACTAATTCCATTAACCACTGTTTTGTCTCTCACCCACAACTCACAGGCATGTTCGTGGGCAGGTGCTGTGGGAGGGTGCTCACTGCAGAAGACGTACAGAGACAGGAGAAAGGGCCAAAAGAGACTTGCCTTCTGGAGTGGCATTAGCTGCAAAAATCAGATTACCCTATCTAAAGGCTTATCTGATTTAAAAAGAAAAAAAATCTTAAAAAAACGGACACATGAAAGACTAAAATGTTGATAGTGAGGAAAATTGGCCTCCAGTCCTTCAGAAGAAAGAAATTTAACAATTTGGCTCTGTCTTGCTTTAATATTGTTTTAAATCACCTACTTTGAAAATAAATTCATGTATTGCAGTTTCCCCACAGTATGTGGCACTGCTGAAAAAATCTTTTGCTGAAAAAAAGGATGTCATTAATGTGTAGTAAGAAAACGCTTGATTGATTTTTTTCCTAGACCTAGTCTTAACATATCTAAATTACAATGTTTTCTGGTTGCATCTGTCATTTCTGAGACAACAACCATCAAATGATATTTTTGATCATTGATTTTTTGCCAAAGCTGGCTGCACATGAAAACTCTGCTTTTCAGAGAAATTGGCTTTGAATAATGTGGATTTGTGGCCTTTTTTATAAGTTATATATCAACACTTTTCTTGGCATCATCACATGAGGATATTCCTCTGTTCTAGCACCTCTCCCAGGTGAATCCCTTTGTGACTGAAGAAAAGGCAGATAATATTTTCCTCCTTTAGGATATTTCCTTGGGGATTCGGGAGCTGTATAAAATTGCAAGCTCTTCCAACTGCAGGATCTTGGCTGGCCCTTCATACTGCTGTTGGGTTCTTGTTCAGGGGAGGGAAAGGGAGGAAAACCAGCCTCAGCCACACACTAAATGGCACATGTGAAACCCTTGCCTGTGTTTGTGTGCTGTGTCTGGCAGAGTCAGGCTGCTCCTGTTGTGTCAGGGAGGCTGCACACGATCACATTGATGACCATGCAGCCTTGTGGTGTTCAGTGGTTGGAGCTCCACATGCTGATGAAACCTGAGTCCGTGTTTAGAAATACTGAAAGGCAAAATATCCTCCAAAGCCAACAGTAAAAATGAGGCAAAAGGAAGCAAGGAGTTATTCCCTTTTAGAGAACAATTTCTGTTCTTCACTTATTAGCTCATCCTTGACTTGCCATTTGAATTTTTAATGCATTAATTGTGCTGTGTATATTGTTGGAGACTTCTGAAAATGTCAGTGAAATTAGATTATTATTTGAATGGAACATAAAGGCTAATTTAATTTAAAGTCATATAATCTTCAAACTGAAATCCTGTGTTCAGGTTATATCCTGTTACTATTTATTGCTTATACTGTCAATGTGCCTTGGAGCCCAAATCCTGTGTGAAGGATTTAGGAAAAAGGGTCCTCTCTGCCCCTCTCTCCATCTCTTCCTCCAAGGACCTGTGTTTTTCTTTTGCTTATGAATGATTTATGGGCAAGACATATATAACATCAGTTGGAGCCAGGACTAATCCAGCGAGGAAAGAGCTGCAGGGATGTAATCTCACAACATACAAGCTGAAGACAGGCTGAGAGAGTTGGGGTCATTCAGCCTAGAGAAGAGAAGGCTCTGGGGAGACCTTGAAGCACCTTCCAGTGTCTATGGGAGTGGTCTACAAGAAAGCTGGAGAGGGACTTTTTACAAGGGCACATATTAACAGGACACAGGGGAATTGCTTTAAACTGAATGGGGTAAATTTAGATTAGATATTAGAAAGAAATAATCCTTCACTATGAGGGTGGTGAGGCACTGGAACAGGTTGCCCAGAGAAGCCGTGGATGCCCCATCCCTGGAAGTGTTCAAACCACGTTGGATGGGGCTCCGAGTAACTTGGGGTTGGAACTACATGATCTTTGAGGTCCCTTCCAAACCAAACTACTCTGTGAGTCTATGATGTGTGACCAAATCCTGGTCCTGGCATGTTCTCCTGAGCAGCTCTAGTACACATTGCCCGAAGTGACCCCTCCCCAGGAGGAGTGGTGTGTAGAAGCTTGGGCAGTGTGCTGCCATGAGCCACCTCAACTCATGTGCACAGCACCCTTCAGCCATGTGGTGACATTTGCATCTTCATCCGTCACCCTGTAAATGAAAATACAGGCATTTGTTTTGCTGCAACACTTGTCTTCCATGTCTTGACATTTATGTACCACCAAGAGACGTTACATTATGTCAGGATTTTATTCTTGTGGCATTATCTACCCTAATTAAAGCTGTCACTACATGGCTGAAGCAGGTAGGAAAGTAATGAAGTTGTTTGGATGTCTGATTCCTTTTGAAGTTGCAACGAAGGAGGTAGTTGACACCAAGGGGATGGGTGCCACATCTCTGCAGTCTGCCTCGAACACTGCTCATTGTCATGCCATGCAGGAAATTCTCCACGGTGTGTTCTGAGCAAACCTGTGTCCTCAGCTCTGTCTGGCGCCAAAACTGTGTTCAGCAGCTCCAGCACTGGAACAGCCACTATTGCTGAGCATATCTGCATCTCTCTTGTAGATCAGCTACTATAAATTAAAAGAATCATGCTTTCTGGAAAGCTAGGAAAGACCAGGCTTAAATCAGATTGAGCAATGGAAAAAGCACTTGCCAAGTAGATGAGCGCAGGCAGTGCGCATCTTTATTTTCTTGCATCTATCTCCCTTTTCTGGTGTGCAGGCTGGGCAGGCAGTGGAGCAGTGAGGCAGCTCTGTGGAGATGTCCCAGGCTCTTGCATGATTCAAGTGTCTCAACACCTCCTGCAGGCAGCCCAAGCATAATCTTGGGGCCAGTTGTTCACCTCCAATTTCTGCCAGGTGCTATATGCTGTGTCCTCTCTTCTAACCTCTCTGAGATGAACTGGGGCTGGGCCAAATACCCATAAGGCCACTTGCAGGATGTAAACTGTGTGGTTTGCCACGAAAGAACTGTAGTATCCCATTAGCATGTTTTTGCTTATGGATGAAAATGTAACAGTTTGGAAAAATGAAATGCAGATGAGGAAGAGAAATAACCTACAGCTTTTACAAACTGTATCAGACTGCAGGGCAAGGACATTTTGCTTCCTCTATGCAAATGGAAGCAGTTTCTCTATCATTTATAGAAGCAACTTTGTCCTGGCTTCAGCCGGGGTAGAGTTCATTTCTTCTTAGCAGCTGGCGCTGTGCTGTGTTTTCGATGCAGTGTGAGAATCATCCTAGTGACACAGTGATGTTTGGGTTGTTGCTAATTAGTGCTCACCTTAAGTAAAGGACTTTTTCAGTGTCCCATGCCCTGCCAGAGAGCAGGTGAACAAGAGATCTGGGTGGAGGATGGCCAGGAGAGCCCAGTATATAAACTGGGGAAGTTACCTGGAAGGAGGCCAGTCAGAGTTCGGGAACGTGTTTGGCATCAGTCAGTGGGTGCTGAGCAATTTCTTGTGCATTACTTGTTTTTTTTCTTGGGTTTAATTTCTTTTTTTTTTTTTTTTTTAATTTTGATTCTCCTTCCTGTTCCACCAGGGTGGGGCTGGGGTGTGGTCTGGTAAGGGGGTGTCTGCATGGTGCTTAATTGACAACTGAGCTTAAAGCATGACAATCTTTTATATAGATGCACATATCTATCTACAGTTCTTGGACACATGGAGATGCTGTAAGACTCATTGTGATTGAAGTACAGTGAGACAGAGAGGGTAGAGGGTTCAACAGCTGATTAATCCTTCTTGCTGGAGTAGTTTTGTATTAATGAAGTACCCCTCACCTCTGCAGGACTCTAATTCGGACAAGGGAACAAGTGCCTCAAGGGTACTCTCCCAGACCCTCTCTTCCCAGGCACTGGTGAGCAGTGCCATGTCCCAAACACAACTTCATGTCCACTCACTGACTTCTTGGAGAAGACTCTAATTAAAACCAGAGACTTCTTTTTCTAATGTTCTTTCTCAGAAATTAAGTGTTTAACATATTGAGTGCTTCTGGTTTAATGACAGGGCCCTTCCCCAATGTGAGGCCAGATTTCCCTGTTCATTTTTAGCTACCATTCAACCTCTGACATACCAAAGTAAGAACATAAATGTCTAAAATCACAACTTGGATAAAGAAATAATTTTATTGATTTTTTTTTTTTTTAATGGGTGAAAAGAGACTCAATTTGACATGGAACCAAGTAGGTTTGGCAGTCTATGTCAGTGGAAAGCAAATTCACTACTAACGTGTGAAGCACTGCTCCTCAGCACAGTCAGTTCTCTGCCCCCCACTACAGATAATGCAGTGGCTGTCTGTGCCGTGGCTGGAGGCATTTCCTGAGACCACGCTGGCAAAGGCCAGAGGACGTGACAAGAGCTGTTCCAGCTGGAGGCTGGCTGGATGCTGGACGGGTTTCATATTGTGGAGTGTAAAGTGAATTATCCTTATCTTTAGTTGGAGACTTTTTCATTGCTGTGTTTCATAGGGAAATGTGTATTTGGGAAATTAATGATTGTCTCCAGCTAAACCCTCTAAGGCAGGTACCTTCACATTGTAATTGTTACTACTGAAGTCCCCTGACTTTGTAGTCTCTCTATTCTCTTTTGTTAGCAGAACTGGTAATTGCATTTTGAAATAATTACAGCATTTCCTCTGATGAGCTTAGCTCATTTAGCCAGGTCGAAGAAAGGTTAGAGGAGATGTAATATCTTCTAATAAATATGTTGGGTGGTAAATGCTGAAAAGAGGAAAGAGCTCTTTGATCTGAAGGATAATATTAACTCTGGATCGAATGTTTATATATAGGTTAGGATAAATTTACACTTTAAAACAGAAGACAGTTTCTAGATATCTGAAGAGGCAAGTTGTGAAGAGCTTCTTCAGTCAGAGAAGTGGAGGGCTTGGGTTTGTTTTAAGATGAAGTATCATGGCCCCATGTGAGGGGCAGAATAAGTGAAGGGAGGAATTAGTGGAGTAAAGGGATGAAAACAATGTGTTGTGAGGCCTTGGGTGCAGCAAACTAAATCCAAAGGAGTTTTGAAGAGGTACTGGGTTCCTCTGCTAACGTTGTGCTTTGTACTGTCATTCCTTTTGTTTCAAGCTCTCTGGGGTGCTGGGAAGGACATGTCTCCTTGGCTTTACCCAAGACGGTAGCTGATGAACAAGGGCAGTGGTAACCTGCACTGCTGCTGCTGGGGATTCACTTCAGCGAAACTTGGTCTGGACAGAAGGACAACTGAGGGCTTTTTGTGTTTATTCTGTCAACATGAACCTGGTCTGCTTTGTTGGTCCATTCAAAACTAATTTTTCTTAATTTTTGCAATATCACATCAATTTGCCAATTGGAGAGCCAGTGATGTCCCTGATCTCTCCTGATCTCTTCCTGTGGGTAAATCTTGGTTTATCATCATAAGCTCTGAGTTTGCTGCAAAGATGGATGCTCTATGGCCTACTGTATGTCTTGGCAGATGAGTAGGTGTCCTGGGGCCCCTCTAAACTTGACACTTGCTGCTTGGCACCTTGAGATCATGACAGTCCCCCTAGCTTGGCATTCCTGTAGGTACTGAGTACTACTGTCCATTGCCCTGCAAGTAGCTCTGAAAAGCAAGAGATGCTGCTTTGTAAGGTTTTTAGTTCAGGGTGAGTTTTCACAACATTATCATCACTAAAATTACCCCTCTGTATCCACTTGCTGTGCACTTTTTCCAGCCTTCATACATGAAATCACAAAGTTCTATTTAAGTGAATTTTTTTTTGCTTAGAATAAACTTTCTATTCAAAAATGCTAATTCATATCAACCGGGCCTATGATTGCTCAAAATATAACATGGGAATTGTTTGCATAGAATTCTGCTTGTTTGACTGTGCAGTGTGGTCTGTTCTAGAAAAGCAGGTTTTCTTCCTATATCCCTCTGCACTCACTGTTTGAATACCTTCTGAAAGCTTAGTTCATAACCTACCACAGACTGAGAGCCAAATCTGTCTTAGGGTGCAGCACCTACAACTTCTAGGACTATGAAGGAAGGTAAATCAGGCAGCACGTCCATTTTTCTACTACTCATGCTCCTGCTGCATATGCTTTGCATGCCCCACTCTGGAAGGCAGATGCAGGAAAGCTGTGAAGTTTTCCATGTGGCAACACCAGCGTGCAACTCTGCTTTTTTTTTTCCACATTTTTTTTGTCTGTGGTAGGAGGATGAAAAAAAAAAAAGCTTGACTGAGGAAAGATATCGTGAAAGCATTGATTCAGTATCTGCACCTCAGATCACTCAATAGCTCTTCAGCTCCTCACTACCTAGCTCTTTCCCTCTTTCCTCCTCTGCTGGAGCAGGGTACAGAAGGAGTATTAAACTCCAGCGATCAGTTTTGGTTAACAGAGGATGAAAGACCAAACTAGTTCATCTGTCAGGGAGATTTCTTTTGGAAATGCCAGCAGAGTCAGACGGAAAGCGAGAGCAATGGCCCAGCAAGGAGACAAGTCTGAGAAAGACAGTCTTTGGGCAATTCCGAAGACTGGAACCTTGTATTTGTGTACGTGCAGGCAGGTAGATATAGTGTGTCAGTGGCAGCAGTAGTCCTTTTTTCAGAACAATATTTCCTACTGACATTTCCTACTGACAGGGAAAATATTTTTGTTTGGAAAACACAGCTTAGGAATAATTACATTTACTTTATATTATATTTTTGATTTTAAGCACTTTACCATGGGCAAGCTAATTAAATAATCATAGATACCTTAATAAAGAAATCCAGTAGGTCAATAAATTGTTTATAACTGTGGCTAATTATCTGTAATCAGAGATGTGCACGGGACCGTCTCTAGTGGTAGCCACAGGAGTCTGGCACATCATTTAAGGATTCTTTACAAGTAGAGTCTGCATAGAAATTGTGACCAAAGGTTATTAAAAGCCACCCTTTTCACAATCTGCCACCTCCCTAAATGAGAAGTGTGTAGGGCTGTAATGTCAGCATCCTCTTTGGGGGTGCACAGTCACACGTGTGTGTGGGGCTCTTGGGTCATGAAACAGCAGAACTTGCTGTGCTAGGTGAAGTTTTCTGGACAGCTTTGTCATTGTCCACAAGCAAAATCAAATCAGTCTGAATTGTTGGAGTACTGTTGTCAATCTTCCCAGATTACAGGAATCCTGCACATTTACTTTGGGGGGAAAAAAGTAATTGTCTTGTCCTTTGAGGATAGCCTTTCATTACACAGGAGCTCAGGTATGTATGCTTGTAACCCCTAAAATGTAATTCCCTCTTTCACTCAGAACGTTCAGCAGCATACTGATGGTGAAGAACACTATCAGTGCCATCAGTTGAAGACTGGAGTCACTACTGTAAAATGAAGGCTTCTCTGGACCATTCAGGTGGTGCATGCATGCAATGTTACTCATTTATTCCTCAAAATCTCCCATTGCTCATGGCCATTTAGTATCTGATGCACAAGTCATGCATGAAGGCATGTGCTGTCTGCTGCTTAGGCTTACAAGTCCTAGAAATAGTGGCTGAGCAACAGCTTTGTCACTTGTTACAAAGATCTGCATTTTGCTAGTCCCATTGAACACTCTGACTCTTTGTGAACAGCAATGTAGCAAAATCCACATAGTGCCCAGTGCTAGGCCAAAGGGATGGCTGTGGGGATGGTGCTGTGAGACACCTGCAGGCTCTTCCATTTATGTGGCTGAAAAAATATTTCAAAAAGCCCTTGAGTCTACAGAGTTTAACTGCTTTATACAAGAAACAGTGGGCTTGTAATTCATTCTTATACAATATTAATGACATTAAACAATCCTTTCCCAGATGATCAGAACAGAGATTGTTTCCTTCATCCCATTTAGATTTACAGCAGAGAATAAACTTCAGAAGGCACTACATGAAGCAATTCACAGTGTTTCCTTGCAGAGGCTCTCATACATATTATTAACATCTCCCTTCTGTATATGCATATCTAATCAGGATTGTACAGATTTTATATAGGCTTTTACAGAACCCCCATCAGTGTAGTGTCTAGAGGGTTTCCATGGTACTTCATGGGTCATTCTGTAATATGTCTTCAGAGAGAAAAATGTAGTTGTAGAAGAGCATTTTATTTTGTTATATTTATAACCATTTTGAGTTTTGGGTTCTATTAACTTTACATAGCTACAGTTCTGGTGGCATTAATAAAAAGCTGTGAAACCAAGGCTGAGACACATGTGAGGATGGGAATAAACCTCTTGCAGAGACAGCAAGGATGAAAGCACTGTTCATTGATGTCACCTGGCATCAGCACCATGAAAAAAAAGCATATTTCAGGATGAACTTTGTCTGCGTGCAGATGCGCAAATAGAAACCAAGCCCTCCTGAGCCATCAAGTATAGTTTCCCATTATTTCTGTCTGTCACTTCACATTTTCCCATTCGCATGTCTACCAAGCCCACTTCAGCATGTTGTCTTGCCCATTGTCCAGGCTGAGGGACTGCTCCAGAGACTCTGGTGGCTGCATATTGTCCTCTCACTTCCAGCCTGACACTATTACTGGCAGTTTGTATCTTTTGATGTACTGCCAAACACACACCTTTTTCCCTTAAAAATTCCTCTTTCTGTTGTTTAGTTTATCCATACTGTATTTCAAGAGAAAAATCCCACTACTCCTTGAATATGGTTTTCATGGCTAACTGCTCCAGGTTGTTTTATGCCCTGGGGACCAGCCACCATCTTGATTTGTGCCTGCTCTAGTCCACATTAGTTTATACTGCAGACAAATTGCTTTCATTGTAAGCCATTACATTTAAAAATCAGATTATGTTAGCCATAGTTTCTAATATTTTGTAATAGTATTGCTTAATGTTAGTCACTGAATGATGTAAGGCCATAGCCTTTTAGATGAGACCTCTTACCCCATTTTTGTGTGTGGTCACACTCACCCCCTCTGCACCCTCAGGACTATTTCATTATCCCTTGCGAAGTGGTATTCCAGCAGAGTCCATAGTTGGTGGTTTGTGCACTCAGGCAGGTACTGTGTACTCACACCCTTCTAGGTGAGGTTTCCTCATGGAAACCCATGTTATGAGTGTCTGGGCAGGCCCTTGGAGTCCACAGAGTCTTTCCAGAGTGTTGATGAATGAATGTGGCAGGAGCAAAGGGTTTAAACTGGTGACTCTGCATCCTGGACTGGCAAATGGGAAGTTTTAGGGCTCTAGTGATGCAGTATACCTTGAGCCATTTCCCTGGCTAATGGGCACCAGCCCAGCCATGGTGACCTGGGGACCTTCACCCACCTCTTCTCCAAAATGGCAGAGCACAGTGAGCTCAACCTATGGCTCCCTGACATGGATGGGAAACTCTGTTTGAAAGACAGGCATGCTAGGGCAAGGATTTTTATTGCACCATCACCATCAGCAGGGGGAATATCACTGAAACAGTATGAGCTAGTGGTTTGATGTTACCTGGAATATTTTTGAAGAAACCATGGAAACAGCCTTCCTCAAAATTAATAGCAGCTTTGCTGTCTGGGAGCTCATCCTGCATCTGCTTAAGCTGTTACTGGTTGCTAATCCCTTTCCTCTGCTAGGGCTGCCTGAGCAGGTGAAGCCAAGCACCTGAGTACTTGTCTGTGAGTTTAGTCATTCCACCATTGTGGCTTCAAAGGAACAGCAATTTTGTCAGTGAAATCTCTGTGTATACATATGAGTGTGTGTAATTTTAATATACTCATGTGTAAAAGCTCTTGCAGTTTGCTGTTTGTCCTGCCATTGTTCTCGTACATGGACAGTTCATTCTTCAACACCATGTCAGAAACAATTACTTATGGTCTGGTGAAGATCTCATTTTTCATTATATTTTATCGTTCTGCTTTATACTAAACTGGAACTGTTTGTTTACTCAAACCACAGTGGTTCAGCAGTATTTCTAGGTACTTTGCATGGCAATGCGAAGTGCAGTGAAGAGAGCTGCTCTCTGAGTGTGCTTATTTTCCCCATGCACAGGGCTGCCAGCATTACAGATGCAGGGCAGAACCCACACTTCACTTATTCTGCCAATTTGTGTGTATTAATGCTATTTAATATTCATTGTGAGGAGGGTATTTTGGAGGACTTCTAGGGATCAGTTTAGTCTCAGAGCTGTTTTATTTGATGAGGTCTGCTTTTTTTCATTTCTTTTTTTTTTTTTTAATGGGGTTGGTAAATAACATCTTCTCAGCAGCTCTTTCAAGAACTTCTCTTGTTGTACCCTGGGGCTGTTTTGTACCTTGTGGGCTGTGGCAGAGGATATGCTGCTGCGTGGTGCTGCGGGGGGCTGTGTGGGGGGAGCTGGGCAGTGCTGTGACAGCTCCTGTTCTTGTCACCCAGCTCGCACAGCAGGACCCAGCGCGCAGGGAAGCCACCGTGTAAGAGGCTATGAGGCTTCCTCCCTACTTTGCTGCAACTTCCCAGGCAGCTGATCTGTTCTGCCAGCCTGAGAGTGAATTAATAGTCATAATATGATATTTTTTCCAGAGATTTCTGAACTGTACTGTCACAATCAAATGGAAGAATAATTAATTAAAAAAAAACTCCAAGCATTCCAGGCCCATATTTCTTGAGGATTTTTTAATTAGCATGAATCACTGTTATTAAAATAAAAGCTATTTCCCTAGTTGCTGCAAACAGAGTCAATGTTTTATGGTGGAAGTTCTTTTACCCACATCTGTGTAGAGCCTGATGCTTTTTATTGAGTCAGAGAGAGAAAGAATTTGAACAATACATTACAGCAAAAGCAGAATCTCATAATTTTGTTGCTTGATATGGTGATACATCTGTAATTCAATATCAGCCATATATCAGATGGTAATAAAATCACTGTGAGACAAAGTACAAATCTGATGGTGGTTTTTTTTAAATTGAATGGAGGTCCTTTCAGCCTTTTTTTAGAGGCTCTTCTCCCTAAGAGCACAGAATTTGCTTTTACTTGATCCAATTTCACATTACTACAAAAAGTAAATTTCATGCTACGTTTCATTTTCAGATGTAGGATATAAAACCATGAACTACAAAAGAAAGTTTTATACTGTTCTTATCCTTTGCCTAATAATAAAACAAACAAATAAAAAGCATGGAGAAAAACACAGTTTCCTAAAGAAAAAAGCCTCACCATACTGGAGTGAAATCAGGACCCTTTGTACCTTCCTATATCATATGTTGTGGCTCTATTTTTTTAATGGGCAGTGATTTGCCCACTGGAAGGTCAGGAGTTTATATCCCCTGCCTACCTCGGTTCCTACCTGAATGCATTCACTTCATTCACTGCTCTGGTTGGTTGACTAATGGTTATCAAGGCTGGAAGTTGGCTCTAGTTATTGAGTCTGACCCATACTGACATGCTATAAAACTTCACCCTGGCTCATTGATCTACGTGTGATTTATCTTCCAGAAAAATACCCAGTCTTGATTTAGAGAGACCAAGTGACAACCGAATGTCATTGTCTCTTGGTGCTTTGTTCCAGCTGTCAGCATCCTCACCTGCCAGACTTTGTGTCCTCATATCTCCAAGGTGATGTTTGCCATCCATTCTTGTTACTCCTAGTCTGTGACAGAGATGGTTTGACTTCACCAATGGTTATATTTCAGCAGGTGGCAAAAGGAACCCTCTGTAGAGCTTCTGAGCTCACCTTCTGAGCTCTTCTGGGAAGCCCCATACCTCTTTATCCAACCCAAAAATACGTAGTAGTTTTTAAATGATATAATTTATATGTTATTCTAAGACTATCTAGCCACAATTAGACGTTTGGTCCTTATTTTTGACTGAGGATTAAACCTAGCAAAGGACATTTCAGATAACTGACCTTTTATTTGAAAATCTTGAGACAGTATATTGTAGGAAAAACATCATCTGAGCATTTTCAAACAACACAGAAGAAAATTCACTACCACTGATGAAATACTACAAAGTCTGATCATGTCAGATCAAACCTAGCTGCATGTCTTCAACAGCCAACATTTCTTCATTTGTTTTGTGATAAATATATTAAAAGTAGGTAAGAAAATCTATGAGACATCACCATCCCTGCAGAAAACTCATTCTGACTCAAAGTAAGCACAGCTGAAAACTCTTGATGTCTTTCTGTGTTGCCATTGCAACAGGTATGCAAGTAATCTCTCTCCCAGGCACAACTGTACCAGTCAAATCCTAACTACTCTAACAGCTCTGTGTGGCACACAGGTAATCAGTCCTGCGGGTCCGTTATGCTTTCAGGGGTTCTCTTCTTGTTTCTGAATAAAATTAGAGTGATTTTTACTTAGAGATAAGAAAACCCAAGAAATGGACTTACTGAAACTTATGTCTACCCTCTCCAACAGAAACGCAGAAGACTGTGTTCTGCTGAATCTCTGTCTGTCCATAGCATGGAGGCCATGTGGCCTGGGAGAACAAGAGCACCTGCACCTCTGTGGAAACTGTGCCTGACCCACCATCTGCAAATGGATATTATACATAACTTTGACATCAAGGAGTGTTAAAGATCTTATATGAGGACTTGTGAACCTCCACACACAGAGATAAAACTTTTTGGGTCCTGGTTAGGCAGACACTTTTGTCTGTGTAGGTCTGTATATTAGTGAGTTACTCAAGTTCTACTTCTCCCCCTTTGTTCCCTCCCTCCCATTGTGCATCCTCAGGGAGCTTGTGAAATACTTCTTATGAAATATCATACCTCTGTAGAGTATACAACAGTTTTCCTTACTTTCCTTTTTGCAAAAACCCCAATGCTTGGAAAATCTAAACTGAAGGGCAGAGAGGAGTTGATGGAGGTTTTACCCAGACAAGACATACCATGAGCATTAATGATGTTGTATCAGTATTAGGAAACACTTTAAGATTCAACTTCACCTTTTAGTCTGACCAGTATTTTAAGCAGCTCAAAGCAAGTAAGCAAAGTACAGTATAGCATATACACATTATGTATATGTTTGTTTTGTGTTGGGTCAGAAAGTTTTCAGGTAGTCCAGAAACTTTTTTTTCCCAAGCAAAGAAACATCTCTACTGATCCATATTTCTGTCACGTTTAGTATAGAGACTTACAACTCTTTAACAACTCTTTATTCCTCTGTCTTAATATAAGGAAGCCTATGATTGTACAGCATGCAGCTAACATGCCTCAAAAACAATGCTGGTCAATGTGAGTAATTCACAACTGTGCTTTGCTAACCATGTTTCATCCTCCTCAGTTTTAGAACAGAGTTCAAAATCCTCCTCCTCATCGACAGAGTCACTGCCAGAATAATCATAAGTTCTCTGCTACTCTGTCATTCCGAAAACTCCATGCTTCAGGGAAGATAACACTTCCAGGACAGGTTCTTGGTCACTGGAGACACAGAGGGCATCTTCAGTTGAGTATCCCTGTAGGAAGAGGGGAGAGTGGGCTGAGCATGAGCCTGACTGAATTGTATAGCACATTCTTCTTTAAGACCAGGGATTGGTACTAAAGCAAATACCATGGCAGAGGGGTTGGAACTACATGACCCCTAAGGTCTCTTCCAACCTAACCCAACCCCTTCTATGATTCTAACACATGCTAAAAAAACCAAAACCACCAACCACCACCCTCCCCCCCCCAAAGAAGACATCTAACTCCATATGTATATATATATACACACATATATATATATTCACACCCTGCAATAGGGCAAAGAAATGGACCAGGCAAGTAGGAAGCAGATTTGTGATTAAGGTGTTGTCCCCAGGCTTTATGTCTAGGCTCCTCTTGTCCATTTCTTAAATCTTTCTGGACCTTGCTATGTCATTTGTAAAATGATAGCTTGAAATATTGCTTTTGCCTTTTATCCAGACAAAATTAAATTATGTCAACAGATGATTGTTAGAAACCAAGATAACATGAGGATGAGAAAAATACTATTTGCTTTTGAATCTATAGTCCTACTCAGATAAAATCAAACTGAATGCATGAATATCAAAGATTGTTTTCTAAAATTACAAATGGCGGACAAATAAAGAATTCAAGACATGTTTAATGCCTTGGAGCACTTTGGGTGAAAGTCACTATAAAATTGTTCATTCTCATATTTCTACACTGGATCAGAGAGTATCAGCTTTCCCCGTTTTTTTTTTTTCTCTCACCTTACCTTTCTTTAGAAGATACGTTTGATGCTTTGATACTGTTTCTCGCTTAAATTATAACACTGTTGGTTCTACAAAATGGCACAAGTCCAGAGCACATGTCCCACTTGTGCTTTTCTAGAAAGTTACCACCACGATGCCACACTGTGCTTGCAAATGTGACCAAACCTGCCTTGGTTAAACCTCCAGTAACCTCCTGAGCTGCAGAAACCACCTGCTAAAGCTGATTGTCACAAAGCCATTAGTTCTAGTTTTAAGCCATTAGTTCTGTAGCACTAGCAATATGTCTCAAGTCTGGGTAGAATGTTTGACTCCTTTCATTTTGTCTTGGTAAACCATGTTGTAAGAAATTACTTAGTCTAGCTGAGATGTAATAAAGCAGTGCTATTATATTTTATGTTGTGGAAAATGATGTTGAAGGAAGAACATATTCAGCAGGAAAAAGGCTGTGCTTTTTCCTAACGGCTGTCTACCCAAGAAAGAGGCTGTTGTCTGCAAGGACTTGCTATTCCACAGCTCTCCTGGAACTTTGAGGTTGTGGTTCTCACTGCTGTTAATTAATGGGAGACACTCCTCTGTGTGAAAGCAAGCCCTGCTGGCAGCAGGAAAAATTCAACTCATTCCTTTCTTTCTCTTCCCTTCTTCAAATTTTTTGTAATCTTGGGAATGACTGCTATTACTATTTTGAAATCAGTAAGCAACAAATTTTTCAGATTTCATATATACCACTGTTAATTAAAAAAAAAAAAAAAAAAAAAAAAGTCAAATTGCTGCAATGTGAAGACATGGATACCAGTAGTAAGTATAGTGGAGTGAAATGAAATCAGTCACATTACTACTGAAAAATCTGTTGTGATTATCAAGTAACTAGTATGTTCAGGGATTATTCCCAATTAATTTGGCATACATGATATTCATTCCCTTTGCTATACACACAGTTATTTCTACAGTGGCCAGAAGAATTAAGCTCTCATACACCTGCAGGCTCTGCTCTCATATGCAGTTTAATATGCCAATAAGAATAATGCAATTTCCTGAGGATGAATAACTAGGGCTTGCTGGTTCAAGGTGTGTACAGATGCAATCACACCCTTCTGGTCATTAATCCCTGGGATCAGCATGTTCTGATTATTACTGTGTAATTAGTTAATAAAGCCCCTTTCAAAGTGGAAGAGAACTGCTTTTTCTGAGCACAATGTGCACTGCATCTATCATGGGTTTATTCATTCCAGATGAAACTGATTCTCATTTAAGAAAATGTATTCTGGGAACTTAACATCTCTATTGTGATGTTTCTGTTGTTTCCAGCATTTCAAAAATAAAAGATCGTGACAATTATTAATGATTTTAATCTGAAGCAAATTTCTAAGAACCAACTTACATCAGGCCCAGTGTTTTGGTTCAAATAAAAAAAAAAAAAGAGGTAAAGGAGGAAACTGATATTTCAGAGTGAGAGGTTTACATATGTGACTTGGAGAAGATGACATATATTCTGAACAATAAATATTTTCACTTTCTGGTGTCCAGAAATGGAGTTAGTTATATTTGATTTACTATCTACTATTAAATTCCTCTTCACTAAATTTCTATTCCTACTATTAAAAGTATTTTTTTAATAACTATCTTGAAGAGTAGCTAGTCTTCAAAAATAATTATCTTGAGTTGTTTTAATTTAATGCATATGTTGCATGCCATTTCAATGTAAGTTGCCAGGCCAAAGGTTTTGGAACTCCAAGCAACTTAACATTAGTGCTTTCCATGTCAGATCATAGAGTAAATTATTTGAACAGAAAATTCACAGAAACAAATACAAAGAGACCCTATTGTGATCATGTTAAATTATTGTACTGTCTTAACCAAATATTCACAGATAGGGTGGGGTTTTGTTGCTGTTGGTTGTTTTTGGTTCTGTTTGTTTTGTTTTGTTGGGGTTTTTTTCTCCCCAGCAGTACTTGGCCAAGGTTAACTCATCAGCTTCCCAAATCAGAAAACAGGTCCTACTCCTTCCTCTGTGAAAGTCTGATGAGTTTATGTCATAGTCCAGAAGATGCAGTGAGAATCAAATCCTGCCAAAATTGTCTCAATCCCTAGTCAGTAACAGCCTGACTTTTTTCATTATTGAAAGGGTCTTTTTCAAGATACCGAGACCAACCATTGCCAGTATCCTGAAATGGGAATGCTGATCCCCTCACTGGTACTGCTTGACAAATGGAGCTGTTACACATTTGTATAAGCAACGAACACAATGTCTCTCTTCTGACAGCCTCAGATCAACAGTAGTCTGCTTTGAATTACAAATCTCTGCTTGGAAATTAATGGTAGCACCTTTGTGCCCCTTATGGAATAACAAAACCTGAAGAAGAGGTGGATGAAGTGAGTCCAGCAGAGAGCCACCGGGATGTTCAGGGGCTGGAGCACCTGCCCTGCAAGGGGAGCCTGGCAGACAGGACTGCTTCTGCCTGGAGAAGAGTAGGCACCTCAGAGCAGCCTTCTGCCTATGGACAGGTCACTGAGGAAATGGAGCCACGCTTCCCACAACACAAGGGAGCAGGATGAGAGAGTGTGGGCCCAAGTTGAAACAGGAGGAGCCCACATTATACAAAAAGGGAAACCTTTTTTTCCCCTGTTTGGGCTGTCCAGTGTAGAGCAAGAGAGGCAGTGCGTGGAGTCAGTGTTCTTGGAGCTTTTCAAAATTGGTCTACAGAAAGCCCCAAGTCACACGTTCTGACCTTGCTACTGCTGTTTTGAGCAGGCAGTGGCACTGGGTACCTCCAGCCATCCCTTCCAGACTGGGTTACCAAAGCCCTTTAGAAGAGTCCAGGGACACCTCTGTGCCATGGCTATTTGGTTAAATTGTGGTATGTTGAATTTGGTAAGCCATGCAGTCTCCCTGAGTCCTATCCATGTAACTCTATTTTCTATTTATTCCCTCTGTTTTTTAAACCAAATTTATAGTTTGAAACCCTTGCTAGTCCATTTTCTGCTCAATGTCTGACTCATGCTGTGACACACTCATGTCATACTTCTCTGTATCTCAAAACTTCCCATTTTAAGAAACAGTTCTCTCTCAAAAGCTAAGAAACTAACTCATGATGTTTAACCAAGTACTGTGAACAGTCATTCTTTTTGCATATATATATATACACATATATATATACACACACTCAGCCCTCTAAGTATTCAACATGCTCTCCCTTCCTTATGTGCATCAGTGTGATCAGTCTTTAAAAGTCATCCAGAGCCCTGGGTGCAACAGAGCTCACACTGCATAGGCAAAGTTGCTACAGTCTGTATTTTTTAGGTCAAATGAATGTTTCTTCTTCTACAATTGAATTTTCTCAGCTTGGGGATTACCTCAATGAGGATTATGCTGTGCATATCTGCTCTCTGCTGATTTCTCAAGTGCACTGTACCTTGTTTACAGTCTATGCAAGCTTTCTGAGTAATACATGTTCATTTTTTTTCATTTTTTAGCTCATTGCTTAGTTTATGAGCAAGCCCCTGTGCACTGGAGCTCTAGAAACTATAGCTGATAACAGTTTTTCAGATTTCGGGCAATATTTTTCACTATTATCTTATAAGAAACATTCCAACACATTAGCCAGTTCATGTGCTTTGAAGGTATTTTGGAGTGCTCATCTTTCAATTGTGACTGTAAAAAACAGTCAAGCACATTTTACTATCACCATTCAAGACTTCAAGCCAGTTTCCTTTACATTCTGCCACTCAGTAATTAAACCCACTGTCTGGCAAAACTTATTTTCTAAATTCAATGCATAAGCTGTTTCTCCAGCTACAACTAAGAGGCATCAACTCTGGAAAATAAAAGGAGAGCAAGGAGCACAGAGAATACAGAAAGCTGGGGGAAGGCCACAGAGACCCTAACCTTTGAGATTAACTGTATCTTCTTCTTGTCTGCAGAGAAAAAAATGTCACTAAACATTTGGGCAGAATAAAGAACAGTAGTGGCAGATGTGTTGCCATGGTAGATGCAAGATGGCTCTTTTTCTGTCGGCTGAATCTCCTACAATTGATTATTTGATTTTCCACTATTTTGCCTGAGATTGCTATCATATTAGGCCACCATCTGTCATTCTGTTTGTTCCTGCTGAAGTGTGGAATATGTTGCAGCTCTTCCAGGCATCAGATATTTTCTCTGGACTCTTCTAAAATTTATGTTATATGTAAAATCAACTGTACAGAATCTTCCCCCAAAAGTTTACTTCGTGACTTGGGAAAAAGGCACCTGGCCCCATTGTTTCACGTGTTTATCTGCTACAAGCCTGGTGTGCTTCTTTGGTTACTGCTGGCCAGAGAATCATTTCATGATTGTCAGGAAAATACTCCAAGTACCTCATCTAGATTTTTCCAGATACAAAGCAGTAAATGATTATATAAAGGCAGTTTCTAATGAGGTAGAAAGAGGTGTTCATTAAACAGGTGCCCATCTTGCTTTCGTTATTTTATTTTTTTTTCTTAAAACACTTAAATGGAAGTTGTTTTGTTCTTTACCCAGCCTGCCATGGATCTTTATGTAACATATTAACTTCTCTTATTATACCTTCCCATAGAGATAGACAACATATTAATTTTACCTATTCCTCCTTGTTTCTTTATTGTCTATCTAGCTTCTATCTGGTCTGTATTTGTTCAATAGGAATGTCTGACCAAAAAAAATTCCCTGCTTTGATTGTAGCTTTTTGGCCATCTAAAACTTATCTTAAAGAATGACAATATTCATTCTTGTTCATTGTCTTTTGTCTGGTCTTTCCTTTCAGAAGTTGCTTAAAACTATCCTCAAATAAAATAGAAGAACCATCTCCTTTTTATCAGTACTGTCACTAATCCACGAATTTTACCTCACAGGATTCAGAAAGAACTGGAACAGATACAACTGTTAAGACCTTGAAAGACTTCCAAGTGGGAATGTATACAATGAAACTTTGTGGAGAACAAAAACAACATCTTTCAATTACCTTTTAACACAAAATTAAAATGTATGGACATTTACAGAAAGCTTAAAAACCCCCATCCCCCCACCCCTCAAAACCCCAAACAAAACAAACCCAGAGAAATACCAGTTAGCAGTCTGAAGGGATGAACATATAGGATAGAAACAGAACTGATAGGATCCAGCAGCATCAGCTAGCATCCAAGTCAAATATCCAAATTTCAGAATAGCCTGACTAAGACAACAGTCCTATTGTTTATAAATATACTCTTCTCACCGGTTTATCATGTTCAATCTACTCGTATGCATCAAACGTGGAAAAAAAGAGATAAAAAAGGAAAAGCAAACCAGATTTCCATCCTTGGGGTTTTCTCTCTCTCTCTCTCTTTTTTTTTTTTTCCTTAACTGTAATTTAAAGTCCTTAAGGTGAGCAATGGTCCCTGTTAACACATGCTGTAATTCTTCCACTTATGCACTTGTGTTACACATGTTTTATTCCTCCTAACCAGGTTAAAAGCAATGCTTTTAACATTTTAGACATGCAATTCCTCCCACTAGGTGTCTGTAATGCCAATTATATTAACAGTCTTCTTTAAAATAAGAAATTTCCAATTCTTTTTGCTTCTTGCTGCAATTTCCGGTAATTGGAATGTTTTCTATTCCGGTTTTCTGCCACTATAGGCCAATTTGTTTATGACTTGCTCAGTTAATGTCTATGTTACATTTGTCTCATTTGCATGACACTTTCTATTTTTAAACTACTACCTTCCTTAGTTCTCTCCTTCCCTCTATTCCCAATAATTACTGCTGCAACACAGGAGATACTGGTCACTCAGTCTTTAAAAAACTCTTCTGTTTAAGGCTCTGTGAAAAGAAACCCCATTTCACTATATTAAAATCACTTATGATATGTCCCTATTATTTCTATCCTGTTCCTATTTTACTCTTAGAGACAGAAAACATGGAACCAAGTACTTTTTTCTCTCATCCGGCTAGTTTTGTTTGATATCATATTTGTTCCAAAGTGCACCATCATTAGTAGTGGTTTTTTTGGATGTCTAATTCCTGCAGTTCAAGTAAAAGAGTCAGGATTTGTGCTTTGCTCCTCCAAAGAGACTGCAAGCACTATCCTGTTCTTGAGCCACAAAGAGGAATGGATGCCTATCAGGTAATGTCCTGTTTAACTGAGTTTTGGTTTTTCAGAAAGTTTCTTTGCAATTGATTTGCTATCAACCTGTTAACCATCTCATATCTCCAGTCACATTGAAAAACTGTTTCTACTTCTCATCTTTTACTAGGAGACTCCAGTCTGAACTGTACAGGAGTAAAAGTACTGGGGTATGTCAGAGAACAGTGGTTTTCATCCAGTCTTCTGGAAATTCCTGAATATCACCAGACGCTTGAAGTGCCTTTATTTTGACAGTTCAATTAGATGTTTTTTGAAAGGGTTGTTTGATCTGGACCAGCATTAGTATCTGTCTAGCTTTGTGGAGTAAAGGACTCTTTATGACTGATAAAGGTCTCAGCTGAAGTGTCCTCAGTGGTATGGCTGAGGACAAGAAGGTCACAATTTTTTCCCACAGCTTGAGAAACATAAGGTGCCAGTGGGGTTCCTCATACAAAACTGCAGAGCACATCTTTGTTATTTATGCATAAGCAAACACAGAGATGCTAGCAGAGCTAAAATCAAACCATATGATGCTATATTGATATTTTGTTCTTAATATTTGTTCTTGACAGTGGATAAACCAGTGCAATTACAGGGATTAAAAATGTTGGAAGTTCCTATATTTGGACAATGACTGATAAATAACCTTCACAGAAAATACTTCCTTCAGATGAAGGAACTTCAATAACTGCTTTTAAGATACATGCAGGGCAATTTTGATTTTCCTCAACTTGATACCACCTTCATTGAACTCTGAGCTGCACCTGGGCTTATGAGAAGAGGCTGGAACCGTGATTGTTTTGTAAGCAAATGGTGATATTGCTGTTGGGGAGGTGTGGTTTTGAGCAGCATAGAAGCAAAAGGGAAAGAATTGAGGAAGAGCCCAAAATGTCACAGCAAAAATGTTAAGTTTCAACCAGGCAAGTTGGTGCTACATATTTTGAGTGATAGCCTGTGTCCTCTTTCATGCAGGGGAAGCCCATATGTACTGCTGATCCTGTAACATCTCTAAACTTGGCATCTTCTGGAGCCATGTCGCTTTCTGCTGGCTTCAGACAAAGCTCTCAAAAGTTTTTTTGGGAGGAGTGGAGGATTTAGGGTTCCTGTTCACCAGCAACAATCTGTTCAGTTCATTGTATCTCATAATAAATCAGTTTGTAATGTGGAATTTGATATACATTGATAAGCTATTTTTTTTATTTGTGTCCAGCAAACTCAAGGAATTTTATCAAATAAAACTAATCTTGAATTCTGCTACATGTATTTTATTTGACTTCCAATTTCCATTTAAATGTTCCCTTCACATAGCACAAACATGAAGTTTCTTAGAGACAGGGCACACACTGTTTACATTGATGTAGGCAGCTATTGAATTGTAAATGGATATTTAGCTTAACATAGTTATGCAGTCTTATTTAATCTTGTGAAGATATTGTATGTATCCTTGTGTTATCAAAAATTATAAAATCTAGAAAGGAACTAGAGAAGTGAAAGACCTATAGCAGATGAAAACTCACATATAATTATAGCTTCACAACATGAATCAACTTTTCTTTGGCAAAACAAAAAGAGAACAGGAATAAAATGCATGACAACATGAATGAATACCTTTTATGTGGTGTTGATATGGTATTTCACATCAATTCATCCTGAAAAAACCATGTAGATCAGGCTTTTAACTCAGTCTGGTGTAATTTGAGCATTATGAAATGGTATATATGGTAAAACTGTCACAGTGGGGGCGTGTCTTTGCCTTTGTTAAGTAGCAGTGAGATGCACCTAACACTGACAAGCAGCCAGAAGGCAGCAGGAGAAACAAATGTTGGAATTTGTAGGAAGAAAGGTGCTAATGGAGCTTGAGTGCATGTCCATTTTCATCAGGAAGCTGCCTCTCCCAGCTAGTGTCCCAGGAAGTGCAGGGCTTGCAGCCATGCAGCAGTGGGACATACTCCAGCCTGATGTGCACAGCCCCTGAGCAGTGCTGGGTTAGTGGCTGGAAACCACTGCAGGTCCAAGTACACAATGACACCAAATTGCTAGAAACAAGCAGTTCTGAAACGGAAGAAACTTTAACCTTCATCTCTGATTAAACCAGTTCAGTGAAAGTAGGGAAATAAAAGTAGCTCTAGCCCTGTGCGTGGCCAGAGTCCATGCAGCCCCCAGCAGTGATGCAGGTGATGAGCCAGCAGCAGCATTGCCCTTGCCTTTCCTGGAGCTTTTACACCACAGGGCTGACTTGGGCCAGGGAATAGCAATGGGAATGCTTTAACACATACTGCTAGTAACGATTCCAACAGAGAGTGTCCTCTGACTGCTCCTGTTCTATCTGGGGAGTTGGATGTAAGGGCTTAACTCTGGGGTCTCTGGCCTTAAAGTAGTCTCTCATTCCATGGAAAACCCTTGCTCCCAGAAGGGTGGCTTTCTGGCCTTTTCTGACATTAAAGCACTGCTCCCTCTGTAATGAGATTGACCTAAATCTGATTAGGTGCCTATAGTAATATCAGCAGTCATGAAAACGGAATACAACGTAGAGGAGAAAAGACAGAAAACCCATCAGAGTTTCTACCATATATTTTTCCTAGCTTTACACACTTAACGTACCATGGCTTCCCACCAAGGTCAACAGGTGAGAGCAGGAGTTTGGCACTCAGTTTGGTCTCCAGCACTGAACACTGTCCCATACATGGGAGCAGTTCAGCGCCACATCACAACCCTGTTTGTTAGCCCCTGCCAGGAGCTCAAGGAACTGGTAGAGATCATGGGCCATGTGTTGGTGGGATGGAAAATGTGCTCACTCAGCCTCTTCATGTCCACGGCTGGTGACAATCACAGGCATAAGATCAGCATCTGAACCTCTTCAATGAAATGTTGTGGCACTAAAGCATGAAAATAGTGCACTTCAGACTTAACCCTTCTTTAATGACAAAAATCCCCAGTGAATCTATTCAGAATTAAGCAGAGACATCCAATGAATAGTGTTTTAAAGCATTACAGGAACACTTAAAAAATATATCTGCATGCATCTTCTGTCCTGCTTTTCATGCATTCTGAGTTCCATCCTTAGAGTGAAAAGAACATTTTCCCTGTACAAACAGCCCTATGCTGCAAGACAAATAGTGCTGGGGCACTATTTGATATAATTATTTTAGAGTTGCTCTTTGCCTCTGCTTTTGGGACAGGTGTTTTCAGGCAGGGAACAGTGCCTGTATTTGGGCTGGGGGCGAAAGCTGTAGAGAGGAAACAGGGATGCAGAGAGGAAACAGGGACAACGCAGGGAGGAACATCTTCAAATAAGCTGTGCAGAGAACAAAGGGGCTTGCCACCTTTTAGATTCTGTGAAATAGGCATAAAAAGAAGTTTCTTACTTCATTATATGAGTAGAGGTGTACACATCCAGATGTATGTACATATATAAAAGTCTTTAAGCATTCTTAAAAACTCTCCTCAGGAGAGAAGGACTTATAAAAATCAGTCCGCTGGAAATTAAGAGGAAGGAAAGTTACCGAGGCTGTTTAAATTCCTAAATCTCATTTATGGCCTCTTTTAAAACAGGCTGATTGAATATGTGAGTGTTCCTCATAATAAATAGATGTATTTTGTTGTGCTGTCAGATTACCTCATGGGAAAGATACCAGACTCTTAAAAGCAATCATAATCTGGTTATCAGTTGCAAACTCTATTGATTTATTTTTTAAATGAAAATGTAACTGGAAAGGTACAATATTTGCTTTTAAAAGATGACAATTTTCCTGACTTGTGTGGGTTGAGAATACAAGAGGCAGCTGATTGAAAGTCTGCAGATCTGATTGAAGAATCAAACAGAAAATTATTCCTACATGAGCTGAAGCACAGACAAATAGCCCAATCTGCTGTGTTTATGATGGCTGTTAGTGGATCTGGGACCAGGGAGGGGGCAGGGATTAATAACATTTTATTGCTGTTTAGGGAAATTTTAAACGGAGCCATTGTGATCCTTTACTGGTTAAAGCTTCATCAGGGAATGAAAAATTACTCTTCTAGACAGTGAGTAAAGAAGCAAGAACTACCTGCAGATGGGTTTTGCATGTCAAATGGGAATTGGTACCTCTAGGGCTAACGTGTGTTTAGGATGCAGGGTACAGGCACAGAAGACTACTTCATTAGGCATTTTTTCAAGTCACATAGACTGGAGAAAAATGTTCAGGAAAGGACATGTATGTCATTGAGAGAAATTTGCAAATGTGCAACACAGTTCAATGGAAGTCAAAGGAAAAGAATAGGGAAAAAAAAACCAGCCAACCAATCAAAAAACCCCAAACTTCCAGATACATACTTCAGTGCTGCTGGAAGAGCTTGAAACTCACCTCAAAAATGTCAAGCATAGACATTTCACTGATGCTTTTTCATTTCTATGACAATAAGAAAGGAAGGAAAAGCAGAAAGTGTAGATTTTGGGACATAAAGACTTCAATGTTGAGCTGCCTCGAAAGGGTTCAGAAGCAAAGTCTGTTCACTGTTTCTTTCCTGAAGTGTAGAGTCATTCCAGGAGGGAAGGCGCTTGTCCGCCATCATCCCATTTAACCTTTTTGGTCCAATGAAGAGAGGGGACATAGGACTGTGCTCCTCTCTTGACCTCTCCCCTCACGACAAGCCATAGCTTTCTGGATTAATGGGGAGAGGAGAGTGTCTGGTGGACCTTAAGTTCATTTCAGGAGTTTCGAGGAGAGAGGGCAGGATTTATGGAGAATGTCCTTTTAGAGTGGGCACCCACCAACCTGAAGTTGCTGGCCAGTGTTTGGGTCCCCAGATGCTGCTGTCCAGCCCTGAGGGCACAATTTCCATACAAACCCCGTGGCTGTGTCTGGGTTTGCATTAAATTCATCTTCCTCCCAGGCTTCTCAGGTGGTGGATTTAATTATTACTGTTTTGCATCAACTTACTCCTAGAAATGGAGTGGTATTGCAGTGATTTAATGGAAAAGACTACCTCCAACTCTTCCAAGGGAACTGTGACACGCAGGCTTGCTGACAGCCCGTTTCACCTCCAAATTTAATTAGTTCTACTAGACCAGTGTAGAAATCTGTCTTCTATTATCCCATAGTCTGACTGCTCTCTATGCAGCACTAAGCATAGACTGAAAATCCATGAGCAGCCTCACTAGGACACTGAAGAAATTGGTATTTATGAACAAGCTAAAGGGTATAAGATTAAGGTAAAACCTTAGCTCTAACAACTGTTGGGTGCTTATTTCAATTAAAATAATGAACAAAACCAAAGGCATGCCATATAAAATGAACTTCCTAGAAGCAAACAAGTGCACATGAGGCATAATGGCTAATGAAAAGGATAGTCTGCTGATGAATAATAAAACTTTTGACACTTTTAGCTCATCCTTTAAATGTTCCTGCAGGAGAGATTATCGAAGTAAAAAAAAATAAAAAATTGTGTGCCTTGAAGCATTTTTTTCATTCTTTCAAGTATAAGAGGCTGCAATCCCAGGAAAGCATAAAAGAGAGTTATATTTCCACTGTGATAATTTCAAACTTCATATTAAAAGTATATAAAATTGTGTAAAATTACAGATAAAAATAAGAAGCAGGTGAATATTAAAACAACCAAAATGCATTTGCATTTTCCACAGGTCTGGTTCTCCTTTTGCAGAGGTTTTATACCAGAAAACCTCATTCAAATCCATGTATGTGAGAAGAGGGACATTTATATTTTTCTAGAAGTATCTAGAGGCTCTTTGGGTCTCTGTGAGACCCAGAAAGCCTTTCCTTGAGTTTCCAGTAGAGAATCAGTTTCTCAATTTTAGTATCTTGTGCCATTTTACAGGGTAAGCAGTGTAGGAGTAGAAGACAGGTGTATGCCATAAAACTGAATCAGAATTTGCATCCCAAATTAAGGAAAAAGTTATTTCAGCTTGTTGATAGAACCAGACATGCAGGTAGTCCCACAAACCTGGTGATACTATTTCCATGGTTAAAGTTCCTTCGTAGCTTATAAAAGAAACTAGACTCATCCTAACTATTTTGTAGCCATAGGGGCAGTTAGCGTTTCCCAAAGCTCTGAGAGATTCCTTTTCGATGTAAAATTATGTGTTTGGTTATGTTGGGTAAAAAAAAAACAACTGGAAAAACAAGCCTGATTTTGGTACTGCATCGGGTCTAAAAGATCTTGTGTATTTACTTTTTAAAATTGAAAATTGCAGTGAGATCTGATCTACAGAAGCAGTGTCAATGGGAGTTTATATGCGCAAAGCCTAAAGTTGTTTTTCACACAATATTGAGCATAAATCCAGGGTTATACTACTGCAGGAATTTATCATTTCAGGTCAAAATGTTACTTAAAAAAATCAACATTATGCATTACAGTTTTAGGCTCTTTTTAAATTAAGGAACAGCCACCAGCTGATGAGAATTTTGGTAGAGTATTGTGAAAAGACTTCAGTGAGAGCTCTTGTAGAGAAGGTCATAGAAATATGACTTTTAAATTCAGTACAAATACATGAGGTAAAGGTCGATGGTCTAATAAACAGAAAAGCCCTGCATTAGGACTCTGTTGTTACTTTTCGAAAAGGATGAGGCCCAAAAACAATGGAAAAAAACCCAAAAAATCAACCAACCAACCAACCAAAAGAAAAAAAAAAACCAAAAATGAAATGGAGGAGGAAACCATTTGGCATAAACATACACAAGTGAAAAAAAAAAACACCAAAACAATCAAGCAGTCTTCACAAGTACAAGGCAAGGAGGGTATTGCCTAATGTGCTGAAATTAGGCAGGTTGACTTCAGAGTACAACTGCTTAGGTAGAAGCCCAGGAATTGAAACCTTGAAAGTTTGACGGATGGTGGTAAATTGATTTCTGTCTGGAAAAAGCAGGAATTGTGGTTAACTGTGGGCTGGGATAAACCCTGACCAGTGCAGCCAGGAGTAGAGATACAAATCTAGTCCTAGTGACCCGGCTCTGAAGAGATCTTCATGCAGCCACATCATTGTTGCCATTTGAAGCTGATCCCTAAAAATGAGGGCTGGTCTACTGGTCTTTTAAAAGTTTTTCCTCTGCTTACTGACAATGGAAGCTGTAGATGCCGGTGTTACACCCAGGCCACAAGAGGGGGAGACCCTGGCCTGCGGGTGTTTTCCATTTGACACAGACTGAAAGAAAACACACCAAGTTCATGCTGATGCTGATGTGTCAGGGAATTGCCAGGGAGAGGTGATGCTCTCTGCCTGCTCTGCATCAAGGCTGGCATGGACAGCATGTGCTCAGAAGTGTGAAACAATGGTACATTGGTTCCAGCATCAGTGGGTGGCGACTGAGATCCCAGCATCTCAGAGGTTTTATGAATTTCCAGTAAGACTAAGATAGTAGTGGAGACAAAATGTTGACACAAGCAAGTGGTTGCTTGCTTTCTTGCTTTCACCCACAGGTCTTAGCTCTGCACCTGAAAAGCACCTAAAAAGCATTGCCTTGGGGAGGCTGATGCATAAACAGCAGCTTTCGCTCATAATATCTCAGCTTCCAAAGCAAATTTCACCTTAAAAAAACCTGTAAATTTTTTTCAGGAAAATATCGCTATCTGTCATGATTGTATTTGGCAAGCCTCCCTAGATTTACAGTTGTTATTTAGAAACACAGTGTTTGCCAACATGATACAATCATAGATGCAAGCCTCTTTACTTCAAAGAGGAAATAGCTTTGAAATGGCAAATTAAGTTTGGCAAATTCTGGCAACTACTTTAACAGTAAATTATTACTGATTTTTCTTCTATGCAATTACTCCATTTTCTGCAAGAACTGCCAGAGACTCTGAGTAGATTTCTCTGAGCTCAGAGACAGGAGACAGAGTGGTACCACTTTCATAAGCTAAGGCAAAGCCTTGGTAAAGTGTTAAGACATCTACAGCTGTCTTCTAAACTGAGTGATTTAAAGTAGATTATTCTTTGCATGCTGAGGATTTGGCAGGCTGAACTGATATGCTTAGATTATTTATTTATTTCTATGAAAAACCCATGTCTGTTCAGTCTTGCCTCTTCTTTGATGCCAGGGATAGATATTCAGACTCCAAAGTTTTCCCTCAGCCCTCTCCATATATTGTGCCTACAAGAGTTGGCACTGCAGTTTGTTTTGTTGCTTGGAGACAGCTGCAGGAACATACAGTGGCATAAATCACACCTGACTCTGTTGCTAAGGAAATAAGACCATCTCCTGCTTTTCCTTCAGACCTTTTAGTAAAAGAGGCAAACAAAATTTATATTCAGGATATTTAAAATATTGCTTTAATTTAACAAAAGAAAAAAGGAAACTACGTAATGCCTATCTGTAACACCTTTCTTGGGGACCAAATACTGAAATTTCATTCTTCTGGAGGTGATTATTGGAAGCATAGGATTTGAATATGTTGTGTGATAGAGGATGCTAATTAGACAATATGGATTTGGGGTATAAAAACTGTAAACTTTTTAGTGGGCTTTTAAACTTGCAGAGCAGTGCCTCCTGCTCGCCCTAACGTCATGGAATTACAAAGAAAACAAAAAAGTAATTTTTGCTACTAGAAGTTTGACTTTGGTGAAAACTGAACTTGAGGCAGTTTTAATGTGTGGGGTTCACTGACTGGCCCTAGCCAACCCCCAGGATGGATCTTCATCTACACTGTCATTTGCCTGTCCCTCAAGTTCCAGAGCCTCATACCTCTTGTTTAAGGGCCCCTGGGAAGGCAAAGGAGGCCAGTAGGGATTCGTCTGTCACCTCAACAAGGGACCTGTTTCCACTACCTCCAGTATCACCACAATCCACCCTGTGATTGAAGTTATCTCTCTTGTTCCAGAGTGATGGCGTGGTCACCAATTTGCCTCTATGCTTTTAACAGAGATACATTATGCTGCAATTATAAATCGAGGGAAATTGATCAGGTTAACTGATTTTTTTTTTATGTATACCTGAAAAGATCTGTGTGACAATGCTAATATGCACACTCTAAGATATAGAACAATATTCAACAATAAGCGTAACATGACATAAATCAGGAAAATTCCAATACAATGCAGCATTAGATTTAGAATTCCTACTGTTTGTGGTAACCACATGAAAAAAATGTCCCACCACTGAGGTTTATTCTTTCCAAGCCGTGGTGTATCTCTTCTGCATTGTGATGAATGGTGATTAGAATTCTTTGTCCACTGTTTCGTATGCGGTCCAGCAGTCGACACAGGTGGTTGTGCTGCAGTAATTTTTTTCACCAGCGGAAGGTTCATTCCAGTGGGGGTGGGCAGTAAATCTTGACAGGATGTGTAGCTAGATTGTAGAAATTCATGGGTTGTGACAGAAGCCCCTAATTTGACTAAAAGCACAAATGCAGATGTTTGCTTATTTCTATAGTGATGTTTTCTCTAAGTATGGAATCAAAAATAGTTCTCATACATCCCTTTCCAACATGTATAAGCATAGGTTCAAGGATTTCATCAGGATGTATTTTGAACTGAGAAACATTTTGTTCACCCTAATGGTGTTACTTTCACAGATAAATCCCCGTTTTTCCCATGCAATGCATGCATCAATATTGACAGTCTGCTATTTGTTCCCATTTTGTTGAACCCATAATTTTGTGTTATATAGGATAGAGTATAATTCTGTGGTGATTTAACCCCAGTGCAATGACAGGCTATGTGATATATAACGAAGCATTGCATATTGTTAAAACAAAAGTTTTACTTGGTAGGGTCGTAAGTGAAGATGCCACCAAGATTGAAATTTTCTTTCAAATTTATTTGCATTATTCCAGATTACTTTATGAATTTCAGTGGCCAAGATACCCCCACTGTCTTCCCTTACAATTGTTGCTGCAGCAAGTTGTATCCTCAATTGAGCTTGAATACAACTAAGAGGTATTTGTATGGGCTGCACCTAGAGTTCTCACTATTAATTGATGATCCTTTTCATCAATCCTTTCCCATTGAGGTAATACATCTGATGAGAGCAACTGGTTAGTTCCTGCAATCCAATTGGTATAAATCACTTGGTACTAACTTTATTTTTGTTTCCTAGGACTTTAGCATTCATGCTCTTCAGTACTCCTAATGCTGTCCCCAGGACACCAGTCTCATCTCTCCTTAATTGTTTGGGAGAGGTGAGGGTCACTGCATGCAACCATGATAACCATCCTATGTAAAATGTACTTAAGAATGGTGAATAAGCAGGTTTAATTGCAGAGACATTAATCTGCATTGATAGTTCCACTTATTTGAGGGACCGTGAAGGATTAAATAGCACTTTTTCCTGGCCTTTATATTTGATGGCACAGGGTCTAATTTTGAAATGTGTGGAAATAGGGTTTCAACAGCCTTAATGGGAATCTTGCAGATTGTTACTTTCAAGTAAAACTGGTATGAAGAGGAGTTTTGTCAAAAGATAGAGGTGATCAAAAAAATTAATTACTGTACCAAGATAAACTGTGTTCAATTTTTGTACTGAACTACAGTCATCCTCTACTCTGTACACTCCTTTCGTCACTCCATGACTAGGACTACCACAGAGCAGAATGTTAGGATGCTGCAGCAAGGAATTCAGATCAGGATCAAGCTTGCTCACTTGCTCACTCACAGCACTGACATGCAGCAAGTTGCATTAGTTGTAAATTGTGACCTGATGGGTCACATGCAACACATGGTATGAAAACAGAACCAATACCTTTAGGGAGATGTTTAACTCTATACTGTCCTCATATTTTTGTTTTGCTTGTTGGTCTTCTGTGCAATAACTGATAAAGCCCCCGAAGTAAAAAAAAAAGATGTGTCAACTTCATGGATGATCAACTTTCACAAGGCAAACCTGATTCTTCATGAACATACAGAAACATTCAAATCTTCCCACATCAGGTAACCCAGACACGCTTCCTTAGCTGCACAAGTGTGCTCTGAGTCACAAAATCATAGAATGCCTGATGTGCAAAAGGACCTCCAGAGGTCATCAGGTCCAACCTCCCCTGCTCAAGCAGAGATGGTGCCCAAGGACCACAGCCACACTGCTTTTGAGTATCTCCAAGGAGAGAGATTCCATGAGCACCCTGGGCAACCTCTGCCAGTGCTCAGTCACCCTCACAGCAAAAAAAGGTTTCCTGATGTTCAGAGGGAAGCTTTTAGCTTTGTTGTGTTTTGCTTTGCGCCTGTTGTCACTGAGCATGCCTGACAAGAACCTGGCTCGGTCTTTGCTCTGCCCTCCCTTCAGGTATTCATATACCCTGAAAAGTGATCCCCTCTGGAGTCTTCTCCAGGTTGAACAGCCTGGAGACAGCACTTTTCACATCTCCTAATAGGAGAGATGCTGTAGTCCCTTCATCATCCTTGTGGACCTTTGCTGGATGCTCTCCAGTATGTCCACCTCTCTTGTGCTGGGGAACCCAAGACTGGACAGAGTACTCCTGGTGCAGCCTCCCCAGTGCTGAATGGAGGGACTTGGATCAGACCTGGAAAGTTGGTAGAGTAAGAAATGCCTTGAGATGACTTATTTGGAACAAAACAGTTCTGGACATGAAGGGTGAGGCCTGTGACTTTATAAAAAAAATACAGCAAGGAAATTCTGCTTGACAACAAGGCAGTCTAGTGAGATGAGCTATCTGAGCAGCTTTTGTTCCCTGAGGCCAGGGCTTCTCTGTTCTATCGGTAATCTCTGAAAGCCCTGTGGTGTCACCAGAAAATCACTATGACGTGTGATGTCAATCATTGTGCCTTCTGGGTGTGATTCCTGAAAGCTCTCTGATGTCGCCACAGGGTCATTGTGACACATGTGACATCAATCCGTGGTGTGGGGCAGCCCTGAAGGCCCAGAGTGCCTGCCCTCCTCCCATGGGAACAGACATCTGCAGTTGATCAGAGTATGGACTTCCGTCCTGTTGGCTGCCTTCTAACGGATAAAAAGATTTGCCGAGGGGCAATAGTGGCAGGGCCTGGGGAGCTGGTCCCAACTCCTGCACACACAGGCTCTGACTGCTGTTGTTGAGGGGCCAGGAACTGCTTTCCCACCTTCCCAATTCCTGCTTGCACATGTCAGAGAGGTCAGTCACCGCCCTGCCCCAAGACCTGTCACATGCAAAGACACCTCTGGTGTCACTCATCTGCCTCAGGATAGTCCTTGGTACTTGTAGCACCCCAAGCACAGCCCCGAGGTCGAGCGGGAGCTGTTTAGCGCTCGACTGGGGCAGCTTGGCTGCTTTCTGCAGACTGCATCTCTGGATTGTGTCTCCAGGGCAGGTCAGGAGCTTTGTGTCTCTTTGGTTTGCAGAGCCAGATGGCAGAGGAGGTCTCACCAGGAGATGGCACCTCTTCCCCTGCTGCCAGCACCAACCAGGTGCCCCAGGCTGTGCCTCCACGTGGTTCTGAGTGCCCAATCTGCCTGGACATCATTAAGGACCAAGTCTCTGTGAGCTGGTGCAGACATACTTTCTGCTTTTCTTGCATACTAGAATGGTCTTGCATCAGACCTGTTTGCCCAAATTGCCAGGAGCCTTTCCAGTACCTCTTCCGCAAGGTGGCAGACAACAATTACGAGGTGTACTATATTAGGTTTGACAGGCCTAATCGAGCACAGAGAGCTCGTCGCGGCTCTGCAGGAAGGAGGCGGAACCGCTTCACAGGCCGCCAGCAGCGCAGCTCTTCCAGCAGGGAGCGTGGCACTGGCCGCGCCAGGACCCGAGAGAGGGAACGAAGCAGGTCCCCGAGGCGGCACCACAGGAGCCACAGCAGGGGTCAGCACGCCCAGGACTACGACTCCTCGAGCAGCAGGAGCCAGCAGCAGAGTTGGGCTGAAGACGCGTCTACTGACACCTCTAGTGATGAGGACCACGCTGAAAGGCCTGAACAGGATGCCCCAGTCCGCTCAGAGAGGAGCGAGCGCCGCCAGCGAGAACGAGGGGGTTCCTCCCGGGAATCACGGGCGGCAAGGAGCCGATCCCAGAGGAGGTCCCGCAGTCCTGACAGGCGCAGGGACAGGTAGCACACCCAACCAAGAAGGGTAATGCTGTATATCCTGCTACTAGTGCCATGAATTAGAAAGCTTCACACCAAAACTGCTCCTACTTCCAACTCAAAAATAAAGTCAAATACAACTGTCAAGCTTGAGGCGTAGGATCTATTCTCCATTTAAAAATGCATCCAAAAATCCAGAGACCTATGCAAGGCTGCCCAAGGTTGTGAGGATAACAAGCTAGAAGCTATAAGCTAGAAGAAATGCCTTGAGATGGTTTATTTCTAAAACAGAACATAGAGCTGGGCATAAACAGCGAGGCCTGTGACTTTATATGAAAAATACAGCAAGGGAATTCTGTTTGACAGGGAGTCAGTCTAGTGAAAGAATCTATCTGGGAAGCTTTTGTTCCCTGAGGCCAGGGCTTCTGTGTTCTATGGGTAGTCCCTGAAAGCACTGTGATGTCACCATAGTCATCGTGACATGTGTGACAATCTGTTTTGTGGCGTGGGGAAGCCCTGAAGGATCAGAGTGCCCACCCTCCTCCCGTGGGAACAGACATCTGCAGTTGAGGAGAGCATGGAACCCCATCCCGTTGGCTGCCTTCTGAGAGCATAGAGAGGATTTGCAGGGTGGTGACAGTGGCAGGGCCTGGGTCCTGGTATGGACCTGCCGCATGCCCAGGCTCCAGATTCTGTTGCTGAGAGGCCAGGAACCTCATCCCCACCTTCCCAATTCCTGCTTGCACATGTCAGAGAGGTCAGTCACCGCCCTGCCCCAAGACCTGTCACATGCAAAGACACCTCTGGTGTCACTCATCTGCCTCAGGATAGTCCTTGGTACTGGTAGCACCCCAAGCACAGCCCCGAGGTCGAGCGGGAGCTGTTTAGCGCTCGACTGGGGCAGCTTGGCTGCTTTCTGCAGACTGCATCTCTGGATTGTGTCTCCAGGGCAGGTCAGGAGCTTTGTGTCTCTTTGGTTTGCAGAGCCAGATGGCAGAGGAGGTCTCACCAGGAGATGGCACCTCTTCCCCTGCTGCCAGCACCAACCAGGTGCCCCAGGCTGTGCCTCCACGTGACACAGAGAACCTAATGTGCCCGATCTGCCTGGACACCATTAAGGACCAAGTCTCTGTGAGCTGGTGCAGCCACTCTTTTTGCTTTCCTTGCATACTGCAATGGTCCCGCAACACAGCTGTGTGCCCGATCTGCAGGGAGCCCTTCCAATACCTCCTCCGCAAGGTGGGAGACAATAATTATGAGGTGTACTCCATAGGGCACTACATCAGCTTTGTCAGGCCTAATCGAGCACAGAGAGCTCGTCGCGGCTCTGCAGGAAGGAGGCGGAACCGCTTCACAGGCCGCCAGCAGCGCAGCTCTTCCAGCAGGGAGCGTGGCACTGGCCGCGCCAGGACCCGAGAGAGGGAACGAAGCAGGTCCCCGAGGCGGCACCACAGGAGCCACAGCAGGGGTCAGCACGCCCAGGACTACGACTCCTCGAGCAGCAGGAGCCAGCAGCAGAGTTGGGCTGAAGACACATCTACTGACACCTCTAGTGATGAGGACCACGCTGAAAGGCCTGAACAGGATGCCCCAGTCCGCTTGAGGAGGAGTGACCGGCATCAACAGAGACACCAGGTTTCCTCGCGGGAGCCCCAGGCAACAAGGAGCCGATCCCGGCGGACATCCCACAGTCCTGATGGTCACAGGGGCAGGTAGAACACCCTACCAAGAACGGTACTACTGTTTGCCCTGCTATTAGTGCCATGAATTAGAACGCTTCACACCAAAACTTCTACTAGTAATTTCAAAAATAAATTCAAATCCAACCAAGCTTGGGGCCAAGCATCCGAAAATGCACCTGAAAATCTAAAAAGACCCTTCAAGGCTGCTGAAGGTCATGAGTATAACAGGCTAGAAGCTTTAGTGTTGCTTTTCTCATCCTGTTCTATGTTACACTCATCTATAAAAGCTTGTACTTAACATTTTGTATGGATGTGCCTTTTCTCCCTATATTGCATTTCCACACTATGATAACTGAAGATGAAAGGAGAAAAATCCTTTCTGCCCTGGTACCAACAACACAAGTGGGTTATTATATTAGATAACATCTTGTCCCTCCACATCATCCATTTTTTCACACTTTACTCCAAATATCCCCCAGAATAACTTCTCATCTTACCACTCTTCTCACAAGGTGGCAGTGATAACTGAAGATGGTTTACAATCACTCTGCTGAATCACAGAGACTGCCTATGATGCCAATCCAAAACTAACACTGGTAGCAAGCCTCTGAGAAGCCTATTTTCTTCTTCTTTCTCCTTACAGACTTTAAAAACTGTCCCCAAAGCCTTTATAGAGAAATTTGTTCCCATGGTATGCTCTGTAAACAGCCTGACCTTTAAATGCCCACAATGGGAGTACATGCTTCAGACTCTTCAGACCTCATCCAAAGACTACCAAAGACATTTAAAAACAATGGTGGACCAAGAACACTATTACTTTCAAGTAAGACTGGTGCAAAGAGGAGCTTTCTCAAATGACAGAGGCGATTTGAAAAATTACTGGACCAAGACAAACTACTCAATTTTTATATTGAACTACAGTCATCCTCTGACTGTACACTCCTTGTGTCAGTCCATAACTAGGACTGCCACAGAACATTAAGGATTAGGAATTCTGATCAGGATCAAGCTGCTCACTTGCTCACTCACAGCACTGAAACGCATCAAATTGCATTGGTTGTGAATTATTGACTGCTGCAGTCACTCCATCATCCAGACTGATCTGCCTTTGTAAAGCCATGCTGTCTATCCTGGATCACCTCCTTGTCTTGTATGTGATTTAGCATTGCTTGCATGAGGATCTGCAACATTATCTACCCAGGCACAGAGGTCAGGCTAACTGGTCTGTAATTCCCCAAGTCTTCCCTGCTTCCCTTTTTAAAAATAGAAGTGATGTTTCCCTTTTTCTAATCACCAAGGACGTGGCCTCACTGCCATGACTTTTGACATACGATGGAGAACAGTTTGGCAACGACAGAGCTCAGTTGCCTCAGGACCCTGGAATGCATGTTGTCAGGCCCCATAGACTTGCGGTTGTTCAGTTTCATCAAGGGGTCCAGAACCTGCCCTTTCTTTAGAGTGGGAGGGACTTCACTCCTCTGACTCCCACCTAAAGGTTTCGGGAACTTGAAAGATGTGGGAAGCCTGACTCCCAGCCAGTGACAACTGAGGTGAAGAACTCATTGAGTACCTCAGCCTTCTCCATATCTGTTGTTAACAGTTCTCCTTTCTCATTTATATGGGTCCTTTATCTTCTTGGCCTTTGTCTTCTGATCTATGTCCTTACAGAACCTCTTCTTGTTATTCTTTGCATCGCTGGCCATGTCTAGTTCCATCTGTGCCTTGGCTTCCTTTACCCTGTCCCTACATGTCTGAACTGTATCCCAGTACACTCCCCCGGTCACCTGTCCCTGCTTCCACCAGCTGTGCATTTCCCTCTTTCTTCTCAGTTTGAGGAGCAGACCTTTGCTCAGCCATGCTCGCTTCTGGCCTGCCTTGTGTATGTCCTATACATTGTGAGGGAAAGTTCTTGTGCTCTAATGAAAGTGGCCTTTAAGACTTGCCAGATTTGGTCAGTCCCTCTGTCCTTAAGGACAGTTTCCCAAGGGATCTAATTCACCCAGTCCTTAAACATATTTAAATTTGCTCTTCCAACCTTCAGGATTCTGATTTTTTTCCTTGCTAGGCCTATGCTCCTGGAGATTACAAACTTCACCAAGGCATGGTCATTACAGCCTGGGCTGCCTCCAGACTTAACTCCTCTGATGAGCTCATCTACATCAATGAGCACCAAGCCCCAGGCCCAGTAATGCTTCTCCTCAGTTGGTCTGCCCCACACCTAGACCAGGAAGCTATCCAGGAGTGTCCTGGATTGCTTATAACCAGCTGCATTGCTTTCCCAGCGGATGCCCAGGTGGTTGAAATCCCTCATCAGGATGGGAGCTTGTGAGCAAGCTGTGTCCTGTAGCCGAACCAAGGTGGCCTCGTCAACAGGCTCCCCGATCAGGCAGCCTATAGTCACCTCCACCTCCAGGTGTCCTTTGTTTGTCCTGTCCTTGATTTTCACCTCAGGCTCTCAACCTGTCTGTGACTGTTTCTCAAACACAGCTCTTCAAAATCTAACCCTTTCCTTAACACAGAGTGCAACACTCAGCTGCAGTGTTCCAGTTGTCCCACCATGCTTCCATGATAGCAATTAGGTCATAGTTTTCTAACTGCATCATGGTTTTCAACTAATTGCTTGTTACCCATGTTGCATGCATTGGTGTAGAGGCACTTCAGCTGGGCTGTCAACTTCTTCACCTTATGGTAGAAGGCCTCTCTGATTCCTTTGGGATGACTTACAGTGCTTCCTAAGGTGTTGGTTCCTGTTTTCTCTGACGTTCAGAACACCCCTTTCCCCTATCAAATCCAGCTAATAAGTTCTGTCAGTCCCAGAACACTCTTAACCCACTTGGTCAGGTGCACCCCACCTGGTGTCAACATGCCCAGGCTCTTGAAGGTGCATCCCACATCACAGAACCGAAAACCCTGAGCATAGCAGCAGCCATGCAGGCAGTCATTCATCTTATCCATTTTCTCCTTCGTGCTGGGTCCCAGTCTCCAGCTGGAAGGGCAGAGGACAATATTACTTGTGTTCCTGACCCTTTCAACTTCTTTCCAAGAGACATTAAGTCCCCTTTAATATTTCTCAATCGCCTTGTTGCAGCCTAATTTGACCTTACACAAAATAGTAGTAGTGGATGTTAGTCCTCTGTTTTTACAAGGCTTGGTAGCCACTTTGTGCTATCATGCATGCGGGTCCCTGGTAGGCAGCAAATGTCTCTAGAGAGGTGATCCAGATGGCAAATAGCTGGTTCTGTGCCCCTCAGGGAGAAGTCTTCAACAACTAACACCCTTTGTGCTTTTTTTGGTGGCACTTGTTCTAACATGGGTGGTTGATTGTTCCTACTTTGTAGCACTGCCCTTTTCTTGGTCTTGACTACTTGTTGCAGAGTCCTCTCCTTCCAGTCCCAGAGCATCATATCTGTTATGTAGGGGCACATGGGTAGCAAGGGGGTCACTTGTCCTTCTACTCCAAGCAGAGGCGAGAGTCTAGTCTCACCTGCCTTGTGAGTCGGTCAGGCCTGCCAGCTTAGGCTTGAACAGTAACTTACTTTCCACTTCCAAGGACTTAAGGCAGGCCTGTCGCTCTGCCTGTGAGTACACAAAACAACGAATCTCCCACTCAGATTCCCACATAGAACTTTGCTTGGTTAGCTCCTAATACAACACAGCAACCTGCTCCGAACACTTATCCGTCTGGGCACACCTGCACGCGTGACACCCACATCTGCCTTCGGGGGGCTTCCAGATTCTGGGGTTCCCTGCAGGCAGGGATCTCTGCCATTTTTGTTACACCATTTTTGTTACAGAAGCGTGCTTCTCCTGGTTCCTCCCCGGTGAGGATTCAGTGTCCCTCCCTGCCGCCCCGCATCCTGGTTATATACTGATTATATCCTGATTATACGCCCGCGCGCTCCTGGAGCCACTTAGCACTTCCCGCGCTTCCCCCTGGGATCACACTCGCCCCGACAGCGCGTGTTCCTGGCGAGTTTCTCAGCTCCCGCCCGGGTGTCTCTGACCCGGGGAACCCTCAGCTCGTTCTACAACTCAGCCCCCAGACCTGACCGTACCGCCATCGCTGTCGCCGCTCGCCTCGCCGACGGAAGATTCCGGCGTCACCGGAATCTGCCGCGGTTGCCCCTGGCAACGCCCCGGGCACATCAGTCCCGCCTGCCAGAGCTGTCGGTTCCTGCGGGACACTCAGCTCTTCACTGAATCACAGAATCACAGACTCTCCTGAGCTGGAAGGGACCCACAAAGACCATTAAGTCCGTCTCCTGGCCCTGCTCAGGACACCCCAAGAGTCACACCATGTGCCTGAGAGCGTTGTCCAAACGCTTCTTGAACTCTCCCAGGCTTGGTGCTGTGGCCACTTACCTGGGGAGTGTGTTCCAGTGCCCAACTACCCTCTAGGTGAAGAACCTTTTCCTACTATCCAACATAAACCTCCCCTGACTCAGATTCATGCTGTTCCCTAGAGTCCCGTCACTGGTCACCGGAGACAAGAGATCAGTGCCTGCCACTCCACTGACCCTCACCAGGAAGCTGCAGACAGCTGTGAGGGCTTCTCCAGGCTGAACAAGTGACTTCAGCTGTTCCTAGTATGACTTCTCCTCTAGACCCTTGCTTGGTGTCCCTGAGTCCAGGGACCCCCTGCCCAGTTTGGTCTCATACTCAGCCCCCAGAACTTACTGTAGCCACCTCTGCTGTCCCCACTGTTGTTGTGAGCCTCACTGACTGTCCCTTAGTCTTCCTCTTAACTTTTGAGATGCATCTTACACTTCTCAAGCTTTATGAGACATAACACAAGCAACATTTATTCCCTTTTAAGACTCTAGCTTAAATGCCCATTGTTTATCCTCCTGAGAAGTTTTGCTTTCAAAATTCAGGAAACAAAGCTGAGCCTCATAGACTTGACCAGAATATCTTCCTTTAGGCAGAACAAAGCTGTAAAAATTACAAATCTTTCCCAATAATTCCTCTCCTCTGATGTAGGACAAGGCTGGTGGCATGGAATGGCTGGTCCTGGTGATGGCCAGTGGAAGTGGTGGGTCCTGCAGCTTTTTCTACCACAAGGGACTTTGTGACTCTGGGAACACTGTGATGAGCTGTAGAAATTCCAAAGCAAAAGCCCACCAAGGATTTCACATGCATGTTTAACCATATGAATACTACTATGCTAATAATTCCTAATGTTATTAATTTCTATTGCATTGATGAGTAGAGGTCCTTATTAGCATGGCACTGTGAACAACACCCGAGCAGAAGAATTCACTACTTTAGTAAAGAAAGTATATTGCAAGAAAATGAAAAAGTGAGGAAACAGTGAGGGTATGTCATTCTACCAGAGCGTCTGCTCAGCCATTGCAAGGTGTTTTGTAGGTGCTGTGCTGTAAGTAAATGGATTACAAGAATAATTTAAAAGAAATTACTGTTCTTTCTCCTTCCTCCTGACCTCTTATCTCTCACAGACACAGACAGCTTTAGCAGAGAGATTCATTGCCTTTTCATACTAATGTTTTCAAATATTTTTTAATGTGTGTACATGAAATGCCAGAAGTTCCTTCTGTATCTAGCAATACTTCCTTTTTTCAAGTACTGGGTGCACAGTAAAAGGACATTCAGATTATACCAATATACTTTTGTGTCGATTTTTTTTATTATACCTCAATCAGCAAACCATTTATCCACCGCTGGCACACACACAACTTCTGAAATCCTTTGCTCTCATATTTTTCTTAATTACTCTTCTTCATTGTCCTAGGGCTTCTCTTTGTGCAGCAAAAAGAAGGTGGCACTTCAAACCAGTTTCAGCTGAACTTCTCTAATTTACTAGAAGTTGGTCAAACAGCTTCTCCCAATAAGGAGAAATTCTAGAATATCTTCTAGTAAGAAGTGTTGGAAAAGAGAGTTGTGGTGGTGACTAGTAGGTATTATTCTCTCAGTGTTGAAATCCCTCTAGTGTGAGTGGTGAACCATGTCCCAGCCTGACTTCCGACTGCAAGTGTGGGTGCATGAACCATATTTCTCAAAGCTCTTCTTGGCTTTACTCTTCCTGGAGGCACTTTGCTTTCAAAGTTTGCCTTTAGTTTCATGGATTAAATATATCTGTCTCCACACATCAAGAAAATTTTCCACCTGAGATCCAAAGTTTGGTTCCAGGGAAGAATAATGATGCAGGAGACCAGTAAGCATTTCTGACTGTCATTTGCAATGGAACAAATAGCTCCTGTTTTTCCTTCTCTTTCCACAACACTCACTTTGTTTTGCCAACAGAACGATTTGCAAAGCTCTTGCAACGTTGCAGGGAAGGCCAAACCAGCGCTTGTGGAGGCTGGCTCTCTTGCGTTTGGCTGCCGAATCTCCTGTCAGCTTCAAAGGGGTGAGGATTTTAACCACTGTGACTCCTCATTCTGTGTGTGATTCAAGTTGTTTATCATCTAGACCATTCACAAACCTCCCACTGCTACTTCCCTTTCAGCAGTGGAAAATTCTTCCAAAAACTGAATTCTAAAAATGGGACAGAGTTTTGCTGTCTCTTTCATTTCATATGGCTTGTGGAATAGCACATCAGTGCTCCTATTTCTCAGATGGCATAAGCTTAACATAACAGCGAGGAGACTTTAGCGTTCTACCTTTACAATTTAGCTGCTGCTGAATCATTTCCACACAGAGATTTCAAACAAAACACTTATGCCTAGAATCCACGTACATTTTCTTCTATTCATAAATATGAATTGTATGATTTTGACATTCTTACATATGTACTCTTGTAAAAATCTGCTGATTTACACAGAACTGTACCACACTTCAACTCATGAAGAATCCTGTCTTCAAATTGAACCCAGCACTTAAAATTACATTAATTAAGTGTAATAATGAATACTTTGTTATATTCTGCCACTGTGCTCTGCTCAGAAAGGTCATTTCATTTGTCCAGAGAGAGATGAAACTGAACATGGGGCTTTCCTCTCCACGTTATTCCTCTTCTCCAAGTCTCCCTGAGCTGCCTTTGTTTCATAGTGCCTTTGCAGGCACTGTGGGGTTGCAAAGCTGTTAATTACCACAAGGAAAAGACCTTGGAACTCCCCCTAGGTGAAAGAAAACAGCATGCACGATGGCTGAATTAAGTTTCTGTTTTTCACAACAGTAGAAAATGGAAATCTGTTGCTTCACCCCCTTGAGAAAGAATATATTATTGAAGTCTGTATGTCTGTGTGCAGATTCCTGCAGAAGTCTTTCACTTTTCATTGTCTTGTCTGGTTGAGCCCCCACTGACTTCACAGGGCCTGGAGCCAACATGAAGAAGAGCAGACACTGCACATTATAGCACAGTCATGCTCTGACCCGTCCAGCCCTTGCAACAACACACACTGAAAGCAGCTGGTTTGTTGAAAGGAGAGAGAACATTTATTTCTTTAATGGATTGTTTATTGCCCAAAAAGAACTGTAGAAAAAAACTGAGTATCTGAAAAAATCTAGAAAAAGCCTGAGTATCTGAAAAAAACCCGGAACAACTAAAAGATCAGACATGTTTTAAGGCAAAGTGATGGTATGCTGAGTTCAGTTGATGGGTAAAGAAAAGGAGCTGCCCAGCACTGTTGTGGGACGCACTGGGGCTTTGTTTTAGTCATACTCTGGATTTGCAAGTGAGACTTGGAATTTAGACTCCACTTTCGGTGAGAAACCCTTCTGCCCTTAAAAATTACAACAGATGACCTCTTGTGCATAATTTAATTTGATGAAGGCCAAGGGTGAGGAAGCAATTCAAAGCACAGAGACGTGGAGATGAGTCCAGAGGAACCAGAGTTAAATGGCATTAGAAGAGACGCTTTCTGAAGGAAAAACAAGACCATCTCCTTCACCTCATTGCCCCAGAGGATGGACGTCCAGGGGCAGAGATAAACCCCAGAACTTGGTGTCTAAACTCTTGGTGATACCCCCACCTTTGGATATCAAATTTCTCCATCCTTTGGGGGATTCTTTTCCTTTCTTTGTTACTGCTCACTTTTTCCCTTCTCTTGTTACATGATTTGTTCTTTCTTACCTTACTTTCTTCAGCTAGAAGAATAAAAATCCCCAGTTTCAAGTAAGAAGTTTTATGTTTTTGCACAGGATGTTACCTTTGAGTAATGACCACGTAGCATTCCTTCACATCACGAAGTGGAGTGGGACAATGCTGCCACTGACTTCTCATACATACTTGTCATTTCTTTCTTTAGTGTCCCTGCCACCCTCTTCCTACCTCTTCCCCTACAGAAGCCAGATGTACCACATTTTTCTTTGGGGTTGAGACACCCCTGCACCTGTACTATCCAACCTGCAAATGCCAAACTGGAAACACTGCACTGCTCACGCCTATCATGAAGGGGGTGTAATTGAAAAGGAACATGACCTCTCATCCCTGCAGCTGGCATTGACTGCAGCCTGTGAAATGTGACTGGCATACTGATTTGAGCCTTGTGCTAAAATCTCATTAGTCCTGCTGACTATTTTCAACACCTTTTGGGAATGCTTCATTACCATGCAAACAGCAAGAGCTTGTTTGGAAAGCCTCATCCAGGATGCAGGCATGCATCTTTCATGAAACATGACTCCAGTTGCCAAGAGTAGAACTGACCACTGTTAACACTCTGCAGCTCCTGTTGGGAAGTCTCTGTGTCATCCACCATCTTTTCTATTTAAAAATAAAAAAGACTTCTCATCTCCAGTGACTTAGGATATATAGCATGGTAGATGCATTAGCTATTAACCAACTGATACTATTTTTTCATTATTTTCACTGATTTTGAACTATTCTCCAACAGGCACAGAAATAAAAATACTTAATTACTGCCTAATATTCATTGCTTACGCAGTCATTATACATTCATTTGCTTTCATTATTTTCTCATTTAGTGCAGTTCCCATTTCTTCTAGCCTTTTTTAAATAACAGGACATGAATGGTTTGACTGATGTTTGACTGATCATACAGCAAAGAATTGGGAACTACATAGTGCGTATGTGCTGCTCAGTCGCAGCCAAGATCAATTACAAAATGTCATTCTAAATATCTTGATGGTAAAGAAACAGTAAAATCAGGTAAAATCTGAGAGTTTCTTTTTTATAGCAATTAATTTCCCTACTGTGACAAATTAAAAAGTACTTTAATATTATTTTCCTTTTCTCCCTCAGTTTCTAAATACAGTGCATGGCAGGTCTGAACTGCATCCTAAATGGCTTACACATACGTTTCTGGTGGTCTCCTGTAAAATCCTGCAAGCACTGTCCACTTCTGATTATCTCATCCATTTCATTCCTGCTCCTTTCACTGTTTTTTTCTGCGTATGACCTTGTCTTTTCTTACAAAAATGTGATAACATAATGTATAGTCTATGAAAATAGCTTTTTTATTTTGCTTGGTTCTCTCTTGCATTTTTAACATTTTTTTTAAACAGCTTTTTTAACAGTTTTTACCCTGCCTTGAACATTCCTAATTTGTCTGTGCTAGTTACAACCCCAAAGGTTGTAACTCAGCACCCATACAACCTTCTGAAATGTCTTATCTGCTATTACTTTTTAAAGAAGATTTTAGTTAGACTGGTCAAAATTTTCTGTTCAGACAAAGGGCTGTGTTTTCTGCCAAAACTAGAGTCATGGGAATATCTGACTGCCTAGAAAACTTCTCATTTTTTTTGATACTGCTGGGAAAAGGTTGGTTTGAGGCTTTCAAGTCTTTTTTTTTTTTAACAAAATACTTTCATATTGATAAAGTCTTTTGTGACCGTGTCAACAGTACATTGGGAGGCTACAAGGATTATGATCAGCACTTCATAATCCTTGTAGAGCTTCCTTCTGCTTTGTCTGTGCTAACTCCACCACGAAACTCATTTAGCTCTTTTTTTTTAAAAAAACAATGGTTTTCTACCTTGAGAATGAGGTCAAATTCAAATGCTTGAATCAAGCTTTCTCTGCAAGTTCTTAACCAAGCTGAACATGGGTCCTTCAAGTTACAGAGAAACTTGTTAATGACAAAATGTTCATGAGCTTCTATAGAAAACTTTTAAACATTGTCAGGTTGGTTTAGAAATAAAAGCCAATCTCTCTCTCCCTGTACCAAATTTGCATACTTTGCTGTGATCTTACAGCACTGGCTATAAGAAAATAGGATTTTTCATGTTCTGCTATCGCTGCTCTCAGTGAGTCTTTGCAGTAATGCCAACATAACCAAACTTGTTTGGTTTCAGCCAGGTAAAAAAGTAGCCACTGATGTGTCTTTAAGCAAACATATTAGGTGAGACACAATAGGACTCTGCATGACAAAGTTAGAAAAGAAAAAGACAAAACCTTTTTCTAGAAACCTGAAAAGTACTCTTTAGAAAGGAGTAGCTAGGGTGAAATTGATTTCCACCTGAGGACTGGATACAAATACAATGATTTCTCTTTTATCCTCTTTATTTCAAGTTTCCAGAATTTGGTTAACTATAACAAACTGTCTTGTCATACACTCTAATTATTTTATTCTTTGTATATTTTTGTAATGTCTCTGCTTTCTTTATAAAGTATGCAAGTAAAAACATGCCTTGGATCTTTATATTAACCCATCGTGTTCACAGCCTCTGCAATTTACCTCAAGAGAGTGGGGATAACACTAACATCATCCTTACATTTGTCAGCTGCTCAGAACAAATATTGTTTCTTCTCAGATTCATTATTGGCACCAGCAAGGATGCTTAGATTTTCTTAGTAGAGAATAATAAATCAGAGTACAGAATAAACTAAATTTTCTTTTGCTTGTAAAACTGAAACAGACTTATTCTTTCCCATAAACGAGAAAATACTATTTCCCTGTTTCTACAAGGCTTTTTTTCTCACTACTGAGAAATTTTGTAAGCTGTTTTGACAGGACGAATACTGCTAAACAGAAATTGCTTAATGAATGCAAAGTGAGCTTGTCAAAGTAGCCAGATGAGGTATGAAATGACAACGAAATACTTGTCACCGCTTTAAATGACATGGTCATTTAAAAAATTATCTCATTCAATCAGTCTACTTACTTTGAGTCTTTGAGGTTTTATGTGCTTGTCATATAAATAAAAATTACTTTTCATAACTGTTAGCCATGAAAAGTAACAAAATTGAGAATATTGCAGATCCACTGCATTCTCAAGTAACAAGAATATAATTGGGAACTGAGCTGCAAACAACTGGAATGGCTTTAGACCCCCAGCGTAACTGATGGAGTCATTTAAAGTCATGGGAGCTGCAAACACGGGATGGCAGCCAGGATTTGTTCTGAAAAACTTCTATTAATAGAAATGGGCTGTAAGAAGGAGGAAGAAACCAAACCTCAGGAGCAGAATCCACTGTAAAAGTTAAAATATTTAAATAACAGTAATTCTTCTGTTCAAAACCTCATTTTGAATTCAGTAACAATAGATTTAGAGTAAATAAATCAGATATAGAAGGAAAATTACAGAAAGTAATTAAGTCTGTAAATGACATTAAGTAATTTTTTCTTTTACCTTTCAGAGTTGAATGTATTTTATGTAATTTACAGAAAAAGATCCTGCTACTCCTTTGTTATTCACATGATTAAAATAGATGCCAAGGACTTACGGAGAGGCAAAGTATCTGACTGTTAAAATGAGAAAGTGTAACAGTGAATGCTTACCATTAAAATGCTGGGGTTTTTAGGGGAATAAAAACAATGGAAAGTCTTTTTTAACAGTGTAATTAATTTTGAGTGCTGAAGTGACATTTCTACTGGCTAAATTACTCTGTTTTGCTGTTCCGTGGAAGCAGAGGTGCCTCTATTCATCCATACTGTTATAGCTGCAGACTGGAGAGAACACAATACATGATGAACAGGCAGCACAATTTCAATTTTCCTTCACTTCATGGCATCTTCAGTGAGCTCAGCTTAGCTGTGAATAAAAGAGCAAAGATGGTATTTTTCTGTACCTTGGCACTGCCTTTCATTTTCATTGTACCTGGTACCTCCTAAGCTTTTAAAGTATTTGATTCCTGGGATCTACTTTCTTTCACAGTTCAGACTTGTTATGTGTAAGGATTTCAGTAATTTGACCAAAAATGTGGGTTTTAATTTTTTTAAATAAGAACAAAAGTTTGTATGGATACTCTGATTTTGATTTACAGGTTGCCATTTTTCATAAATCAGTTAAAATTAGTAAAATAACAGGTTCAAGCTAAACCACAGTATGCAGCCCTTCAATCATGATAAAAGAATATTTTAGGGTTTTTTTAATTAAACTCTTCCCAAGCAGATACACAGAGAAATTCTGAAGTCTCAAACCACTGAAAGGCTCCAAAAACTACTTTTTTCTTTAAAGTCAAAGCTTCCAAGTCACTGTTTCTTAGGTTGCTGTATAAATGTTTCTGACTTCCTGGGCCATAAAAGCTTCCTTTCCTATCCCGTTTCTCTCCAAACTATTCAAGCCTGTGTTTCCCCAAGTTCATAGAGACTCAATGATAGATTTTAAGCCTGCTATCTTAGCAGTTACATTGCATTAGAAACAGAGGCAAACCTTTTCAAACACAATTTGTGTGACACATGTTAGAATGGACTGGTTTTCACAAAGCAGAGGATTCATGGTTTGAAAATCCAGACTATGAAGAATCTTACTTTGGGCATCAAAAAAAAAAAAAAAAAAAAGATACAAAAGCTCTAATTACTTGCAGAGGGAAATGCCAACAAGTTTCTTCTCAGCACAGAGGGATATAAACAGTTCTCCAGTAGAGTAGAAAGCATTACTGAGAGGTAGTTTTAGGCATTATTATACATATTAATACCTTTTAAAATTACATAGGTTTGCAGGTATTTGTTTTATGTTGCTCTGAGCTATACCCAAAGCTTCAGAGACCAGAAGAGATCAACAACAGTAATAACAACATGTTTAACCTTTCAAAAAGATGTATACTTCATTTTTTTCTCAGAAAAAGGAGAACATGTTTTGGATAGGATAAAAATTCAGCAGCAGTTTTCCAGGTAAACAGTGCAATTCATGCATAACCTTGCCCCTTAAACTGATTTGATTCAGTCATGTTGATAAAAACATTCATTGCTCCTTACTGGAATGCTCCTTAGAAATCTTAATTTTTTTAACTATAATTTCTTCCTGTTCTTTGAAGATGATGTAAAGTAATATCTTCCACCTTTAAGTCATTCGTGGGATTTATGTCCTCTGTCCAAAGTGTGGGTTTGTCTTTTTTTTATCATGCTTGCTAATACCAGTGATTTTGGAAGGAGCAGATTAGCATCTTAATAAGCAGGATGCAATATTCCAAAAACTTTAATGGCCTTGGTGGCTGCTTGTTTTCTCCTTCCCGTTTTTCAGGTATTGCTCAAATCAGATTCAGCATCTCCCCCAAGGTCAACCATCTGATCACATTTCCCAAGCAAACCCCACCTTAAGAGCTATTTCTGTTGCAAAAAGTGAGTCAGCAAAATTTCCTTTATTTAAATACCTCATAAGTAGTCACTCGCTTTCCAAGAAATTGTTCCTTTATTTTGTGGTTGAAGGAAGAGTTTCTCATTATACTTGCTCTGGAAACTTAGACAGAAAGAGAAAGGTGAATTATTAGTTGTTCCCTGAAATTTTATTTTCAAAGCCAGTTGTTATAGAAGCCATTAAGTGAGAACACAAGGACCAGAGGATACAGGACCAGAGCTGACCCTCCTAGGAATTGTTCACGTCAAGGTGAACTGATAAACTGAACCTGTCTCAGTCATGGTTCTGTCCAGGTACTGGTTTTGACAGATCTACTGCCAACACCTACAGCCTGAACAAACACCTGTTTGGTTTCCCACAATCTACCATATGAACTTCTACACACGTGTCAGCACCTCTGATGAAAAACGGAAGTTTTCAGACACATTGAAGTCAAAAAGACCAGGCTTCTTGTAACAGTTCAAAATGGTTCACAGAGCTTTGCCAGGTTCATTCATTCATGGATCTGGAGGCAGCCAGATCTGCTTTGTTATGCCAACATTAAAACGCTTCTCCAAAGACAGGTTAGAAATGAGAATAGAAGATAGTACTTTGGATCATCCTCAAAAGGAAAATAAAAAATTATTGCAAAAAAAATTAGATCTCCCGGGAGTGTTCAACTAAGGTGTACTGTTGTTTTGTTTTTTTTTTAATGTGAATAACCTGCTGCAAAAGCAGACGTTCACAGCACAGGCAGCCGAGGCTGTGCAGGGTGTCGGGTCCCCCCACGGGGCACTCAGCCGACCCACGGCCGAGGTCAGGGATATGCCGCAGAGTTCCAGGGCCACGCAGGGCGGCACCGCCGGGGCCCCGAACGCCATCCCGGGCCCCGACGCCCGGTCGGGCTCTGCTGCCGCCGCCCGGCCCGGGGCGGGCGCGACGGGGCCGGAGCGCTGCGGGCCGGCGGATGCCCGGTGCGGACCCGCCGGGGCTGGGCCGTGACACCGCTCCCTCCGTGGTAGCGGGGGCAGCTTCGCCCGCCGCGCCCCGGCGGTGCCGGCCCGCAGGGCGCTGCGGCCGCGCCGCGGGGAGGCGGCGGGGGCTCGGCGGGGCGGGGGGAGGCGGTGCCGGGCGGGCGGGGCCCGGGCTCGGCGGGGCTGGGGCCGGGACCGGAGCCGCGCGAGTTGGAACGAGCGGCGGCGGCGGCGGCAGCAGCAGCAGCATGGCTTCATCGCAAGGGAAGAACGAGCTGCTCTTCGCCGACTGGATGGCAGCGCTGCCCGGCAGCCTCCACAGCACCCCGCTCACCAACCTGGCCATTCCCGGTAGGTGCTCCCGGCTGCCCTTCCCACGGCCGGGAGAGCGACGCGCTCGGCGCGGTTCAGTGCTCCGCGCACACCGCTGGGCAGGCGGCGCGCCCCTGCCGTGCTGCCGTGGGGCTCCGTGGCTGTCCCTTACCGCGGTGCTCCGTGGCTGTCCCTTCCGCGGTGCTCCGTGGCTGTCCCTTTCCGCGCTGCCGTGCGGGGCAGGTGCGGGGAGAGGCTCCCGCGGGACGCAGCTCCGGCGGCGCCGTGCTGTGCCCGGCTGGGAGGCGGCGGGAGCTGTACCTGGAGCCAGAGTGGGAAGGGAGCCTGTTCCTGCACCGCCAGACCGGCGTAACAGCCCGATTAGCAGACCTCGCGTAGCTCCGAAATGCCACATACCTCCCGTTTCCTCGTAAACTTATGCGTCTCGGTGGGTCGGAGCGCGGCCGGGCGCAGGGCTGCGGCTGCCGGGAGCGGAGGCAGGCTGCGGCACTACGCGGCTTCGTGCCTTGTCGCCGTCAGGAAACGTTCGATCTCAACACAAATTCAAATAAGATGAGAAATGGCAGGTGATGGTGCTCAGGCTATGAACTCTTTCTTTCCTGCTCTCTCAGCTTTTTTTTTTTTTTTGGTTAACTATAGCTGTAGACTTAGGCAAAATACATCTTAGAATGCAAGCCAGTAATTGATTCAGATGATCTCTGGTTTGAGGGAGCACCTCGTTTTGCTAGACCTCTTTACCAGCAGCTCGTCCTCTCTGAGGTGTCTAACGGGAATGACGTTAGAGAGATGCAGAAGCTTTAATACCTTTTAAGCTTCTCATGAGAAATGTTCACTTCTTGCAAGTTTTTGTGTATTAGCCGCTCATGTTACAGGAATTTTTTTGATGTTAAAGACATTAAGACAATGTATTTGCAGCTACTATTTGCTAGAAGATGTTTTCTGTAGTTTCATTTAAACACAGGTGTGCCCTTCTAAAAGTATATGTCGTAGTTTCTTATAGTTTAGACAAGCTGTGTCTAGCACTTTACTTGCTACATTGGTTTTTTTCTGTTGACCGAATATATCCTGTATAAAATTATGTCCCTCTTAGGCATGGGAATCCAGCGTCCTCAACTGATACATCAACCTATGTTGGAGCTGTAAAAATCTTTTGGTTAATAACTTTTCATTAACCCGCAAACTGCAGAATGCTCTTACTGAATACTGGCTATGATAAGAAATGAGTCTGTTTCTGATTCATGGTGGCTTCTCAGGTTAAATATTTTGGAGACATTTCCTGGTTTGAGGGCATCGTGATCAAACTTCCTTGCTTCTAGATACAAAAAATTGCCTTTGATGTGCATCACCATTAAGTGGCTTCCTTGACCGAAGGAAGCATTATGGGGCATGGTTATTGGTGCATCTATCTCACCAAGATCTCTCTTTTACATTCTCACAGCCTCATTGTGAAAACTGACCGCAGTTTTTGAGAGTGGATGTTTCTCAGAGCTTGGCAATAATAATACAATAATACCTTGTTAACATGTTTAAATTAAAACAAACAAACAAAACAAAACAAACCTGCAGCGGCCAGTTAATCCCAATACAGCATTAAGCAGTGGGCAAGTTCTGTAGGCTGTTAAGTGCAGAGACTGATCCCTTGCATTGGGAGAAGGATTTTGTTCACGTAACGGCCATGAATACAGGGTTGCTTTTTGTGAAATTAGCAGCAAAACTTATATGACTTGAGTGGCATAGTGTTAAGACCTTTGAAATTTGTCCTTCTGTTAGTGTAAATTGACACAAACCTCTTATATGCCTGTCTCTGTTTTTAAATGCCAGCTTTGGCAAATAGAGTCGTATGGGGAGGGTGGCAATATGTTTCTTATGAATTTGTCAACTGGGGGGCCTGGCACACAGACTATAGGTATCAATGCAGTTTAAATATTATCTTTTAACATTTAGATTTATTATTATATTTAATATACAGTGTGGAAATGTACAAGATTAAGTACAAAGGCTAACATGGGATTGATTTCATCCTTTAAGAAGAAATAACCTTTCAGACATTCCTAATATTTGAAAGTTTTCTCCCACATGTCCACAGCTGAACATTAATGGTATGTGTGCATAATAACTATTAACATATAACTAGTGTCCAAGTAGTTAATGCAAGGAATGTGTAAAATGCAAACTCTCATATGTCAAATTGTCATAGTTTTAAGTCATGAATTTTTAACTGTTTTGGAAAATAATGTGTAAGTACTAAGGTATTCATACAAGTACTGCCATATCATGTGAATAGCGTTTTATTTATATTGCCTTTTTTTTTTTTTCCCCCAGCAGGATTTAAACTTCCCTTGCACAGTATGAATACTGTTCTTGACCTTAATTCAGCTGGAGGAAATTCAGTTATGGAACCAGAGTCCAAAAGTCGGTCCAGTGCAAATGTTGAAGAAAACAATTAACTTGAAAATGTTAGAATGAATTTTTCAGTACAGAGGGTGTTCCACTGTATCAAGGGAGAAACATTGTTTTATTAAAAATCGCCACTACATTTTTCATTGTTTAGTAGGAGTCCTTGGAACTGAGATGATATACTGTGTTGTCTTTGCGCAGACATGCTTGTATTATTTTAACTGTTGTAAAGAGAGGTACAAAACCCACAGTATTCTGTCATAACTGTATGTAAACAATATTTTGAAGGAATGTTCCGTTCATAGTATGTTTAAAAACATTAATCACACTTTTTTATTGGTCAGTCGTCAGGCTTATGCAGGCACAAATTTATAATGTTTAGCACCAATTATGCTTTCATAGTCAGTGCTGGATTCTGGTATTATTTCAGTGAGTTCTTTTACTAATTTCTTTCTTCAGAGTTCAAGCCAGGTACTTTTGTTTTCCTAACTCCAAGAACCCTGTAGATGAGGCCGAGGTCCGTAAGATAATGTGTGCCAGCCTTGTCCATCAGAAACTTTTCTATTTGAGTTTCTTCCAAGTATGAGGATGATGCATTATAGCATGAGGTTTTCTGCTTTCATTGTGTTGCCTGCGTCTGTGTTCTCCTACACTGCAAGTGGCAGATTTTCCTCAAGTGATACTACTAGAAGGAAATAATAGTATACATTATTTGGAAATAAAATAGTCCCTTAGTTTCCAGAAAATGCCACACATGCTTAATCTTCTATTGCTATGACAATTAGAATATTGAAAGGGTATATTTAGGCCAAGGGGTATGTCTTCTAGTGTTTGTAAACTGCCTCTTGTGGTAAAGAATCTACCTGGCTAAACTTGCAACACTTTGGCTAAGAAAAAGATGGAGGATTTTGGTGTTTGGGGAGAGGATGTCATTCAGTAGTTGGCAGAATGTAGCTTTTTCAGTACCTGTGCCTCTTTGATCAGGATAAGAAACAGGTTTTTGTAGGTAAGGCACGCTTATAGAACTTAAATCTTTGTGCCACCAGATTGAGGCTGAAAGGTGAGGTATGGAGAGCCGTTTGCTCTGCTTTGTCAGTATGCTCTTCTTATCTGGATTGAACATATGAGTTATGTGCAGTGCAGTAAATAGACATGAGTAGGCAGCATTTCCTCATGAACTGATCCACTTACTGATCGATAAACTTTCTTATTGACAGTCTGTAAATATGTATCTAATTTTATATCAGTCTGAGGTTTTGTACAAATAATCTGTGTGATACATGTTGCCTTTTTTCACCGGTGTTAATATTCCAAGCCTCTGAGAAGTCCATAATAATAATTTGTCATGGAAAAGACTATTTACCTCCTCAAGTAACTAGTCCCTCCACCAAAATTGGTGCTAGCCTAAGATGTGTCGTATGAGCAGTCTGTGCTAGAGACATGTCTGTCCTTCATACAGTGTAGGTAAACTCTTCTTAATTAATTTAACACGCAGAATATCCCTTAAGTGCATAACTTCGACAGTTGTTCTTCAGGCTTTTGTTTCCTAGGAGAAGTCCCTGCTTTCTTTGAGCAGATGAAACTTCTGACCTCAGCATGTTCTCTTATTGCTCAAGGATGCACTATAAGCAACACAATTCTCAGTGCCATTTATTTTCACAGTGACACCAGCTTGGCTGCTATGTGTGCCAATGTGCTAATGTAGTTCCTTAAAAGGAATGCACAACATCTGATTGGCATCTCTTGTTTTCAGATTAAATTTTTTTTGTTTATTTGTATTTTGACATATAAAGTTCTCTGCACATCAGCTGGAAAGTGACTGCTAGACACAGAAGAGCTAACTTGGCTCCTCTTAAATAAGAAACTGTTACCAGGTGGAATTTTTTACCATTAGCCATCTTTAGAAGGAAGCTCTGTGACTTGAATTTTGTATTTTCCACTGTCATGCTTTGAAAAGAAAACAAGACCTCATAGGGAGTTATTTTACGAAAAGAAAGCATGTATGTCAGTGTCAAAGGTGTATTAGAAGATGGAAGATGGTATGGGGAGGCTTGGGAAAAGCATATGTGTTAGTGTAGCTGGAATATTTTAGCCATTTTTGTGAATAACAGCACTGCCGAGTTAACATAACAGCTCTGTTTTGAATAATTGTAATAGCTTGCAAATTTTCAAGTGATTACTTTGGTTCTTGGACAGACACTTCTCAGCCCCGTGGGGAAGTTCTTTCATCTATAAAAAGGCTAGAAGTTCTTCTTTGTTGGTTACGTAGGCACACAACATTTTCACTGTTTAAATGTTATTAGGAAGCTATTTAATTTTGAGCTTGAACATCCGATGATTTGGATTTGGATTAAAAATGAAGAGTGATTGTCTTTGAGAAGCACTTGGGACCTGTTTCACCCTTGTGTGTCCACTGTGATCAACAGAGTACCTCTGCTTCGTGTGCCAGGGTCTGATTCTGTACAAAATGAGCTCTGTCTAGAACTGTGGACTGATGATGCAGGTAAATTTATAAATAAGCCCATCATGCAAGTCACCCCTAAGCTTTTGACATGCATATAAGTATCTGGAAGAGCTGTTTCTTTTTCCAGTGCGCACTGCACTAGTTTTTCGGTGTTCTTCTATCAGAAATAAGTACTTTATGCTTTATTTTCTGATCAGAAAATGAGCAAAGATCCTTATATCTGACCTTCGTAACTTCTTTTAGGATCTCTCTTTTCCTCCTTGTTCATGTTCTTCTTTTTACATCAATCACTTTTCTCCCAAAATGGCCTCTCACTGGCCCTGCGCACACCAGTGTGTCATTTCCAATCCTTTCAGAAATATTTCTGTGTGATACAGTTTCCTGCAGCATTCGCTGTTAATTTCTCCTGCTGCAACATGTTTCTAGCACACACAAAATGAAGCTGTTTGGTTCCTCACACTGCCACAAAATCAAACAGTTCAAGCCCTTCACTTACTTGCCCATCTGCGACCAGAGGTAATTCGAAGCTGCCTTTGCTTGGTTTCCCCACAGGAGCTGTTTATTAATCCAGCAGTCCCTGTCCACTCTGTCTCCTGCGGCTCAGTTCCAGCAGAACGACCTTCTCTGACCTGCCTTGCATCCTGCCACCATGGCAGGTGCAACAGAGGGAACAGCTTTGTTGCCATCTGGAATTATTTCTGTCTTTTTAATTCACTGAACTGCTGTTTTATCTCTTGTCTGAAAATTTCTTGGCTGTTCTGTAAATCCAGACTGCCCTTACCTTCTGACGGTTTTTAACTTCGTGTTTGGTGGTATGTGTTTGATGTTTGGTAACTTTCTGCAGTTCTTACTGTAGTGCAACTTGAACTGTGTCTTTCATACAAAATATACTTGGATTTGAAGATCCTCAGACACACTCAACAGTGCAAGTAGTTAAAAATGCAGGTACAAAGTAGACAAAGTTATGAAGATTGTAACTTTAAGACCCCTAGGAGGGTTATGCAATCTCTTCTACTGCTCTGCATAGAGATAATAATTAAAATTTTAGCAACTTATTTAGAAATTAATGATGTATAACTTACAAATAGTATTCAAATATAGTAGACAGATACGTGTTTAACAGTTCTGCTCTTCAAAGAGCAGCCAGTTCCAGGGGCAATAGCTTTCATGCTCATCTTGTCTTTTCTTCAAAGTAGGTACAAATTATGGGTGCTTTTGTGAACAGATCTCCTTGTGCAATCCCTACAGTATAGCCTATGGGACACTGCAAACTATATAATTTGAAAGAAAGGTGGTTCAAAATCTGGTGGTTTGGGTTTTAATCTAAACTTTTACAAAGCTGAATGTTTTATTTGACCTACTGTAGCAAACCTTGGTTTGATTTTTTCCATTGTTTTGAACAGCTGTATAGTATCAGTCAGTAACTGTACAGAAAGGCTAAAATATATTATTTCATGTTAGAAAGTATAGATTTCTATTTTAAAACCATCGAACCATTTTCACCGTGGTCTAATTTTTAAACAAATTGCTAAAGCTGTTTTCAGATGCTTTTTTTAATCAGCTTTTAAACCATCCCTCTTCACATTAAATAAAGTTAATCTTTGCTTCATTTAATCTCTTTAATCTGGTTAGCTCACATATCTCATGCTTAAATACTTAGTGTTTCAACTGTGAAATAAACTATTGCAGAATAGCTAGAAAAAGAGAAAGGATGGGAAGAAAAAATGGATTTGCTTTGTTGTGGTTGCAGGATTTGCTCCCCTCTGTGCATGTCACTTCGGATGTTTCAGATGATTGGAGATATATGACATGTGCTGCTGCTATGAAGGGGAAAACCTATCTGTGAAGTTTACTGGATTATAAGTTCTGCTTGTAATTTAAAAAAGCCAGGATAAAGGGCACTGAACTAATGTAGGCTTTAAGTAAATTCTGTAGCCTTTTTTTTTATAACAAAACAAAACCCAGTGAGTTGAAGATTATACTTTATGCTTTACCTTCTTGTCATGCTGTCGTCCACAACGTATTTGTATTTTAATAGAAGACTTTTTTTTTAAACCTGTAAAACCTTTGGCATCTGTTTATACTTTGACAGCCACGCAACTTTGTTTTATAATTATGAAAGGCTGATAAACTGGGATTTAACTAAGAGTAGAAAAAGGTAGAATAGATGAGTTATGCAATCAAACTGATGTCTTAGAGCCTCAAAGTTTATTAGCTTGTTGGTTTTCCTAGATCCTGTTATTAGAACTTTAACCATCAAAATACATGCTTCAAAAATACATGCTTCAAACTAGTCTGGGTGTTCACACCAAAACCAAATGGTGTGTTTGTACATCTTCTGAACCAGCGTGTGACTGGAATCGTCTTCTGATGTTTCATTCAGATGCCTGCCATTGAAGGGTAGAAGAGAAATGGAAAAGTTTGATGCATTTTCATTAACTGACACTGCTGAATGGTCTTATGAAGGCTGTTAGAAGTCTCTGCCATGTTTTCTTCTTTGTAGGCTGGGCTGGGTAATCTCAAGACTGCTGATGTGAGGCTGGCCTTTCTCTCAGGAGGGGAGCTGGGTTAGGAAGTCTGCTCCATGGATTGTGGAACATTTCAGTGATCCCTAGGCTGTGCTTTGGGAGAAAGAGCATTTGGTTTACACTGCAAAGCTCACAACAACTTTTGGTGGAGTGCTGCTTTCCAGCCGTACGAATGCTACCCAAAAATTGGTTTGTCAGCAGAGAAGTTTGAGCATGTAGTGATTCTAGTCGCTACTACAGGAATCCCAACACGTTTCCTGTTTTGGTATTAGTCTTTCTTTCTGGTGAAGCTGTCAAATTTTACAAGACTGTTCTAATTGTATAGATCATGTTCACAAATACTACCTCATAAGTCATGCAAGCTGGGTAGGTGGTATCCCTTGTATCTCATGTGTGAAAATGCATGTTCCTATCATGTGATCCAAAAATGTGAGAATTTTGGATTGATTCCCTCAGACTTGAAGTGTCTACACCTCAGAAGTGGCTCTTATGTCTATGATGGGCAGATCAGGAGGTCACTTTGAAGCTACTGCGGAAGACACCTGGCAGTTGCTTTTTCCATTGTTGGGAAGCAGTGAGGACTGTGTTGGCATTCTGCATGGCACCGCAGTAGAAGTGGATAATTAGTACACTGAGGTTAGCAGAGGTTGGATGAAGCTGGTTTTGAACAGAAATTCCCCAGTTACCCTCTGCCACAAAAAGTGGGAGGAGTGTGTTTGTTGGAAGTTCTCTAGAGACAAATATCTAACTTGGACATTGAATAGAAGGTGCTATGTTTGTCTTCATTCTTCTGCATCCTCACTGCACTAAAAAAGCACTTTTAGGGTTTTGCTTCACTGGATCCCCAGAACCTCTTCTCAGCAGGTGCAGCTGGAATTAACTGTGCTTACTGCATGTGAGAATACACCACTGAGGTCAGTGGCGTATTTTTTTGGTCAACAAACTGCACGTTTGAATTCAGGACTACTTAGATCATCTAAGTATGTGAACTCAAGCCTGGAATTGTTTGGTTTGGGCCATGTTTGTGTGTTGGTTTGTTGTTTGAGGTTCTTTTTTTTTTTAGTGCTTTAACTTCTCCCCTGGCTAGTATAGTTGTCTCACCATTTCCAGGATTGAAGTGCAGCTTCTCCAGTGGCTCAGAAGTACCTCAGTTTTGATGAACTATAATCTGCAAAGCATTGCTCAGTTGGAGTTCTGGCTTACTCTGCTTCTGGTGTGAAGTTAAGAGCTGTTATGCTTTCAAGTAGGAGAGAGAGCCTCAAAAAACTGCTGTCCAGCATGGGAATGGGGAGTACATGTCTAGACATGCTTCAAGGCTTATCTGGTAGCACAGGCTCTTCCTGTGAGAGGGAGCTGGACTTGTGCCGTTAGACAAGTGTTATTTAGTGCAGGCGCCTACTGAGTGTTTTGGGGAACATTTTATAAGTTGACAATACATAAGGAGAAAACAAGCCAGCTTCAGTAATTTTTGGATGTAGCTGTATTATAGGGGAAACAAGCCAAGGGATACTGTGAAGGACAAGAACAGCATATGTACAAATGAATGCTGTTGCTTCTAGTGTGCAAGAGGCTGGAGTCCCGTTAGAAATCACAGTGTGGAGTATGGAGAAAACTGGGATTTCTAAGATCAGTTTTAATGCACTGGCTGAAAATGCTTCAGACTCTTCTGACTGGAAACAGTATGAGTGTGAACCAGTAAAACCAGCATTGACTTCCTTTAGAGCTTGGGATGATGCAGAGGTGGTACTGCAGAGAAATGATTGGCTTTTGGGCCATTATGTATTAGGCCTTGTCATATCCTCCTGCTCTACAGGGCTCAGAATAAGTCACTGGAAGGTGTAGTTGGTCTGGTCCATTTTAGGATTTCAGTTTCTAGCTCCATGTTAATGTACTCTACCCACCACAGAATTCTTAGAGTTTTCTGTGCGGCTGCATCCTTTACAAAACCAACCTCTGCTGTTGGAAAGCGCCTTCAGTTTTGCAGGAGAGCCCTTTCCGTGTTTGGACAAGTAAACACAGGGAGGATTAAACTGAGGCAGGCTTACACTGTTTGGTTGTCGCAAAAGTGGAAATCTATGGCCAGGGTGAGAAGTGCTGGGCTGAAGGAGATCAAAGGTGCAGTTAGTTCAGTGCCCTGGCTCTGGTTCATCTCTGGTTTGTGTACAGAAAAGGCTTAAGGACAAGGTGAGAATACAGGGATACTTTGCCTACATGTATCCCTTTACTCTTCTGCCCTGTGGACTTTCTGACCCAAAAAGTTGCATCCAAGTTATGTTGTATAACCTGATGGCCTGTTTTGCCAGCAGGCTTCAAGGGAGAGCTTTTAAGATCTTACAGACTATGCCCCTTAGTGTGTAAAGGAGGCTGGAGTAGGGACTTTGCCAGTTCCCCATGGCTGCTGGAGAATACAGAGCTTGTACTGCTGAGGGGAGAGGGCACAAGAGCGGTTGTGACATAGACATGATGGGAGAACATGACTGGGACAAGAGGGACATGACTGGGACAAATTTGTGTCCCTGCTTCTGGAGCTGCTTGGGGTTTTGACACTGACTAGATAGTGGTTAGAGCAACAGAACCTACACTGGGGGCAGCAGATGCAACCTGAACACCACCACTGCAGAGGTGTAGGGGTATGTCTGGACATCCTCTTCGTTCTCCCAATGCTCAGTAAATTCTGGCTATCCATATATATCTACATTTGTCTGCACTAGAGGAAACATATCTTTCTGAATCACATGCATTGTGCTCCCTACCCTAGGGGGACTAACATTTGTGGTGGCTTCTTTAAGCTCAGCCTGTTTCTCAAGTAAGTCACTAAGCCACCGGTGTAATTTTCAGAACTGGATTTTATCTTTCTTTGGCATTGCTTTCCCATGTCCTAAGAGAGATAAGATTTCTTAATCTTTAAACCACCTATCCTAGGCTGTGAATTAGCTTGAATTTTATCAGGGAGAAGGAAGATGATGGTGTCATTTTAAGGTTTTAATAATTGTTTTCATATTTCAAGAGGTATTCATAAGCACTGATAAACTTAATTCCTTGAAAGCAGCTTCTCCAACTCAAGTGGTAGATAATGCCTTTTCATTTTGAAATTGCCATTGTCTAAGAGCATGCTGTTCCTGGACCACAGAATCCAAAAAGCAAAATGCAATCCTTTTTTACATCACAATTCCCATCAGGGGTTACTTGAACTGTGTCTTAAGTGTGGGATACAGGCCAGAAATACTTATAGAGTATGTAAAGCCAGGACCGATATGGAGAAGCAGTCATCATCATCATGGCCAGTCTTCGCAAACAAAGATTTGGGAAAGGTCATTACCCTTCGAGCCTGCGCAGTGGATTTTTTAGGTGAGACACAGTGTGTGCTGAACTGAGCCCACCCTTTAATCCTGAGGTTCATCTGCCGGGGCCGAGCGAGCTTGGACAGTGGCAGTGAGGTCCTCAGGACGTAGGTTTGTTTAGAGTGACCTTCTCTTAGATGGATGGCCTTACAGGGCTGACAAGCTCCATCTGCCTGGAGGAGTTCCCTGACTGGGAATTGAACCCGGGCCGCGGCAGGGAGAAGTAGTATTCTACGTGGAAATCACATTTGAAAGTAGGTGGGAATAGGCTAACAGTCCTATTTCTACTAGATTAAAACAGTGCTTACAAGTTATTAACAGTCCTGTTTCTACTAGATTAAAACAGTGCTTACAAGTTATTATCTAAGACAAAGTAATGTGCTCTAAAAATTTGCACCAGCTTACAGGCAAACCAGGAAAGATTCAGGAAGAAAGAAGGGAAATATTATATTTAAAGTGAACTTTTTGTGTAAGTTCAACGCAGTTCATGGCTTGGGTGGGTTCTTTCTTTTGTTGGTTTTCAGCAGTTTATTGGATAACAGGATTCACTCACTGACAGGAGAAATTTTGACATTAGTCTGACTGGCTCTGGTTTTCTACTACCTTACACTATGTGTAAATGCAGATCTGTGTGAAGTGTCACTAAATCTGGGCAGTTACACTAATTTTTTTTTACTTTGTGCACTATGCAGACTGTAACTAAGTCTGCCTCGGTTAGCACTTGATGAATAAATTGCTCTGTGCAGCTGAAGAAAGCAATGCTGATTAGATGATGAGCTTAAATATGGCCCTCTAAAATACACAATGCAACACATTTGTTAGAAGAGTACGAGCTTATGTTGCTTGAAATCTTTAAGTGAACCATTGTTACATAGCTACATGAAAGAAAAAATAACCTATCTTCAAAGTGAAAAAATCACAAGCTTTACAATTCCATTCTATCAAAAAGTTCTATTGTTTTTCCTTATGACCTAAATATAAATTGTAGAACAGAAAGTGAAAATCAGATTTTGGGATTTTACCTATGGCATTTCACAGTCAACTGACAGATGATGTCTGTTGACATCATCAACACTGTGATGACTAATAGTGCTAGATCAGGGCGTTACGTAGAGAAGAGGAAGAAATAGCATATAGTCTAATTGAATATTTTGAGACAGTGCCCTACTAAAATACCACCAAGTAATATTTTGGGTTTGATCTATATTATAATGATATTTGAGCTAGTGGGCCTTACACAGACTTGCTCCTTTTTACTGTGGAAAATATGATGAATTAACATTTATTTATAATAATATCTTTTAATGTTTAGACCTATATATTTCAAAAACAAGCTGGCTTATTTTCAAATTCTTATTAAACTATCTTTTAAGATGTTAATATAATTGAAGTCTGGAGAACTCTTGGGACAAGTAAAGGTTGAAATTTCTGGGGTTTGTCTCCTAGGTCAGATGTAGTGATCTTTTTCTGGAATTACTATGGAATTGAGACAGACACTGAAACAGAAGATACTCTTCAAGAAAAGGCTTTAAAATGTTCATGGTGTATTTGACGCTGCATATGGTTGTTCCATAAGAGCAGTATTGCTCAGTTTTTTGAAACCCTGGAACACCTAGGCTCATCATATCTCTTGTGAACAGCTTCTTACAATAAGACAAATCCTCTTGCTTTAGTCTCTGATCTTGGATGGATTTTCTTATTGTACTGCTAAATGTGTGATAGTTGGAAAACAGGTAGTTTAAACAATGCTGGGGAGAATGGAAGAGAAACACTGCATGGATTTCTGTATTGAATGGAAGATAAGGATTTATGGAGTTTTTGATGCCTGGACTGGACACTGAGAAGAGCAGTAGAGGTTGAGATCCTTGAGACATCACAGTGCAACTGACCAGACTGGGTGACTTTTACATTAGGCCATCCAAAGTGTGCAGCAGACACAGCTCTCACAGTGTCATCATGTGAAGACACTAACAATTGGTGATGTGGCTGGTCTAGTACAGGGCTTCTGACTTCTGGCTTTTCCTGATGCTTCCAGAGGGAGATGTTAGGTTCTGTGAAGTGGACTTAGAGCCAAAGATGTATATCTACAGCTGCTCTAGAAGAAATGGTCAGAGCATGGAAAGTGTGTGCATTGTTTAACCATCTGCATAACCTCCACACTAAATGCAAATTGTAAAGGATTCATTTTCTGTATTATGACAGAAAAGTTCCGTGTTTTATTGACCAGAAAACTAAATTACTTGATTCAAATAGGGCATGTGAGGCAGGAATAGAAAATGAACTTGAGTTTTGTAGATCTTAATTTTTCCTAAGCATAGAGGACAAAGAAGGTATCCAAAGCTGCTCATGGCAGCTGACACATTAGGGTTTTATGTTTTGTACGTGAGACTTGTGTGGTTTGCACTATGTCATACCAACAAGGAAAGGAAACATTTCTCACAGGAAAGCAACACATGTTCATTAGTCATCAAATGTGATGGCACAGGGAGCGCTGCATCACAGTGCCCATCTCTGAGGTGCTCTCTGAAAAGCAGGACCAGTCAGAGGTGAGACCAGACTGTAAGAGGTTTGTCAGATCTCTATACATTAGAGGGTAAACTGGAGAAGATGAGGTTTCTGGCCTCATTTGAAAAGCAAATACTGTGTTACAGCAGCTCTAGCTAAATGGGAGGTTTGCAAGCTCTGCAGGGGAAGGGCAGGCTAGCTAGCAACACATTCCGAGCTACATTAAGTGTCGCACATGCTGTCCATTGGAGTTACATGCAAACACCACCTTGACATTATGCTGGATGTTCTCTGGTACCATCCAGCTGCACTTCTTCCCCTTTCAGTTTGTGAACCACACCCGGTTTTATCTGTGTCCTGTGCCCGTGCAAAGAACCAGAATGTGAGATTGTTTCTTCATGTGAAGATTATTGAGCAAGTTGTGTATTTCTGTAGTATTTAATGTCTTCTGGTGGGGAGAGGTCTGAGGTGTGAGCACTTGGAAGCCTCCTAAGCATTGCCTGAAAGTATGAAGGCATCAGCATTTTCATCCATGCACCCAAAATCCCACAAGAGATAATAATGTTGAAAGGGGAATAAATACACTGAAGGCTGGAGGGATGTGAACAAGCCATTTAGGTTACCACCCAAAATCCCTGTCTGGACATTAGGGGCTGAGCACTGCTAGATTTAATTCCATCTCTTTGCAAACCGTTGCTTCAGAAAGCATCTAGAGCATAGCCCAGGAGTCTTTTGCTGGCTGATTTTGCTTCCAGAACTTCATCAAAAGTGAAGGAAAATGTGTGCTCAGAAAGAGGGGGCACAGGGGACACATTAATTATGTTGCTGTTGGGGAAAATAACTGAAGTTTACAGTAACAAACCCCACATTTTACTGCTAAATAGCGGGATATACCCAGGCATTTCACCAGCTGCTAAGTCTATTTGTGGGCTCTGAAAAGACTGCTTTACTTCTGCTGTTCTCACGTATGTTCCAAAGATATGTATGGCTGCGATACTCCTATCTAGTAAATTTTGTTCTCAGAACCCTGTTAGGAGAGAACTGTCTGTATACCATTGCAGCCCAGGCCTTCCTTTAAAAAATGTTGTAGTGACAGAATTTGCTGTGAAGTTTAAGTAAAGGGAGTGATAAACCATACAGGAAAAGGTTTCTGCAAGCTCACAGTCGAGTGGGGCTGTATTCTGACAATTTGGTGCTGAGATCAAGCAATTTTGCAGTATTGAAATACTTCCTGAGTGCCAAGCTAGGATATTTAAAGTGAAAACTGTTGACAGAATTTTTTTTTTATAGCTGCCAAATTTAAATCAGGATATGTAATTGCTGAAGCCCTAAAATCATGTTTGCCAGTACGCCTGTGCCTGCTGTTACACCCTTCTTGCTGCTCTTCTTGACAGTGAATTCATGATGACTGTAGAAAAATAAGCTTTAAGGAATTTCTTTGGCGGTGGAGGATGGGGCTGATTAATGACTGGCAAAACAACAGATTAAAACTTCTTTACCGTTTTTCCCATTGTGTATGATACTTGTTAAAAGACCACAATAAATCTTGGTAGCAGTGTTTACATCCAATCAATCTGAACTTGCAGGTGAAGACAGCACTGAACAGGTAAAACTTGGTTGTGGACAGGGTGCTTTTCATTGCTGCAGTGCTTGGGTCCTGTTTCTTTAAATGTTTTTTCATTAATAACCTAGATGAGAACAAGCTCATTAGTGCAATATGTGAGTAATACCAATTGAAAGAAGCACATGAGAAGAACAGTAAGTCTGTATTACATCACAGAGAAATGAACTTCGTTTTGATAAAAATAAACTGAAAGGCAATTATTTTTCCAGAAGGGTGATTTAAAACATGTTAAGTTCAGGAAGAGGCTTGGAGTCTGGAATTTTCACAGGTGAGAGACGTGGGAGGAAATCATCACTGCATGGGTTAGCCACATACTCAGAAACATCATGTTTAACATAGAGATGGTAGTCTGGTGTGGCTGTAAATGACATATGATATTCATGGTTATTGGAAATACAGATGGAAATGAAAGCTGGAAATCACAGAATCATAGAATCAGCTGGGTTGGAAGGGACCTCCGAGATCATCAAGTCCAACCCTTGATCCACTACCGCTGCAGTTACTAGACCATGGCACTAAGTGCCACATCCAGTCTCTTTTTAAAAATCTCCAGGGACGGAGAATCCACTACTTCCCTGGGCAGCCCATTCCAATGTCTGATCACCCTCTCTGTAAAGAAATTCCTTCTAGTATCTAACCCAAACCTCCCCTGGCACAACTTGAGACCATGCCCTCTTGTCTTGCTGACAGTTGCCTGGGAAAAGAGACCAACCCCCACCTGGCTACAACCTCCTTTCAGGGAGTTGTAGAGAGTGATGAGGTCTCCCCTGAGCCTCCTCTTCTCCAGGCTGAACAGGCCCCCCTCAGCCTCTCCTCACAGGACTTGTGCTTGAGTCCCTTCACCAGCCTAGTTGCCCTCCTCTGGGCCTGCTCCAGCACCTCAATGTCCTTCCTGAACTGAGGGGCTCAGAACTGGACACAGCACTCAAAGTGTGGCCTCACCAGCGCTGAGTACAGGGGAAGAATCACTTCCCTGGACCTGTTGGCCACACTGTTCCTGATCCAGGCCAGGATGCCATTGGCCTTCTTGGCCCCCTGGGCACACTGCTGGCTCATGTTCAGCTTCCTGTCAATCCAAACTCCCAGGTCCCTTTCTGTCTGGCTCCTCTCCAGCCACTCTGTGCCCAGCCTGTAGCGCTGCAGGGGGTTGTTGTGGCCAAAGTGCAGGACCTGGCACTTGGCCTTGTTGAACCTCATCCCGTTGGAGTCAGCCCAACCCTCCAGCTTGTCCAGGTCCCTCTACAGAGCCCTCCTGCCTTCCAGCTGATCGACACTCTCCCCCAGCTTGGTGTCATCTGCAAATTTGCTGATGATGGACTCAATCCCCTCATCTAAATCATCAATAAAGATATTAAACAGAACTGGGTCCAACACTGATCCCCGGGGGATCAGTGATAAAGACCCTTGAGATAGTGTGTCAGTGTGAGGATAAGTGGAGCACATGGAAAATGAGCTGAGCTCAGCAAGAAGTGACATGAGGAAAATGTATGAATGATGGACAAACTTTTAATGTGATTTAAAGAAAAGTGAGGTATAAGCCTTTGAGCTCCTTTAAACATGGATTGGAAAGAGTGCTGTATTGGGTCTGGCTGAGCTGGAGTTCATTTCCTCATGGTAGCCCTCACAGTGCTGTGCTTTGCATTGGTAGCTAGAAGGGTGTTGATAAACAGAGTTATCACGATACCCAGTGGCTGTCCTGTTCAACCTAAGCATCCCTCTCTTCCCATCCTTTACTCTTCTTCAGGAAACCTAAACTGAAATGTAGTCTTTTTCAACCAGCCTCATTGTCAGTAATGAGCTATAAATCACAATAGTTCATGTGTAGAAAACTTGGGGGCTGCTGGGGGATAAGGCTGTTGAGGTCTTGAAGTTACGGCTTGACACATCTTCACCATCACCTGTAGCTGTCTTCAAATCTCCCTTCTTTTCCAGTGTCTTTAACTGTTGAGCCTCTTGGGGAGATTATGTTGCGTGTGAATAAAGTCAGATGGATTCCAGGAGCCCTGGTCATCATCTGCACAGGCTGCAGCTGCTGCACCTGCCTGCTGCAGGTTGGCAGCATGTCTGTGATGGTTTACTCATGAGGGAACTCTCCACAAAACACTTCCAGAAACTTCTTAAGAAATGAAAAATTCTCATCCATGCCTCATTGATTTCTCTTTAATTGAGATTACGTTCTGGAAGAAAGTATTTAGAAGAAGTAGTTTAGAGAGTAGCAATTAAGATGTGTTTATATTTCTTCATCAGGGACAAATTTGGAGAGGTAGTGGAAATGGGTTTGCTGCTAATTAAAACTGTGGCTGAGTTACTAAAACTGTTGCTCTATGAGTATTCATGATGCTAGTGCCTTGGTAAGGTTAGTTTTCCAATGCCACTTGAAAAGCCTGGGCAAGTGCTGAAAGAGTGATTATTTTTTACATGGCTTGACTTGCTCCCTGAGCTCTTCTCTGCAGGGGGCATCTTAAACTGCCAAAATGGAGTGCTCCTTTTCAGTGAAGTTTTGTGGTGAGTTGCTCTGTTGGTAAAGAGCCAAGATGTGTGACCTGTGGCCTGCGTCTAGGTGTGTGTGTGGCAAAGCCTAAGCCAATTGAATTACAGCCTGATAATTATGCAGAAATCCTTACTTACCAAGGAGCAAATTTTGGCTCTTATTTCTCTTATTAGTGAGGGTTTTTTATATGAATAAACCCACTGGTAGGATTGTTTACACCTTAGGAAACCTCTTCTAAACTGGAGGATGAAAACAACATTGAGCCTTAATTAGTCGTTTGTGTAACTCAGGTGAGAAGTAAATTCATGCTTTAATTATTTGCTGGAATCAAAGCATGTTCTATCCTAGAAAAAACATAAAGCAGGGAAGATGTGAGGAAATATATTAACAATTAAATGCAATATTACTTTTCAAGATACAGTGATACTTTGAGGTTGGCTATCTCTGGGCTGTTGGAGACACCTGACCAGATACTTTACAGGGCAGTTCCCTAACAGCTGCGCTGCCTTGCAGCTCACTTCCCCTCAGACTTGAGCTAGGCAGACTGAACCATTATTTTTGGGTACTGCCTAAATTTCCTTGCTTCTCTGGCAGCATTTCATCCTTAACCTCTGCAAAATCCAGACAGAAAATTTGGCTTCTCCATATGTGGTTCTGGGGTGCTAGTCATGTCTTGTGTTGCAGAAATATTTCTGTAAGATGAAGACAAACAAAAGGTTTGGTTCTGTGGAAAAAAAGACTAGTGTCTCCCTCTCTGAAACATATTTAGTAAAAATACATACTTAAAAAGAATTTCTGTTACTTCCAATTTGCACAGTTTCTGAATATGTGTGTTAAAATGCTGTGCCTGTCAGGGGGCCCACACGATACCAAATAATGAGCTTCTCCTTTAGAGAGTGATGATGACTTTCTGAGCTGTCCCTGTATCTGCAAAGGAAAGAAAGAACCAAGCCACAATCACCACAGTATTTGTCACTCTGTTCATTATACTTGAACAGCTCTTCCATCCCTAATACAATCCTCTTTTTTACCCTCTTAAAGGCATTATGCCTTTCAAAGACTGTTCGAGGTTCAGGTATGTGGCAGTATCATTCTTACAAAAGTGTGTTTTGACTGTGCTGTGCTCCATAATTGCAGCTCTCTGATTGCCTAGGAAGAGGGTATTGCTGTTTAGTATGTCAAAGTAGGATTTCAAGGCACCAAGAGCAAATGATGAGCAATTGCTTACCCCAGCGAAAGTGAGGAAGAGGAAGCTGGCGATGGCTGGAGAAGAAGCTGAAATCTTTACTCTGCCTGTTAATTTCAGTCTCAGTGTCCTTGGGTGTCAATTGAAGATGATGTCCCATAAGTTGTTCCATGAGCTGTCCTTTTAAAGCTTTTAATGACACACTTTATTCTGATACTAGAAATTATGAAATCCTGAGGAGACCATTTGCTACATCAAGACCGTGAAGAAAGTTAGTATTAGAGACCCTGTGAGAGTCATATTTTTGATGGAACTGTCTCTTCCTACAGGGTATGAAAATGTTTCTGAGTCTGATTAAAGAATATGAGCAATGATTTTTCAGAATGGCTCTCTGGTAAGAACATAACTATCACAGCATACTCTGGAGATAGTCAAGAAGTGAAATATAAATGTCATTTTTTACTCCATATATATTCAGCCTGAAATTAAACTGCATGTTTTTACCAATGCGACTGCTAGAACAACTGATAGATTGAGAAGTGAAATCTGTTAAAAGTGAGAGTTCTTTCCAGAAAAAACACTCCATCTTAGTACAAGGTTTCAGAGTTGCTGCAGAGTCTATTAAATGGAATTATTACATGGCCTAAAACGATTTCTTCCATGCTATACAACAATCCACCATCAATAACCATTACCTATTGTGGCCTTAGAGGTCTATAAAGAAACCTTGGTCTGAAATTCCCTTACTCTTGTTCTCTATTTTCCAGCAAATGCCTTATTATGAGGAAAAGAACTTGGAAAGTAACATGCTCTTCTTCATTAGAAGTTGATGAAAGACAGCGAAAAAGGAATACCCCTTTGGGATGGAAAAATAAAATAAAATAAAATAAAAAATTTTACTTCAGTCATGAGCCAATTTAAATGTTTTATTTCAGTAATGGCAAAATATGTTTCAAGCATTTATTTCAAACTAACATGTTAAAGTGATGTATAAGTAGCAGTACTGCCATTCCCCCATAATCCTGTTCTCCAGAAGTGACCATATACAGAGTCATAGGGAAGAGCAAGAACAAGGGCAAGCAGATCTGCTAGTTGTTTTATATACTCTTGCAGTTTCCAGCTACTAACTTTGCTTTCGTTTCACTGAAATACTTCTTCTAAGTCTTTTGGTGATGCTGGATGGAGAGATGTGTGCTCTTTTAGGACCTTGAAAAATGTCCATCTGGTTCTGTTCAGAAAGCATCTAAAGGCGTAAAAGTTGGTTTTTATTCTGTGAGTTTTTCCAGATCTTGAGAGTCTTCTGACTTTTGTCTGGGTCATTTTATCAACAGGACGTTTCTTGTAAAGGATTTGTTTGCAGGAAGCTGAATGCCTCTGTACAGAATACTGTGCTTCTCTGAAACAACACATAGCAAGCTTCTATTTTAAAACTATTGTAAAAAATTAATGGATTTCTTTTTGAAAGCTTCTCTTTCTGTGACATATGGAATATAGATTTTTATTATTATTTAAAAAATTTTTTTAGACTCCTTATGTTACATATTTCAGGTTTTGCTGAGTGTGGACTTAGATCAGAAATAGGACTTGTGGGATGGAAACTCTTGGCAAAGAGCCAAGATAAGCTGGACATACTCAAGAACTAAGTACCTTTCTGCTTCCAGTGTTTTAAATCCACTTCTCTCGTGGAGCTGGCTGTTTAAGGCTGAGTTTGTTGAACAGCCTATATAGAGTTCTAGTATCATTTTGGTGTGAATCTGTAGATATTGTCTGTTAATTCCCTTGGGTTTTTCTGTTCTGTAAACCAACCATATAAAATTACTTTTCTCTAAGATACTACCTTTCAGACATTCTTGAACAATAGAATGTGTAAGCATGAATTGATAGGTGAACAAACATAAAAAATAATCTTATCTCTTGCTGACTTAAGTAATAGGAAATATTTTATGAAATGGACATGTCTTTATGAAACAGACATGTCTTTTAACAAAAATAAGCCTTTTTATATTACCTGTATGACCTGGAAAGTATGGTAGTATCACCACTTTGCAGAGGCTTTTGAAATCTCTGTCAGAAACCAAACCATTATCACTTCTTTTTATTTAATAAATAAAATTTTAAGAAATTTTTCAAGAGGCAGAACCTCCTGACAAGGGTATGAAAGTATATTTCACTGCAATGCCAATTTTGCTGTCTGCTTCAGGAAGAATTTCACCTGGATGACTGAATGACTGCTTTACTTTTACATGCCCTGAAACACTGACTAATTTTTAGGCTTTTAGGAGCAGAAGTTTGGGGTTTAGGAGCCAGAAGCAGGCAGTGATATCTGAAAATACTTACTTAGACATTATACAGCTAATATGTGGGCTGGCACAACATTGCTCTCCAGATTGAACAAGGAGCGATAGTTGTGGCACAGTTAATCAGGGGCATTTAATCATGGCTTCAACAGTTTCTTAGAACTAGATTTTTCCCCTCAATTTATTTCTTCCTTCATAGTCATTAGACTTACTTATTTGATGTGCACAACAGATAGTGCAATCCCATTGACTTGTAGAATTTTTCCTTTCTATACTCTTTCTTTTGACATTAGTTGTGAAATTTTTCATCTTTAATCTTTTAAAAATCAAACTTATTTTGTAGCATTGGAATTAGGTATTTTCTTTTCATCCTTTTTTTGGAAGAAAAAGCAATGTTTGGTAAGGGTTTTTCTTTGGCTGTTTATTTTTGCTATGGCAGAATAAGGTCTCAAGTGTGGACAGTTTAGAATGAATGTATGAACATAGACTGTAGTGGAGTAGTTGGATTACACAGAACAGGGCGTAGCAATGAAAACCACATTGTTTTCAGCAGTAACTTTTATTCAGTCTTTCTGTCTAAAGTATAATCCTTCCAGCATCAGAGGTGCTTAGGTAGAACTTTGTTCACAGGATGTTTTATAGAAGCTCAAATTGTAAAAGCTTACTCATATGGTCAGAACAGGAGAAGTCAGACTGTAAATAGGGTGCACTGTGGCTGTCATTCTGGTTCAGTAGCTTAAAAACATTTGGGGTATAGTAAATTAAAATTCCAAAAGGTCCTTCTTGAATGCAATGACCCAGTGAACTTCCCCAAACACTTGCATAAACTTTCTTACAAGAAGCAGTTATGTGTGGGAAAACAATTTAGGGAGTTTACTCACCACTACTCACAGCAGAGTAAATAGTCTGACTGATAAATAGGCTGCAACATTCAGACAGTACTATTAGTCCCAGCCCAATTCACTGTTTCAAAGCAAACTGTGGACCAAGTTACATAATATGAAAAGTGAAAATCTATGCTTGGAATGCGTGTAAGGACTATGAACAGCTGAGCTATAACATAATGGATGAAAACTTATAAACTACTTAAGACAGTGAACTGTTTTGCTAAGTGATCAGCAAAAGAGTAAAGGTAATGAAGACATTTTTACTTCCTTGTTTATAACACTGGCACTAGACTCAGAAGAAATGAATATGTGTATTTTTCATGCTTCCAGGTGCTTAATGTTGGGTGGAGATGAACAGAATGCAAATATTTTTCTGTGGTATTTAACATATTTAACAAGTGCTTACCTGACAGTCTGAGATTTTATTTTTTTACTCAGGTAACATGCATACATGATTTTACTTTCATGAGAACTAGTAAAAGTTTAAATGTGGATTTTCAAATGCGCTTGGAATTCATGAAAGCATGTTCTTGAGAAGTCAGAATTAGGTCAGTGATGAGGTCCATGTACATGTTGCCCCAAGGTGACCCATATGAACTTTAAGTAAATGTATGTGGAGGCCCCGAGGACAAGAAGTTTTTTGTTTTCCAGGCATTTTGAAAGTGACCATGTATGGGATGTTTCCCCATTCCCTAACGCAGGGCAGACTACTGTCTGTCTTCTGGGTGTCCTGCTGATTTCACCACATGTTCTTGAATTCCTGGAAAGGAGAGTGAGTGGGATTAGGATGTAAAAAATTATTGCAAGGATCCATCCCAACCTTTTAATGGTGTCTGTACATGTTGCAGAGTAACTCTTTAGGCTCACATTCAAAGAAGTCCAGCACACTTTTTAATTATATATATAAATATTTATGTATGTATGAAGAATTGTTTTAATTTTGTATATATATTTTTATATATATATATATGTGTGTGTGTAAATACAAGTCATTAATTCCTATTTTTTCCAGCTCTTGAGCTAGGCTTTCATCTATAGTGATCTCCTAAAACTGATTATCCTATGTACAGGTCTTCAGGGTAAAGAAGTTCAAATGCAGTATGACTTTTCTGCTCAGAGTTTATCACTACCTAATTTTGGTATATTGGAGCTGGCAATATTCAGTGTCCTTAGTCCTGTGTTGGACACCAGGTGTGCCACTGATTTGAGAGATGGTTATTAAAAGTACCTGAAAGATTAACCTTCTCTTCATCAAATACCGTAACCAGCTGAACACAGAGGTTTGTAGCTACTGGTCTCCTTGAGTCTGAGTGAAAGTAGTATCACTCATATGTGGTCTTCAAGACTGCTCATTCACTTTTACTACAGAGAGATGCTTTAGTCACTGGGGTTTCTTTCTTGAGTTAGGGATGTTAGCTCTTTGAAACACGTTGTTAAAAATGGACTGATAGAGACAGGTTGGTCCAACCTGACCCTCTCCCCTCTGTGCATACTCAAAGGGCTTGAAGATCACAGAGCCTGAGCTTGCTCTATGCTGCACATGGGCACAGGGCTCATGTGCTAGAAAGGGTAGTTATGAGATGTGTTATTTTAGATCTTTGTTGAATGTGTACAGTTACGTGGAATTGTTGAGTCACAGAAGAGTTTGATTTGGAAGGGACCTTGAAAGATGGTCTCATCCAAACCTCCTGCAATAAGGAGGGACATCTTCATGAGCAAACACTTGCCAGAGATGAGCATGGTCTTACTTTGAGTCAGGTCCTTGTTAGACCATCCTTCCATGTAGGAAAGCTGAGGGTTGCTCTTCCTGTATTGGGAGCAGATATGCAAAACCAGCATTAACATGAACAGGGATTTGAAAAACGTAATTTCTCTCCAGTCATGGCTACTACTAGTAGTTTTCTTTCTCTTCCTTTGCACTCTTTTGTCTGTCCATCTCCTGTGCTTGTAGACTGTAAGATGTCCGGGGCAGACACTGCCTGTGGCTTAGCACATTTAAGTTCTGTGCAGGGGTACTATTAGTAAAATACCTAATTCTAAAGAGAAACCCCACCAATAAACAACAAAACAAGAAGCAAAAGCACAAAAAAAGCTGACAAAACAAACAAACAAACAGCAAAAGAAAAACAACCCAAAACCAAAAAGGGTAATGAATCGCACTTGCATTGGACTGGCTGCTGGGCTTTTTTTGATGACGGAGTGAGAGCAGAGATCTCAAGAACTGAAAAACTATCGTGGGATGAATCCTGATTATTTTGAAGTCTGTCTTTTTGAAGACAAGACAAAACCTTTCCTCTACAGGAAAGCAGATTTCCCCTTCAAATTACAAAGGTTTCACATGATGATAAATTAATCACTTGGTTAGTAGATACAATAATTTGGACATGTGTTAATCAATGCATTGGCTCTTAATATGTATGTGCATGTGTGTGTTTGCATATGTATACATATGTTTTTCTGTGTTTTTTTGCTTCAGGTGATGATTCCCTGTTGAAAGTTCTGAAGGGATGAAATTAAACTTCATTTTGCAAACTGCACAAAGTATATGGGGCAAATCAAGGGACAAATAAAGAATCTAAAAAAGGAAAACTTGTTACGAAAGTTTTTATCTCTTTGTAGGAAACTCTGAAAAGCTCAACAGTCCTTTTTCAGAGTAAACATTTCCGCTGTGTTCTCCAATTCTCTATTCCTCTGTTCTCTGTGTGTGTGGCAGTGTTGAACACATGGACACCCTATACTAGGTAGAGCAGAAGCAGCTGAGCAGCGATACCTGTCTTGCTGTCATAAGAACCCATATGGGAACTCTCAGAGAACATATGTAATTTGTGTCTTAGTAGTGATTTCTGTTCTGTTTGGCAAAGAAAAAGAGTGTAATTGTCAAGGCAAATTATTTACTAGATAGTTCATATCATTACCTCTTTACCACTTGTAAATGAAAGTACCCCAGAGAAGTTAATTTAAATTACCAGATCCTGTAGTGACTGGACAACTCCCATTTAAAAGATAAATTACAGCTCTTTCCTTTCTTCCTCTCCCAGCACTTGTGCATGATCTGTCTGATTTGGCTGGAAAAATGTGCTGGGGGGAAGAAAACTTGATATGGGGATTGTGTTCTGCTGTGGGGTGGCAGTTCTGTGTGTGAAAGCTGCAACCCATCTTCCTGTTGCAAGTGGGTACCAGGCACTTCTAGCAGCCCCATGATTTAAACTTGCATGTTTGCAAGAGTACGCTTAAGCTCAGTAACTCTGTGTCAGAGACATGTCCCCTGTGAATAACTTGGTGTTGATACTTTATCTTAGGTGATGAAAATCTAGAATTTAGGTCGACAGGTCAAGTGCTGTCTCTGTGCCTTCAAGCCTTCTTAGTAGCTTAAGCGTGGCTTTGGCAAAGTGCCATCTGTGCGTGCTCAGCGGTGTAGGGTGAGCTCCTCCAGGACTTCTGACCAGCTTCAGAGACAACCTTCTCTGCAATGCATGAATCTTATCTGTAGACTAAATAGTGTCATCTGAAGCAAAATAGCTTTTAGCAGTGAAACAGCCCCTAGCTTTGGAGGCTTTAGACAAATTCTGTGCCCTTCCCATTTCTTCAGTTAAATGCTTGTCATCCTCCCCAGCTTTGCTGTGATTGGACATGTGCTAAGGATGTTCTCTATCAAATGGAACCTAATAGGGCATTGAAATATTGATGAATAAAACGTTAATTTTTAATTCTCCATCAATCTTTACTAATGGGAATCCAATGTGCTTCTGTCCAAGAGACTTTCTGACATTATGTGGTTTAATGTGTCTGCACATTAAATAAAGCATGGAGCTACAGGGTTTTACTTTGCAGGTGCTTTGTTTAATAGAAGAAAACAATGGAATCGTTTAAGTTGGAAAAGACCTCTGTGATCGTCAAGTACAGCCACTGACCTAACTAGCAGGTCCACCACTAAGCGATGTCCCTAAACACCACATCTACACGTCTTTAAATACCTCCAGGGATGGTGACTCCACTTCTTCTCTGGGCAGTCTGTTCCAAACTTTTCAGTGAAGAAATTTTTCTTAGTACCCAATCTCAACTTCTCCTGGCACAACTTGAGGCCATTTCCTCTTGTCCTATCATTTGTTACTTGGAGGAAGAGACCAACCCCCATCTGGCTGCAACTCCTTTCAGGATAAAGTCTCCCCTGAGCCTCCTCTTCTCTGGGCTACAACACCCCACTAACTCAACCACTCCTCACGAGACTTATGCTCCAGACTCTTTGCCAGCTTTGTTGCCCTTCTCTGGATGTGCTCCAGCACCTCCAAGTCTTTCTTACTGTGTGCTACTATTTGTAGTTATGCCAATGTCCCAAACTCTGCTCTTTGGTGGTCACCACATAATGCTTCATTCATTGAGCTAAACCAGCCATAAGGTCTTTATAAGCTTATGCCACAGATCATATATTAATAAATTACATATATTAATAAATTAATAAATTCCAATAAATTATTGAGCAGATCTGGACAATGATATTATGTAAAAGCAAATGCAAAACTCGTGAGTATGTAGTTACACATTCCTTCTTTGTGCTGGATCACTGGCCTGACATCCTGAATAGTTGCACGTGTGTTTATGACTTGGGAGACCTGAGTCAGATGGTGTGATGATTGTCTCACTTCTGTCCTCATTTGTGTTTCGTTTTCTGATGGTTTTGCCTGATTAAAATGCATAGATTTCTATTATGTCTGTATTTTGAAATATATGATGATGGTCAAAAATCCTGATTTTTATTTATGAGATAGAACTTAACAAAAAACAATGGAAAAGAAATGTTAATCCCTGCTTTTCATAGTCAAGCATTGTTTCATTGAAATGGATGAAATGCAACTAACATATCGGAGCCTCTTCATGCTCCAGGATAAAGGAGCTTAGTAACACTATAAGAAATAGGGGCAAAGAACTTCAGAAGATTGGGAAATGTTTCCTTTTGCCTCAGGAAAAATATATTATTCAGTGACCTCCACTGTGCCTGACTGAGCCAAAACCCATCAGAGTCGTGCTCAGGTTGCATTTCTGTTGAAGTGAGCACAGGCTGTATTTGCATAAGCAATAGACACTCAGTAGGTATGGCCACGAGGAGAAGCTGGGTAGGTCACCAAAATACCTACTTCACTGGTGGTTGTCCAGAATATCAGTTCCAATTGTGTGTTTGCCATTGAAGCATTTATGTCAGGCCCTCTTTGGCATTAGAAGTTTAGCCACTCCACTGCTGGAAAAGATAAACTTGGATTCTTTTGCTCTTGCCTCCTTGATGTGTTTTTTTTTTCCCTGCAAAACTGGGGAGATGATTGCTGGTATATGCATGGTAATAAAGCTTGTCAGACACAGACAGTCAGAATTCTTCTGAATTCACATTTAATTTATTCACGGCACAGCATGCAGCAAAGCTGATGGCAAGTTAATGTGCTGCACTTTAATGAGATATCTGTTTGCCTCCCAGGTTTTGAGGTTTTTGCTAGTTTTATTTATCAACCTGGCCAAAGCCAAAGCCATAAGGCATTACAGATCTACACTAAAATATTTTATTTACTTAGCTGATGCTTTTGCCAGAGGAGAAATCGGTGAAGTAATTAAATAGTGCTGCTTTTATTTTAGAACAGACATGGGGTCTTTTTGAGTATACAATACGTCCTTCTCAGTGTTGTGGCTCACAAATACTACCTAGATCAAAATATTCCATTCACAATTTCCCAGTTTTGATGTAATTAAATTTCCACCTGTCTTTGAAAATTGACCCCCTCATTCTCTTTAGAGGTATATATTTCAGGGGAGGAGAGACGGAGGGAAAAGTGTAGCAACTCTGTAGTATGAAACGCAAATGCAGAAATTTCAGTGTGACAGAGCTGCAAAGTCTCCCATTAAACAACAGATGAGATGGCTCCACTCAGGTTTTGAAATCTAGTTCATGCCAATTGAGTTCTTGTGTTACAACTTAGTCTTTTAGCAATTGCAGTTCCTCCTCATTAGCTAATTACTGCATCAATAATGAAAAGAAGATGAACCTTAGTCAAGAAAATGATGTTGTGATGTATCACTAATGAAACCATTTCTCTCACACAGTGGGAGCATGCCGGGATCGGGCTGTGGATGGCTGTGAAATGCCAGCCCTCACGGGTCTGCCAGCCCCTCCCAGGGTGGGTGGAGAGGAGCGCAGTGCGTGGACACCATGTCGTACAGCCAGTCTTGCAGTCTGAGCTGCGCGTATCAGTGTAGGTGTCCTCTGAGAGGCTTGCGTTAATTTCTCTAAAGCCAGTTAAAATGTCATTTTAAGTCTTGCTAGTACTCATGCCACTCTTCGGTGGACTCGGAGTCCGACAATGTAGATTGTTGGACTTGATGATCTTCAAGGTCTTTTCCAAGGTAAATGATTCTGTGATTCTATACAGAAACATTGTTTCTGTACACAAACGAGGGCTTGGAAAAGGGTCTTTGAGACGGAGCTAACATCTTTTGTGTGTGTTAACCTTTAATGTCTAAAACCTGTCAAAGTGAAGGTCAGACTGACCTTTCAATTCACTGTTGTACCTTTGCATTATGTTTTCTGCAAAGCTAAAACCACATTTTGCAGTAGGAATACAGTCAGGTTACGAAACTGTGTAGTTATCTTTCAGTTTTGTGCACCCTTTGTGATATAAGCTATTGTCTCTTTGGCTACAAATGCATAAATAAATAATTATTAGGAAATAACTGATAGATTTATGGGGAAATGCAATTACAGGCTTTAGTTGAAGTGTGCCTGTTGTTAGGTACAATGTTCTCCTGTTTCTTTGCTGCTAACAGAAGGCTGAGAGAGTGGAGAGGAATGGGGAGGGAGTGTATAGGAGGGGATATGCCACTGAGCATAATCAGTTTTGGGAACAAGGACAATCAAATTTTGTCCAGCCCTTTGCTGAGAGTCTTCAGGAAAATACATGCAAGGTTTATATTTGGAAATATCAAACTGTGTTTGGCATTCAAGTCAGGTAATGTAACCCATAGAAATCACAAGATTGAGCCAACCTTCTGTGCGTTTCTTCAAGCAAATTAAGAAAATGTTAATTTCAGATGCTGTGCAGGTGGAAAGATGCACATAGACAAAATATCATCACATTTGCCTATCTGTAATGCTTTTTATTTATAAATGTCTTTCTTTTCTGTTGGACCATGAGCTGCCTGTTAAGCTGTGTGTTTCCCCTCAGATGCCAATATCATGTCAAAAGGAAAAGTTGTGCATGTGAGCCGGGATGGCTGGTGGAGGTCATTGAGGGAGAGGGGCTCTGCCTTCCAGCAAGTGCCACCTCTGTACTAAGGCAGTTCACACATCCTCTGGGGTTTCTTTCCCATCTGAACAATAGAGCCTTTGATATCAGAGCAGTCTGGAGTTTAGTAGTTATTTACTTGGCAGAGAAAAAGGCAAACTACTGCCACAGACTGCCAAGTGGTGCTACCTATATTGTTAAGGGCTGGCATTGAGTCTGTTGATCAAGCATTAATGGGATTAGCTTAATGAAGAAACTTATGGTTCACAAAAAAATATTAAAAGTTTAAGAGGTTTAGGTTTTTATTAGCATCCTTCCTTTCAAGAAATCTTTTTAATGACTTAACTCCAAATTTGTGTCCAAAGGTGTTCAATGTAACATTATTGTTATTTTTCTCAATGCATTTATAGGGTTCCAGGATTACTTTGTTGCTGACAGTGGGTGTTTTCATCATATTAATAAGATTTTTTTTTCTTCTTTTGTCTATTACCAAATTATTTTGCCAGCATTTTAGGGTTTGCTGTTGGTTCTGTTGCACTGATGTTTTTTTAAGTGTTTTGAAACACTTTTCTTGTTTCAGTTATTTCCTGTGGAGTTGAGTTAGCTGAGTGAAACAGATGACTTCTCAGTGTTTTAAATTCTCTACTTAGTTGTATATAGTAGTTAAAAATGAATAATATTTAGAGGTTGAGGGTATAGGTCTTCTGGGTATGATGTGTAAATTTGAGAACTAAATGGTAATGTGGCTTCATTTTTCTTCATTTTGGGCAATCTCCATTCAGACACCAAATTCAGTATCTTCCCTTATTGCAGCAGTTTCCTTATGACTGTGATAGTCCCAGGCACACAGAAAAGGTAATAATTTTTGATGACCAGCGGCTATAATTGGAAAAAATTGGATAAACTTTTAGATATAGAAAACCTTTTTCCAGGCCTGAAATGGAAGCAGCAGACTTCAAGCTAAGTACAAAAATACAACCTGACACTAATACTAGTGCCATCTAGGAATATATGCACTCTGAGTAGCTCAGTCTGTGAAACTTGAAAGTGTAACTGTCTGGATATCAAGTGGATTCCAACCTGGATTGTGCTAAGCATGTTCCAAAAACTGCTTTCCCTCAGCACATCAAAATCTGGGCGCTGTTCTCCTGTCGTGGTGGGAGAAATACCAAGACAGCTTGTGTAATTTTAGTTTGTCTGACAGAAAGTGTTACGCTGTTTCTCACCAAGGATGTAACTTACAGAGAGCACTCAGATGGGGTTTGTGGTGGTTCTCTCTGGGCTGTGTAAGGCCACATATGTTCCTTCCTACACACTCACACACAGCAAACATGCAGAGGAAGGGTGCATTTCCCGCGGGTGTTTTTGCAGGACCCGTAGCAGCAACTCTGGTCTTGTAGGCTCTCCCTCATTTTGTCCTTGTCCACACCTCCCTGTCCACAACGTCAAACACAGGGTGCTCAGACCTGATTTTAGAACCCAGCTTGCCTCAGCCCAACAGGTTAGTCCTGGTAGCTGTACAGGGCTGGTTTTTGCTGCATCCTTGTATTAATGACCCCTACTCTTGAACCTGAGTCAGCACTTCCCACAAAGCACCATCACCTTTTCTCCTGTGCTTTTCTTTTGTATTACTGTGGGGGAGAACACTGTTTGAGAATGAGAGTTTTTTTTCCAATCAGGCAGCCACTAAGCTCCATGCCACTGCTCACTCACTCCCCTGCCAGTGGGGTTGTGGAGAGAATCAGAAGAGTAAAAGCTGGAAAACTCATTGAATGAGGTAAAACCAGATTAATAGGGAAGGAAAAAGCCACACACACAAACAAAATGACACAAGGAATTCATTCACCACTTTCCATGGGGACGCAGGTGTTTGGCCAACTCCATCACAGGTAATGAAAGCAGCTCTCCATCACAGGTAATGGTTATTTGGGAAGACAAACGCCGTCAGTCCAAACATCCCCCCCCCCCCCCCCCCTTTCTTCTTCTTCTCCCTTACCTTATATACTGATTATGATCTCATGTAGTATGGAATGTCCCTTTGGTCAGTTGGGGTCATCTGTCCTGACTGTGTCTCCTCCCAGTTTCCCATGCACCCCCACTCTCCTCACCAGCATGTAAGCACTGCTCAGCAATAACAAAAACATTCCTGTGTTATGTCTCTGTAGAATTTTCTCTGATTCCTGTCTTGAGCAAGGCAGATGTGTTCCTTGTTGAGGGCTTCTTCAAGCTATCCCATACAAATGTAGCTACTGTAATTGTACCTCAGTGAGACAGAAAAGAAGTAAGACTCTTTGTTCCTTACCTATCTTCCACAGAGGGGGTTTCAGGGTTACAGTTTTAGACTTTAAACTTCTGAATTAAGTGTAGATGGACTGTAAATTCTTTCAAAGTACAAATTCCAGACTCTTGAGACCCAAAGTTGCCCATTAATAACACAGGGATAATATTTCCCTTCCGTTAAAGATGCATTCATTAATAGTAGAGATATATATGCTGGGATTCATCTCACCTAATTTTATCTGACTGAGCTGTTTATTCTCATTTAAGGAGTGGAGAAAAAGAATCACCTTCACTAATGAAGCATCCTAACTTATAAAAGTCACATATATGTGAACAGGATAAATACACTCCAGAGGTCCCTCTTTGTCATCTCAGAAGGAATTTAAATGACCAGTGCTAGTTTAGATGAGGCTTAATTTTAAGTGGTTTCAACTGGGTGAAGTAGATGGTGTGTTAAACGTGGACAAGCTAAGTGAATGTTCTTCTGTGTGATAAAATTAAATACCCAATGAATTGCTGCTCTTGCAAACAGAACCTTGTTCAGATGGAGGCAGTTTTTAGTGCTAGAATTTTGTCATGATTTCCCAGTTTCTGATTTTTAATGGTGAGGATTCAAATCCATCCTGAAAATCTGTAGGTCTAAATATCACCATACGGTTGCAGGGGCAAAATCATGAAAGCGTATCTTTCCTTTGGCTTGGTTTCAAACAGGGTGACATCATTTTTATCAAACTGCCTCTATTAGTTCTTTAATTCAGCAAACAGAGATTGCTAAGTAAGGTTCCTTTTCCAGCCAAAACGTCAATCAGAACTGTAAGCTCTGCAGAGTACTGTACAAATTAACATTTAAACATCGCTATTGTAGTAATTATTTTGAACATCTTTTTTTTTTTTTTATGACACTCAGAAGAAAAGGGATGACTTGTCATTGAGTTTCCAGACTCTAATTTTCTCCCTATATAAGTGCGCTCTGCCGAGATCTCTTTCCCTTCTGGCTGTGCAGTGTTTCTGTGCTGCTCATACCCAGCTGGGAGCTCCCTGTCTTAGTTATTGACCTACCACAATAGAGGCAGGAAGAATCCAAACAGCCTTTGTATATGTGGTTTGAATGTTCAGGGGATCTGATGAATAGACAAACATATGATTTGACTGCTAGGGAGATGATTTGATGGCAAACAAAAGGTCACATACCAGCAAAACTGTTAAATGGTGGCATGAGAGTGGGACTGCTGTTCTGCTCCCTATTCAATTTCCTCCCACACTGGGGGCCAGATTCTGCCTCCACTGCAGCTGCTCTTGCTGCATGGGATTCAGGAGTTTTTTGGGTGATGTGCTTGTGTGAAGGCACTAATGGAGTACACAGCAGACGAGGGTGGAATTCAGCACGGATCGTAATCCTCCTTACGGGCTGTTGATGTGTGGCATCATATGCAAACCCATGCCTGGCACCTGCATTCACACTTGCCTCATCATCCTTGAATGTATCATTGACTGTCCAGAGTGTAGTGTCCTTTTGTGCCTCTGCTCTTGCTTCACTGGTGAAAACCAATCAGTGCTATGAAATCTGGCTCTTTGTGTGCAAATAATTGGACCATCTTTTTTCTGGAGTTCTTCAAAGGATGCTGACTTGTGGAAGAGGGAAACAATTAGTGTTTCATGTGGATTTGTACCTCTTCACAGATGGGTATGCAAGTAAAATGAGGCAAAAGGTGGAACATATCTTCTGCTTTTTGGGATAGCTAAGTACCTGGAGCGAGAAATTCCTGTGCTTCAAGTGCACTTCAGCAAATAAAGAAGGCATTGTATTACCAGTCTCTTCTCAGGCAAAGTAACTTGCAGTTCAGAAGCTTTTCTTCTCAAGGTTTTGTGCTGATTATTCCTTTGGCTTTCACTAACCTGCACAAAGTTTGAGTTTTGTTATTACTACTTAGGGAAGATTACAGTTCACCTAGAAGATTCAGCAAATTCATAAACTCTGCACTTGATAACTGAGCTCCAATAAGCCTTCCTGGAACAATGCTTGTAAGTCAACTGTGGATGTTGAAGAACTATATAATAATGAGATCTGAACTTCAGTAACACCAACAGCTATGTCACTATTATAAAGGGTAGAAATCTTTAATTTCAGTTCTAAAATTGTGTTTCTTCAATAGCAGTAGTACTGCATGTTGTAGTTAAGCACCGCCAGTCTTAAAACTGTCTGTCTCACTTGGAAGATTCTAGTTGTCATTGACTCACAATAATAGACAGACTCCCACAAGTCAAGGTTTGAAAGGTCTTTGGAAACAGAAAGATAGAAGGATACATTCAAAGGGTTTTTTAAAAGAGCTGAAGATTAGTTTCTATGTCCTGTTGAAATGTATTTGAAAAAAAAAACAACTAGTCTCTATAGCAAAAGAATGATTTTTTTTTCTTTTTTCTTCATTGTAATCAATGAACAGATATTTTAATACTTTTACCGAGTAGTTTGCAAGTGACTTTTAGGAAACCAGAGTGCTTGAAGTGGAAAACAGGTATGTCATAATTCATTATAGGAAAAAGTAAGTATCTTTCCTTTTGCATTAATGAATTCTGTAAGATTTATGAACTGTATGTTCATAAAGATGCACAACTGCTTCAGAACAAATGCATCACAATTTTTCTAGACAGTGATTATAATTTGTGAATTAGAGCTAATTAAGGTATGTCAGTAACATAATGTAAAAAATGGCTGATTACCGGTTGCAGGAAAGATTTTGGAGCTTCCTACGAAGTTTAATTTTGGTGAGTATATTTAGATTTAAAAATGTGCCCTCTGATAAGAGGTATTTTATTCTTTGTTTATAGGTCAGTAATGTTGTTAAGAACAGAAGATTACAGCCTAGGTGTTTTTCATAGGTGAGGAATAATTTTCCATGCAATTACTTTGATACTTTCTTTTTAAAATATTGAACGTTTTAACTGTGTGCAAGGGTGAGTGGTTTACAGTCATGAGCACAGCACAAAGCTGAACTTCTGCCCTCCTCTGTTGTGTGTGGGATCTGTGTGATTGCTGATGACGCTACCAGGGCGGAAGGGGAGGGCAGTGTCCTCACAACACCATCTGGAGCACCGTGTGCCTCTGAGCTCCGAGGGTGGAGTACAGGCTCTGCAGCTGCTGTCATGGCTGTTTCTGGCTGGATGAACCGGCAGCAGTGCCAAGAGGTGCCTGGCTGCCCATGGTGTGCAGGTTTGTGGGGTGAGGGGCAGCAGTGCAGCAAGGTGGCTGTTGTGGGCAAGAGGGACATTCCTGTGGTCCGTGATAGGCATTAGCAAGAACATGGTTAAGTCTTTGACTGAGTGTGTGTTTGCACCAAGCAGTGCCCCAGCTAAAAATCCAGCAATACCTAGTTCCTATGTGGCACTTCTTACTAGGAGAATTTTAATGGGAGAGGGTGTATTAATACCTCAGCATTGTAGAAATGACTGTTGAGCAATGAGGAGATTTCCACCAAAGCTACGTGCTGAATTTGTCTTCCCCACTGCACTCTGGATCACAGCTGTGTGTTGGAGGGATGGAGAGTCCTGGGAACTTTGTCTTCACATGCTCCAAAGCTTTAGTGATATCCCAGCAGTAGGGCAGTTCTGTATCCAACAGAGAAGTTAAGGTTGTGGATAAGCTTTTTAAACAAAGTTAAATGTGAAGATCTTGGTCTCTTGCCAACTCGGTCCTCTTTTAGGTAACTGAAAGGGGCTTTTTCCCAGTACAGCTGCTCCTAAAAATAGTAGGCAGGATTTTATTTTTCCAAATACCTCAGTTACTCAAAATTTGCCAAATTACTGAAATTATATATATGTCTATAACTGGAGGAAAGGCAAAGAGGAAAAAAAGTAAAACCAATAAAAAAAATAATGGTGCAGCTTTGACAGTCTCCTTGAAAACCAGCAGTAGCAGCAGTGTTGAACAGCTGCCATTGTGTTTGGCAATGCAGTGGGTTTGTTAAACAGAGATGCTGTCTGCTAGTGCCATTTTATTAAATAATTACTTAATGATTTAAAACAAAGGATCTTCTTCACACAAGCCATTCACATCCTCTCACATCTGGGTTGGAAATGGACCCTCGCTATGGAATTACAGCAGATAACAGTATTTTGACTTCTAAGATGTGAAAGTGTCCCACTGAAGCCAAAACACTGTCAGTCTAGGTGGACTGCAGTCATTGCCATGATGTTAAAGAGAAAACATGGCTTTTTGGGGGGCACATTCAAGACTGAAAACATTCCATATTTGGGTGATTTGAAAGGTCCTTAAAATACATTTACTAATTTGTAAGTTTTGCATTGAATCGCAGAATCATAGAATCAGCTGGGTTGGTAAAGACCTTTGAGATCATCAAGTCCAATCCTTGATCCAACACCACTGTGGTTACTAGACCATGGCACCAAGTGCCACATTCAGTCTCATCTTAAAAACCTCCGGGGACGGTGAATCCACCACCTCCCTGGGCAGCCCATTCCAATGTCTGATTACTCTCTCTGTAAAAGATTTCTTCCTAATATCCAACCTAAACCTTCCCTGACAGAGCTTAAGACCATACCGTCTTGTCTTACTGATAGTTGCCTGGGAGAAGAGACCAACCCCCACCTGGCTACAACCTCCTTTCAGGGAGTTGTAGAGAGTGATGAGGTCTCCCCTGAGCCCCCTCTTCTCCAGGCTGAACAACCCCAGCCCCTTCAGCCTCTGCTCATAGGACTTGTGCTCGTGCTTAACTTGGAAGTTAACTTTTGAATAGGGAGGATGAAAACAATTGAAATCAGAGGATGATGACAGTATCCAATTACATGTTAGGAAAATACCATGAAATGTTATATTTATATAGCATTAGTACAAAACAGCTAAACTAATAATTGCTTTTAAAGACACAAGCATATCCAGCGTAAATTAGATGTATCCTGAGTCTGGGCAAAGTACAGATCATCTGTCTGTTCTTTCAGTTAATCAATAGTACCACCTGTGCTTTTTCATTGACTTCTTAATGCTAAATGGTAAACACTAACAGCCAGATCTGCAGTAGTCTAAATTGGCCTAATGGGTCATTAGAGCTGTACTGATAAATGCCAGCTGGGAATCTGGTGTGGACTGTAGGCTGAAAACTTAGGAAATGGAATAGCATAAACACTACTTTATAACTGCTTTAATTAATTTCTTGTAGTCCTCTGTATTGTCTAGTGGCTTGTTTGACTTCTCTGTTGAATAAAGCAAGGATAATGTTAGCAGCAAAGAATGCAAGAAGAACTGGATTGAAATCAGATTAGTAGGTGTTACAAGGTGTTTGATGGAACTGTACGTTGATTGATCGTGTGAGCCTTTAAATTGCCTCTTCAGTGAGGGTAGAAGAGATGTGTAGAAGACAGGTATTGAGAGTTTGAGTTCTCTCTGTTCTGTCTCTCTTTACTTGACTTCATTCTTTTTGCAAAATGAAATTAATAGTATCTTTATGTTCCTGGGCCAGAGAGGATGTGCACCAGGTGATGCGGAAGATACATACATTTTGCAATCCTACCTAAGACTCTTTCAACAGTGGCTCTTGTAATGCTTACCTGTCTTACAGTGTGGTGGTTTGTTTTGTTTGTTTTTATTTGATCTACAAGCTAAAATAGCATCCAGGTGTGTCCCATTTCCTGCCTGTTGATTGAGATTGATACCTCTGCTGTTTTGCAGTGTTTTATTTTCTGTTCTTTTGTGATATATCTTGGAGTTTATGCCAAAAATGAAATTAGACATATTTGTAGCTAGGAAGATTATTCAGAGTTACAATTAAAAGTGGGAAACTTTGGAAGTGGTATTATTAAACCTCATATTTTAGGCCTTAACTTTATTCAGAAGTCACATTGTGAACCTGAGAGACAGAGGGGGTAGCAGATTATCCCATACCTCTGTCTGAAGGGCTCTTAAAACTCTGCTGAGTGTAGCCTCTCGCAGAAGGGGGACACTGTCTCATTGCAGTGTAGCTGGTCTGACAGTGCTTATCTGAACCACGCTGAGCTTCGATAGGATTTATTTTTAAATCTCCTGTTTGGTTGCAGGGAGATGATCTGCCTATCCACACCTCACAGTCAAGCAGTAAAAACACAGCTCACTTCTGTGTATATTTCCATTTAGCAGTGACCAAATAAATAATTTTATTTAAATATGTTCTCTGGGTTCTCCTTTTCCAACAGGGTGCATTTCTCCACTGTTTGCACCTATAAAGCCTCTTGGCTCATTGTCTTCCAGTCCTGGTACCACCTTACAGCAATAGGTTATTTTTCTAGCATTGATCCAGGGTTTTACAGGTGTTGTAGTCACTTTTCTTCATTCAGTGTGCAGCAAGTCACATTTTTATCTTCTGTATATGTCCTAGAAAGGATAGTTTACAGTGGCTATATGTGACTGGAGGTCTTCCATGAGAACCTGACTAGCAAAGCATGGTGCAAGAAGGGGCTGAAATACATGCATAGTTGGTGAATTCCTCAAGTTCAGGCTTCAGCTGCTTAGACATGTTTTTCTGGACTTTGGCAGGGAAAAAATGCTTTGGCACAGGTGACAGTGTTTTCGATTTGCATCTCAGGGTCTGGGGGAAATTGCTTCACTATTTTCCTCTAGTGCACATGAAGTCAGACTTTACATTGTCTTTGCTTATAGTGGAAGAGACTTTCCTTGCATGAGAGAGACTGCTTTTAGAGCACCTGGTCTCAGGAGACATGTCTTGCATTCAGCAGAGTGGCTAAGGGAGTTACTTTGTTTATAGTTCTTTGTCAAATCTGCCAGGCAATTCACAAAAGTAGAACAATGTCTAATGTGAAGGTCTGAGGCAACCAACAGATAAGAAAAGATGCATAGTAAAGGGAATGGTCAAAATATAGAACACCTGAAATGCTTCCCCCTTCCTCCCCTTCCTTTGCAGTATTTTACATCCTTTTGTTACCTCTCAGGCTTGGTGTGGTCAGTCAGCTAAGTCTACATGGACAACTTAATAACAGTTATATTTTAAGAGAGTTTCTATGTGAAAGCCTTTGCAAACTGAGTCATAAAAGGGTGTAATATTTCTCCCATCTGCTCTTCCAGCTTTTTACCCCAAGAATCAGGTAAACTGCTCATATTTGCCTCAGCTTTTCAAACTCCGAAAATGAGAAGGAAGCTAGCCTGGATTTCTTGTATGCTAATAGAAGACTCTATCAGTATTATCCCTGGGACATCCCATTCTAGAGTGCTGGTAAACCGACTGCCAGTGCACTCATTACAGTGCAGGCAGAGTCCTTATTCTCTGCATTGCAGATGTTCTTGCAGTGAAGTTTGGTACTTGAACAATTGAAAAATCTTGCCTTTTAAATTTCTTGTGGTGATCCATCTCAAATGGCAGTGGCTTTCTTGTAGAGATCTTAAAAGTAATAAGAAGCCTAATTTAAGGGATGCAGTTTCATTTTATCCAGATAGACCTCTTGGTTTTCCTTTTATTGGACTTTAAATTATATGTAAAAATGCAGAAACTACGTATGCTACATATGTGCAAGTAATTTCTGTCAACTAAAAGATCGCTGGAACTGCTCAGTAGTGATGCTCAGATTTAGTAGAAAATACTGTGCTGTTTTTTGGGTTGAGGGTTGGGTTTCTGTTTGGTTTTTTTTTTAATTATTACTGTTTTTTAAATAGAAGAGAGAGCACAATTAAATAAGAATTATACTGAGGCTAATAGACGTGTCAATGCAGTCATGAATTAGGAAAAGGATATACTGTATATGCCAGAGAAAAAAAGTGTAGATCAAAGAAGAAGGGATAGGCAAGAGATGAGGGAAAGGCAAAATCAGATCTCAAAAAAATTCTGTGTTTCCAAAAAGATACAATAAGTGGCAAGAGAGATATCAGTGTAATCAGAAGCAATTATTTTAGGGGAAAGTTCTCTAGTTACCATTAAAGGATGTTTTCCATGACAGTAAATAAAGTAAAAGCTCAAGAAGCACAGGTTTTCTGTTTTGATGCTATTTTAGAGTGTGAACATTGAATTACCTGTGCTCTATGCGTGCATGGAGAGGAAGAGATATGAACACTCTCTTTTTTAGAAGCCTTCTCAGGTGCTGTCCTGTCAATGGGTCCTGTCACTAGGATTATGAATTATGGTCAGAAGGTGCTCACTGTGGGGAGATGCCATTTCTTGTGCTCAGCAGAGCTGCCTGGGATCATCACAGCCTCTCAGTAGTCCCAAAGCTATTGGCGCACAATTCTAGTGCTACTGATTGCCCCAGGAGATATGACTTGGATGCTGATGACATACTCAGCCAGACTGAGCTGGTGCTGGAACAAAATACATCCCAAACTATTCCTGGCACATTAATTTTATGCTTTAGATTCAGATATACCTCTTGCTATTTTTTCCTTGCTCTTTCCTTGCTTCACATTCTTGTCTGCTAGTCCCTAAATTAAGAAGAAAAGTAGCTATTATGGTACTTCTGAGACTAGTATTTAACTAAAATGTGAGATCTGATAGAGAGCTCTCATGCATCTGAACATGCAGCAATGAGCTTGCAGAGCAAAAAGAAAAGATAGAATAGTACTTTTTTTTTCAGTGTTCACAAAAAAGCAAAAACTTGAAAGAATTGTCATTTGTGGAGTTTGGATAATTGACCATAGCTACAGCTCTGCCCCCATGAATTTTCCAAGTGATTAACTTTGGCTTCAAATTATAGTTGTCCATTCAAAACAAGGTTTTATGTGATATGGAATATTCTATTCAATCCTCAAAAATGCAGCCAAATGTATAAACAAGAAGGCCATGGTAGTCTGTGTGCTACAACACTTGATCTGAGTCATGCAGGCTGTAGTGATGTGTCCATTCTGCTGTTGAAATTATAAATTCTGATGATCTTAAACGGTATGTTTTAGGTGCTTGGTCGATCCTGATGTAAAGATTTTGTTTTAAATTGGTAGTTACTCTTGCTGTGTCAAAAATTAAGAGATGATTTACTAAGTTTTGTAAGTTTGAGTTGAAGTCCTTCCATGAATTCTGTTGAGTTTTAGTCTGACAGGTGAAGGGAACCTTCTTCTCGTATAGAACTGCTATGTGTTTGCTTGCAAACCATTGTGAAATCATGTTTAGAGTTTCACTTGACTGAACAAATAAAAATAACTGTTCTAGTGGCTTACTGTGGCCAGGTTTTAAAAATTTTAGGGCTTTTGCACCTTTTAAAATTTCCAGTGCAGTGCACAAATGTTCAACAGGGAGGTTTTTTGCATGTGGTATATGCACAAGCGGTATTGCTGCCTTCCTCCTTCAACTTTTCTTCTGTGTGCAGATGAGAGGTTTAGATCACATTTGGAAAAAAAATAGTGGAGAAGGCACTCCAACTGATTCAGTCCTCAGCATGATCATTTCGACTTTTACATCTATAGTGCAGAAATGTTCCCCATGCTCTTTGCCTTTGCATGTCCGCAGGAGTTCTGATGTCCTGGCTTGGGCTTGGTGAGCAGCAGGATGTTGCTCTGGGGCTGGTGGGGATGGGATGAGATGGTGAGCAGTGCTGCTGCCCCGAGCCTGCCCCACTGCAGTGTTGGGCAAGGATTCTGCTGAGCTGAGCAATCATGAGAATGAGCCTGCTCTGCCCTGCTCTGTGTCCTCCCCTTGCCGCACTTTTCCAGTGGTGTCAGTCTTACATTTATCTGTGTAAAGTCTGTCTTCTTTAGAACGTACATTTGGTTAACTAGTAATTCACTTAATGGTGAACTTTTAGAATACAGTAATCTGTGGCTCTTGGAAGGCCCCTGCCATCCACATGCTGCTGCACCATGCTGCCTTCTGAGTGCTGCCTGCATGAAGTCTGCAAGGAAATCTGTCTGGAGGTGGTTTAACTGGGAGAGGTGGGAGGCTATCTACACTTAGCAGCCTCTCAAAAAAAATTACTTCACCTCATGCTACACAAACAATTACAGGACAGTAAGGAAGTTATCAAGTAAGAAGGGAAACATGCTCTCAGGATGGCAGCATGTGCTAAACTTCTGTTTTAAAGACCAGTTTCTTTAGAAAAATTGACTTTGTGATGGCCATAGTTGTGAATGTGCTTGCACTGTTTGGAGAGCTAGAAATATAATTATAGCTTGGTTTTTCTTATTTCTTTACTTTTCAACAGAAGTATTGAGAATTTGAAATGTGGAATTAACTGTGTAATCTTTTGAAAGGAACAGGAGCTGGTCTTTGTGTTTGCAGGAGGGAACTGTAAGAGGCTGCATGTGGGTACTTTTCTATACAACAAACGTATTAGTAGGAATTGAATAATGAGTAACCTGATCAGATTTATAGCCAAGCTTGCCTGTCATACTGTGATAATTACCAGCTACCTTGGGCCTTAATACCAAGTGGATGCTTCCCCACCTTCCAAGCCATTTGATTTTTTAGAAGTGAGTTCTTTATGGAAAAGAAGCAGTGCTTAGGGGAGGTACTGGTCTTGGCTCAATACAGTGATCGGAAACACTTCCCGATGCAGGCACTGCCATATTCCACAAGCTGTTTTTTTGAAGAGCAACTTAAATGGTAACAGCTTTGGCCTAAGAGCGGTTTGTCATGGTCATGGAAGTTACTGGCAACATCAATGGTTGTGGGCTCCCCTTGGAGGCAATTATAGCCATGTTCAAAAGTACAAAACAAAATGGTGATAAGGAGATGTAAGAAGAGCAAGAGTAAGTAATTGCTTAAAATCCTTTCTTGTTGCATGAAAATTTTATGTGTTTATCGGGAGGACAAAAACATGGAGTCATTCCAGTCTGAAAGTTGGTCACTAGATATGGAATGCCATCTCCAGATGGATGGACTACCAGTTCTTCTTTCTTCCTAGCTAAGAAGCTGATTCAGAGAAGTGTTTTTGATTAGTCTTTAATGGTTTGTTATATGCATACATTTTTTTTCTTTCACTCAGGAGGAGGGAGAGTTGGACTGGATGATCTCTAGGTCTCTTCTGAACTCAGCTATTCTGTGAATATCTGAAGGATAAAGTCTTTGTTCTGTATTACATTAGTCAAAGAGCGGTTGCTTTGTGTTGGGTTTTGAGTGTTTTGTACTTTGCCACGCACAGCTCTAGGCTGTGTCCATCGATCCAGTAACTGGTAAGTCTGTTGTAGTTGTGTTGAGAAATTTGTTGTGGATTAAGGAGCTTCAGCTCAGATGTTTTGCCAGGTAAATGCAGAGTTCCATCCATGGCAGAAGTATCATTAGAAACCCTGGCAGAGGTTGACAAGATGTAACTTTCAAGTGGTTTGTGATACAAAGGAGTTCTGTTTGCCCTTGCAAGCAAACCATGTTAGAATGTTTGCATGGTAGTTACTGTGCACTTGTCTGGTTTCTGAGATTGTGCCTTTGACATGCAACTTTGACTGCAATAACAGTCCCAACAAGGCAGCAGAGGGCAGACTCCTGGTGCTGTGTTCCCAGGCACAGGACCAAGGTCTGAGTTACAGTTGTGTGCAGTTGGGATGACTAGTCCAGAACTCACCTGGTGGTGGAGAGAAAATGCAACTTTATCTCCTGCAGGAGGAGGGTGGGGATGGAAGCGGAGGCTGTCGGTTCTGGGACGTAATGGTACAGAAAGGAAGCAGACGTTTCCTTCCCTTTTCTTTTCCTACATTGTAACCAAGGTCTTCAAGGCAGAATGAGGTACAAGTAGAAGAAGAGTAGAATTTTTGGTTTTTTTGAGTGTATCAGTAGTTATATAATGTATACATGTATATATATGTTGGTTTTGTAAGGTCATGCAAGTATTCCTGTTCTAAGGACTTGTTCATTATCTGGACTTTTGCATTACCTGAGGTAGTGTCTACCTCTCTTCCCATGCCTTTAGACCATAGACTGCTGAGTGTGTATAGGTGGCTAAGCCCTGTGACCTTCACTTGGGCTTAGGGGCTCACAACCAGCCATGAACACTTTAAGAGCAACTGGAAAGTGAGGCAGTTTCCTGTGGTGACACTGGGCAATTTAAAATCTTTTTTTTTTTTTTCTTTTTTTCCTAGTTGTTTTGGCTTTACTCTCCTGGATAATGTTTTTATCAAACAAAGCTTGTATCACCCAAGCAGTTTGCATGCTAGAGGGAACTGGATTGTGAAATCTGAATTACATTGCTCTTGCCAGCACCCCTTGACTTCTCAAGATTTTCTGTTGCTTTGATGAAGGGAACAATGCTCAGACATCTTAAAAAGAAGGTTAAATGTAATATTGAGGTGCACTGATTCTATTGTTCATGAGTAGGTTTTGCTATTCCTTGAAATGGCAGTACGACTAGCTGAAGATTCACAGGGCTTTTCCCTTGTTTGATTGATTTTTAAGGCCAAAAAAGACAGTGAGAACAAACCAAATGAGATTGCAAGAACATCTGCATTGTTCTCCTGTGTATGGGAGGTCATGGACTTTGTCCTGGCTATCCAAGACACATGTTGTGGTCTGCTATCAGTCACTATAGAGCCTTCAGTGATAAGGATGAGACGTTTGGTGGCATTGCATGTGACATTTCAGCAACAGTCACCAAGGGATGACATCTAAATACAGAATGAAAACAGAAGGTAAAGCTTTTAGTGACATCCAAAGCAGCAGTAAAAGACTCCACTTCCAACAGCTGTTGGATAACTCCCAGCACAGAGACAAGAGGAGCTTGAGATCTGTGGGAAAAGGGCAAGAGAGTAAAACAGGCTAAAAACTGTGAAACTTTGCTTCTATCTCTTGTAGTTTTTCTGATACCTGTGGATCTTCAGGGTGTGATTGCTGCTGTTGGGAGCATATTGGTCAGTGCCATTCAATTTTAGGTGCTATTTACCAGGCTGTTTTTACAAGGGATGTACAGGGAAGCAAGGGCAAGCCACAGCAAAGTTCAGCTACACTTGCTGGCTTTGTGAATGATATATTTAAGCTTAGCCACCAAAAATAATAGTTTTGCCATGCCTCTGTGTAAACCTCCAAGAGACTGAAGAAATGATTCTGAACTACAATGCATTCTCCCTAAGGGACTTCTTGCAGTACTGAGTCCAATTATTTTTTAAATGTGGGGTTTAGCCCTCCAGGGAAGCCGTAAATGTGTCCATAACTGAGCTGTAGTGGGTTAAATATTCCCGATTGTCCTATTACAGGAATTCAGCAAAGAAAATAGGAGACAGTTCTCCCTAATAAAAGTACTAGCAGCTATTTTCTAGCAATGTAAGGGATACTGCTTCATTTACTCTTGAATATCTAAATAGCGTTTGGCCACATCTAAGTTTATTTAAATTTAATGTCTCAGTGGTTGAAACTGACCACTTCTGTTTTTTGAATCACCTCTGGTGTGGACTTTTTAAGTGTCTCTTGATGATTACTTATAGAATAATGGAATGGTTTGGATTGGAAGGGATCTTGAAGATCGTCTAGTTCCAACCCCCCTACCATAGGCAGGGACACCTTCAACTAGATCAGGTTACAAAACCCCATCCAACCTTTCCTTGAACACTTTAGGGATGGAGCATCCACAACTTCCTTAGGCAACCTGTTCCAGTGCCTCTCCACCCTTATAGTAAATAATCTCTTCCTGACATCTAATCTAAATCTCTCCTCTTTGAGTTTAAAACTGTTCTTCCTCGTCCTGTGACTGTCCATGTGAGAAGTTGCTCTTCCTCTTATTTATGTGTACCCTTTAGGTACTAGAAGGCTGGTGTTGACCAGCCTTCCCTTCTCAAAGCTTAGCAACCTCAGCTTTCTCAACCTGTCCTCAGAGGAAAGGTTCTTGAGCTCTCTGATCATCTTCATGGCCCTCCTTTCCACTGGCTCCAACAAGTCGACTTCCCTTCTGTGCTGGGGGCACCAGAGCTGGATGCAGAGCTCCCGATGGGGTCTTAGCAGAGCAGAGGGGCAGAATCACCTCCCTCAACTTGCTGGCCATGCTGCTTTGGATGCAGCCCAGGACATACTTGGCTTTCCTGGCTATGAACGCACATTGCCAGTTTGTGTCCAGCCTCTCATCCACCAGCACCCCTAAGTCCTTCTCTCCAGGACTGCTCTTGATCTGCTCATCCCCCAGCTTGTGTTGATACCAGGTGTTGCCCTGACCCAGGTGCAGCACCTTGCACTTGACCTTGTTAAACCTCATGACATTCCCATGGGCCCAGTCCTCAAGCTTCTCCAGGTCCCTCTGAATGGCATCCCACCTTTCAGGAGGTCTCTTGCCCTGTTTTGTGCTGGAACAGCATTCTCCTTTCTTCCTTTTGCTGCTTACGGATCTGCAGGAGCAATCTCTTGCCTTTCCCATCCCTTGCAGGTTTCCCTTATGAACTGTGCCCTTTGTAACTCCCTCCCTGCCATCCTCCTCTGTTTCTCCCAGGCAGCCTGTCCCTGCTTACACTTTCTGCAATGGCTTTCCAAGGTTTGAGGTCACTCCAGAGTTACCCATTCAGCCAAACTTGCCTCCTGCGTTACCTCCCTGTTTCCTCACACTCTTAGAGAGGTTGCCTTTCAAGTTCAGCCCTTTCTCCTGAGTCTCTTGCCATTTAAGGTAATTTAGCTTTTACAGGCTACCACTTACCAATTTCCTGAACAAGCCAAGACTGCTGCTCTGAAATGCAGGATCTTTATTGCGCTTTTTGCCTTCATTGCTTTCCTGAGTATTTTAAAGTCTTACTACACCTCACAGTCACTCAATCTAAGGCTATCATCAGCCTTATGTCCTTAGCCATTCCTTCCTTAATTGATACAAGATTGAGCAGTGTGCCTTTGCTAGTTAAAGGAGTACCTGCAATAAAAAAAGTCTTTGATGCTCTCCAGCTTGCCTGTGCTCTGTTGTTCTGATCTTCCAGCAGATGCCTCAAAGTTTCTGCATGAAGACATCTAATACTGAAGCTTCTTTCAATTGTTTAAAGACTTTGTCAGCTTTTTCTTCTTGACTGGGCACTCTGTAGCACGTGCACACACACATATGCAAACCCTTGCAAACCTCCAGCCTTGGCTTCCTGGGTCAGTGATATGTTGGGCTGTTGAAACAGTGGGAAAACAGTGTGCAATATTTTAAGAAAGTACTAGACACTAAGTAAACTGGTGAGAAAATATGTTTGCACAGAAGAGGAATATTACCTTTTGTTCCCTGCATGACTTGGGATGAGTAATTTCCCCTCTTTTCCTCCAGGTCTCAATCTGTGAAGTCTCTGTGGTAGTAGACCGACTATAATGAAGATAGGTGATGTGTAAGCACTGCTACCTTCCAGAGATTGCAGGCATCATTGCATTAATATTCCTAAATGTAGTTTGCATCCTCTCTTCATGGAAGCTGAGATTTGGTGATATAGAGAACATTCAAGATGACTGCCCAGTGAAAAAGTAGGATGGGAATGTCCCCATGCACAAAGGCGAGGTTTGCAAGGAAGCATGGTTGCTAAAAACAATGTGTATGTCTGTACAGCATTCTCTCATTACCAGGAACAAAATGATTTTGGGCATGTGGAAAAGATCATACTCTAATTTGCTGTGTGGAAGGATTTTGAATTTCTGTGAACTACATGAGTAAGCTGTCTAGTACTGCAGAGTAGGATTAAGGCAAAAGGTGAGTGCATGGTAGAAATAAATATTTAAATGACCTGTTCAAATTACTCATACATGTGGAAAGACAAAACATTTGTATTTTTCAGTCAAGAGGAATCTTTACATACTCCTGAACAGCTGACATTTCCTTCATTCAGCGTCAACCAAGTTAGGTCAAGCCTTGTTTCCTTTTTGTATTATGCTGTGGGGCTTCCTTGTTTGGGTTACGAAACATGGAGATTCTCAGTGCTATGTGCACTTTTCTCTATACCTTCCACATAGAAATACCTATTTTTAGGCTCAAGTGTGTGCACGAAGACCTTAATTAAGAAAATATGTTTTTCTGAACTACCCTGCTTGTAATGTCCAGGTGTTTCTAACTCTGGTGTTTCCCCAAGCCCACTTTCTTCTCAGTGTCTTGCATTACCAGTAGCTACCTGCTGACAAGTTTTTCATCTTAGTTTTCTACTGTAATAATTGCACTGCCTCTCTTGGCTTAAGTAGTTTTAAGTAGTAGTTTAAGCCAATATGTGTATACTGGCAGTGCTGGTCAAGTTTATCTTCTGCAACTTCAGGTTGCTAGTGTCTGTACATCAGAAAATAAAGTACGAGTGGTTCAATTAATCTTAATACCATTTTGAGCCTGCTGCTCTAATCAGTTGATCATGTTTACACATGTACTTATTCTGACATAAAACCCTACAAAAATAAAAGGGACTTCAATGGACAAAGAGAGGGTTTGCCAAATCCATCCCTTGCTAATATCAGCAGCTATGCCTTGTTTTAAACAAGACTGGATTTACTTTGATTTCTGCATTAGTGCAGATTACACTGAGCAGAACATTTAATGTATCTCATTGATTTTGCCTGTAATACTGTTGATACACAAGTCACTGCTCTAATCATTTGTTTTACCATTAGAATTCTGTATGCAGATCTAGTCCCTGAGGATATCAGTGTGTAACCAGATACTGCATGATCTAATCAGGTTCTGCAAGAAATATGTTATCACTTCAACACTTAGCAGCAGAAAGCTTCATCAAAATGGAAAATTTATCTAATATTTAAAGGAAAATGCAGTTCAAAGAGACAACCACGAAAAGCAGAGGTATACAAAATTTAAAGACATTTCTCAGATTAAACAAAGCCAAATCCAAGCCAGAGTCTAAGGTGATTTGTTGTGACTCCAATTACTGCTAAAGGAGAAAATGTTATAGCTGTTGCCTCCGTTTATAGGGTTTATTCCAGTTCAGGTGAAATAGCATCACTCTCAGAAATGACTGACTGGCAGGATTTCATTAATGTGATACTTATTTGCTACAGCATGCATGCTTTGGAAAGTAATTTTGAAAAGCACCTACCAAAGCATCGGTGACAGGCAAGACTAGTGCTCTGAACTCATTTTGATGTAGGATTTGGATGTCTGAGGGCCTAGTGCTGCAGTCCATTTCAAGTCCTGCTGACCTTGAAGGAGGTTTGCAAGCAGTGTGTCTGAGGCAGAGGAGCAGATCTGCTTGCTGCCATGAATCTGACCAGAAGCGTCTTCTTTGGCTGGAATAGTGAGAGTGTGGCTGTGCCAGCAGATGGACAGTGTTTTTGTGGAAACTGCCAGGTCTTACCACCAGGTATTCAGCAGGCTGGGGGTAGACAAAGGTGATAAACATCTCCTCTGGTCAGCTTATCTCTCCATAAAGCAAGATGAAGCCCCTTGCAGGGGAATGATCATGCAGATCATTCACAGATGTCCTTAGATTTATCACCTGCTTTCATGTGGATGTCTAAATGCTGAGCAAAATTAACTACTGCCTTTTTTTTTTTTTGATTGGTTGGTTGGGTTGTGTTTTTTTTTGTTTGTTTGTTTGGTTGGTTGGTTGGTTGTTTTTGTTTTGTTTTGGGAGGTTTTGTTTGTTTTTGGGGCTTCTGGGTTTTTGTTGGTTTAGTTGGGTTTTTTTGGTTGGTTTGGGTTTTGGTGTGGTTTTTTTTTTTTAAATGGACATACCTTAAGGCAGAGAATTTTGCATAGCAAAGTGCCATACATATTTGTATTCAACTATATTGTAGAAAATAATAACTCCTGTACATAGACGTGTTAAGAAGTATACCCCATTCTTGTCAAGAGCATGCAGTGGAGTTTCTGAATTTTATCAGTGGAATGCAGTGCTGTCCTTGTTTCTATCTATTGTACTTATTTAGCAAAGTAAAGGAAAGCATTTTAGAGGTAAATTTAAGAAGGAAAACAGGATTCAGTAACCTTGTGGATGAGCAGACGAGACTTGAAATAAAGGTCAGAAAGATTACGTGTCCTTGGCATTTTTTCAACTCCTATTTTAGCTGGCTATAAAGGTGTGTGTGGAATAATATTGGTTTGTTTTGTTTCCTTTGATTCTGCAAATTAGACAGTGCATGATTCAGTGTGCAGGGCCAGACTCTCCCTGTTGGCTCGAGGGATTTATTATATGACTGTCTTTGCTACCAGAACTGCTTCAATGTTGAGAACCTACTGGCTTCATTGAGCTTAAAGGCATAAGTAAGAGCTGGAGGAGAGTGACCAAGCATCAGACAAGCAGTGAAACAGGCATTACCTTCCTTTCAAGTTCCTGCAAAGTGCTGGTGGGGAAATGCTGCCAGACAAATGTACTGTTATTGAGGGAAAGGGCAGGAGAGGTGGTTGATGAGTGTGGTAGAAGTCAGAAAATTATGTTTATTAAGGAAAAAATCACTAATTACTTTTAATCTACAAATACAATGCTGATACTTTTCCTCTGTTATGTTTTTAGGGTCTCATGACTCTTTTAGCTTCTACATCGATGAAGCCTCTCCAGTTGGGCCTGAACAGCCGGAAACAGTCCAGAATTTTGTGTCAGTTTTTGGGACTGTGGCTAAGAAGCTGATGAGGAAGTGGTTGGCTACACAGACCATGAACTTCACCAGCCAGCTGGGGGCAGGTATACGGTATTTTGATCTTAGAATTTCCACCAAGCCCAGAGACCCAGACAATGAGCTCTACTTCGCTCATGGTTTATTCAGTGCCAAAGTCAAGGAGGGTCTGGAGGAGATCAATGCATTTCTCACTGAGCACCCAAAAGAAGTGGTCTTCTTGGACTTCAATCACTTCTATGGGATGCAGAAGTACCATCATGAAAAGCTTGTCCAGATGCTCAAAGATACGTACGGAAACAAAATGTGTCCTGCTATATTTGCCCATGAAGTCACCCTCCAGTACCTGTGGGAGAAGGAACACCAAGTGCTGGTGTTCTACCACAGTCCAGTGGCTGTCGAGGTAGCATTTCTTTGGCCAGGCCAGATGATGCCAGCTCCTTGGGCAAACACAACGGATCCAGAAAAACTGATTCAGTTCCTCCAGGCATCAATCACTGAAAGAAGAAAGAAGGGCTCCTTTTTTATATCTCAAGTAGTGCTGACACCAAAGGCTAGTACAGTGGTGAAAGGGGTTGCTAGTGGTCTCAGAGAAACAATCACAGAAAGGTAAGTTTATGGCTGGTAAGGTGTGCTGACTGTGCCAAGTGTGTGTGTTGGTAGTGCTGTTTTTCTAATTCCTTTTAAAGAAACCCCAGCAGAGGCATTTCTCCCATGCTACTATGGGCTAATCAGAACTTGGGCACAATTGTAAAATCTTAAAGAGAAACACATTCAAGGACAAGCTTTTATGTCCTGAAAGAAAATCTGCCGCTTAAAGCCTAGTGAGATATTATGGGATTGGCTTAATTTTTACTTTCTTTTTTTTTTTTTTGTGAACACAGGTTTTGCTAATTTGTTCTGTTTTTCAAATTTGATTTCTCACCATGACTATCTTTCCTGGGATTTCCCTACTGAATGTGGACAAATCTATCTACATGATCTAGATAATTTGAGGTTTTATTTATGCATCAGTTATTGGATAAATAATTTGTTCATCCTGGCTCATCGGCAAAGCCTGATGCTGCAGACTTAGCATCCTTAACTACATTTACACACCTTAAAGCTGCGTAGTTTCTCTGTCTCCATACAATCACACATTATATCGAAGCTAGCAGGACAACATTAGAGTGAATTCAACTCCTAACAGTCTCTCACTTATCATACAGGAAAGAGACTGCAGACCATTGTATAGGTTCTGTACATGGAATACTTTTTTGAAAGGCTATTAGTTGTTAAATTACAAAAAAAGCTGCCTGTGAAAGACCTGCATTATTTATACCTTTCTAACTTTATTAAATCATGGCCAATTTTCAGCTTAAAGGCATATATGTGCACTATGTTCTTGACAACTTGGTAGGAAACCTGGAATTTAATGCCAACACGCGAAAGCTGTTGTTTTTGGGTTTTTTTCTCCTTAAAAATAAAGAGCTGCAGAGTGTAAAAAAAAATTTACAGTGGAGGTCACTGGCCTGTTACTATTCTGCTCTCTGCACGAATGTGCTTGTACCAGGAAGGTCTGTTGCAAATACTATCCCATTCTATGAGATGAATGATGCAGCGCTTGCAAAGAAAACATGCCTTATCTTTGAGAAATGTTGAGCCATTTTTATGGCAGCTTTCCAAGCAACTGTTAACTTAAAAAATTAGGCGAAAATTTTACGTGAAATGGTAAAACATTGACAAAGAAGGTTTTATGAGCAGTGGAATGTGATTCAGAAGTTCTCGTGTGACTGCACTTGCGGCTGTTGGTATATCCTTCATCTATGTTTTATAGGCTCCATTGGACTGGAGAATCTCCCTTTCTGCCGAGTCTGAAGAGCACTTCTCTATGCTGAAATACTACTTTGTTGATGAGTTTTACCAATAAACACCTTGTTGTTCAGGGATTTGTTTTCTCTGCTACACATCTTTCTGACTGTTCTTTAGAACATGAAGTAGCACAATCAGGAAACTAACAGGTTGTTCTTAAAGCTGGCTGCATCAATAAAATAGCCATTAAAATCCATTTTCTTCCTCTCTAGCTCATAATGTACTTTCTTGAAGCTGCTTGGAAAAATAAAGGCTTCAAAAAGATGCTGAATATGACTTAGCTCTGAATGTCCTGAGCCTTTGAACTCATAGTATGTCTTTCTCCACAGCAAATTTTGAGATTGTGACTAACCTGAAATGTCAGTAAATAATTGGGCTGAAAAACCTGGAAATATTGTTTTTCCAAATTTCAACTAAGATTTTTCACACGAGCCTCAAATGTGTAATCACATCGGCTTCATGGGTACTTGCTTCTTTCTTTGCATAACTCCTATAGCCACTATGAAAAAAAAATGGACCTTTAAAATTATCTCCAGGCTTGGAATGTGTGATAATGTAGAGAAAAACTGAGCTTGTATGTTGAGTTAACTGCTCTAAAGTAAACATCAAGTATATTCAGAACTGCTCCTCATTTTATGATGATCCTGTTAAATAGGCGAGCAATTAGAAGATGAAATGTAATTAGTAGAACTTGCACAGTCCTCTTCAACCTCACTGCCTTAAAGTTTTTGTAACTTAAAAGTATGTAATCTGTATGAAAAGAGCCAAGATATATGTTCCAGCTGTGCTGTGTTTGCTACTTTGAACCATCTCTTAATTAGTTTTAAAAAGATTATTCTGTCCTTTTCAGAATAAATATACAGGTCAAATCTCATCACCGTGTCTAGGTAGATAACATATGGACTTTTTTTACCAGTTACTAAATAGACTTATACATATTATACTGTTTTCTCCTTATTAAAAAATGCTGGTGAAGAGCTTTATGTTAAGATTGCTTTTGGCAGCACTTTTGTGACCGTACTTAGATGGGGTTTTTCCCGCACATTAAATTTTAAAAGATCTGAATGCAAATGTGGAAAAAGGTTGAATTTTTCAAATAATCCTGGTGTGGGGTTTTGTTTGTTGTTTTTTTCTTCCTAAACTAGGCATTACATTTGAGAAATATTTCTTTGGCATTTTCAAATAAAACCTGTAGTAATTTCTTTTGTTTTTCCTCCGTCTGTACAGAAGCCTTTTATATATGGATAATAGAGCAAAATTCAGATCCTTTCAAATTCAATAAAACATGCCAGGTTTTGATCTCTGCAGTTGTTTATTAGTCCTGAGATTATTTATGATTTGAAGAGCAATGGCTATCTTAGAGGGAGAACCTGGTTTTCCTCAGTCACAGCATCTATCAGACTAGAAAAACTGTGAGCAGACACTGTGCAGCAATCCATGCTCCTTTCTGCTGTTTTTTAGCTTATGTTGTGAAAGAGCACAGTGAAATATTCCTCTGTAGCCAAGATGGTTGGTTTAATGGCTTTTCATCATGACTGCCTGTGGTGGTGGAGGTCCACACATTCACACTGCAGTAGAGCAGTCTCCCAAGGCAATACATTTCAGAAGGAAAAGAGAAGTTATTCCGTAACCTGTTCCCCACACCACAGATATGCAAGATGGGAGGCCCACAGTAACCTTGATTAAAAAAAAAATCAACAAAAAAACCAATTTCATGCTCCTAAGTCTGAATTGAGTGAAAATATACCAAGACTGTTTTCTGCTGATAAGGTTTGCTCACAGGCTTTGTCGTCATCACAGGTAGTGTTCTGTGGTACAGTAATTAGAAAGAAGGAGAAATTATAAAGTCATGAAGCCTTCTGTCCTGCACAAATATGAGAGGAAAAAGCCATTTCTTGTAAGGTCTCCCTAGGACCACAGTTCAGTGTAACAAAACTTGACAACACAGATTTCATCTTCATTACTTGAATGAGAAGAATTGCTTGCATGTGTGCACATTATGTTTCTTGGATTTGATGAAAAACTTTGAGGACTATCAGTATGTTTTCAGGCTTAACATTCTGTCACTCACACAGTTTAGATGCCAAGAAATACTCTTTGATTAGCAAACAGTATGTGCCGAATAAATTATGTTCCGTGTGTTCATTGAATTAAATTCACAGTGAGGCAGCTGCCTTTAGTACATCTAAAAGGTGGTTGTGAGACACCCTTTTGATTAGTGTAGAGCTGTTCTTCCTAATAATCTAGTTTGTTTTCTGATTTGCAGTGAAATTACTAATTTTATCTCTGACACTTGAGACAAGCATGATATTCTCTTTGTTGTCTCTGAGGTTTAGTAATATAGAGACTAGATCTCCTTCAGACGATGCAAAAAACCTGTGGTACTTTTAAAGCTTTCAAAAAAATAGAAAATAAACGCATCCCCTGCCAATTGTCACTTGATTTCCAAATTAATCTCTAAGGATAATGTTCCCTGTGGCTCACATATGACTAAATCCTTGCCTACCATGCTAAAGCTTCCTCCTTATCAACCAAACCAAATTAAAAAAAAAAAATCCTGCACATAAGAATGAACCTTTGGAAGTGGAGGCGAAGCATCCAATCCACACTGTTAACAGCAGGGGTGGTAAGTAGGCCACAGAGGCTGTCAGGAGAAAAGGCATCTCTTGGTACAGTCATGAACTAAGCAGAGTCAGATTTAGCTAGAAATAGGTGGATATTGTATGAAAAATGATCCCTGAAGTTGCAAGAAGTGGGATTTTTTTGAGTCAGTTACTGATGGTGCCATATCTCGGTCAGCTGAATTTTTGAGTTTCTGCGTGGCAGGAAGAGTGGGAACTGATCATACTTTGATCCTTGGTACTGACTGATGCCACACTCAAACTATTTTATGTGAAAAAGCAAAACAACAGAAATGGTGATTGTGACAGCTGTATTTTCCTAATTGTCTGTGCATCCTTCCTGATTGTAACCTTGATATCTGTCTCTGTGATGGACTGCAGGAGAGCAGCAGCCTCCAGTGAGCTGGTTTGGATTTCAGAACTCGACAAGTTGATGTGTCAGCTCTTTAACTGCCGACAGGCAATCAGGGCTCTGTCCCTCACTAATGTGTGTGGTATAACATACTTGCTTGACTGGACCATGCTTGCCTTTGGAGGTGGTTGTCTTTTTTTGTCTCTTCCCCCCCCCTCCCCTTCCCCCGACCCTAGAAGGCACAAAATGGCATTCTGGTATGTTGGTAGGGAATTCAAAAGTACTCTGGCCAATCCAGATAAATCCTTAATATTTCTATTCTTCCTCAAACTATCCTTAATTACTTTTCCAGTCTTTCCACACAAGAAGCAGTCTCTGTGTTTGCGCACAGAACAGCACAGGGAGACCTTGGTTTCATTTGAAGAATCTATCTACCATGTCAACAGGCCTGCACAGTAAAATCCCAAGTTGACTGTGTATGTGTAGTGACATTTCGTCAGAGCATCTGTCTGCATGAGAATTTTAATACAGCATTCCCATAGGAAGGGCCGGGTGGTTGTATCTGAAGGCTTTGGTCATGAACCTGGAATAGTATTAAATTGCCACAAAATAACAGGAGCAGAGGATTTTTAATAACCTCATTGAAGCATTTATTTACATACCTACTAGTATCCTGTGGGATTTTGTCCAGAAAGGAGACTGTCATGGTGATCACCAGCTCTGTAACCACCAGCATTATCAGTGTCTTGTTTTTTGGGTGTTTGTTTGGGGTAGTTGTCTTGGTGTTTTCTTGTGATGGGTGGGGGTGTCTCACAGTCTTTCCCTCTATTTTGTCTGCTTGTGAGCTTTATCATGTTAGGCACCGAAACACCTGCTTGCTGTGTGAGTTATATATACTGTGTTACAGTATATGCTGTGTGACTACTTGTAAATACATTTTATGTGATCCTGTCACCACACTCTGAGCACAGTGTGACCCTTCATGTACAGAAAGCAGCAAGTGTTTTCCATCACAAACAGGAAATGTTCATTCATTCACTCAGCCCCACTGCTGTAAGCTGTCACTAACATCTACTTGCCTCAAAGATTTCATGCTTCAGTCTCTACGGCTGCTGTAGTGAAATTGCAAATGTCTCACTAAGTCAGTTGGGTTTTCTTTGATCTTTCTGCATTACTCAGATCACTAAGGAAACTCAACAGCTAATAGATGCTAACAATTGCTGACCCCAGGGAAAATGCATTTGCTGATGTTGGGCCTGGGTCTATGTACCTACTTTTACCTCGTTGTGAAAGGATTGATTCCTTGATAGATTGATCCTTCTGTTCTTCATTTATAAGGTACAAAATGAACACAGATTTACACAAACAAGCTCTTCCAGATGTATTCACAAGGTGATTTTCAAGCTGGTAATAATTTTCTGTAATACAATGATATGTAATACAAACTCAAACAAATACAAACTCAGTAGGTATTGGGACATCCATGTCTCTCTGTTGTGTTAGCACCTGCAAGCTGCAAACCATTGCCTTCAGGACTATATGAATAAGTAGATCTGTAGACACATCCTTGTCGAATTTTAAGCAGAGAACTGGACAGTTCTGGATTAACTAACATGTTTGCTATATGTTTGAACATGCTGTATCATTCCTGACAGACTTGAGCAATTTTCAGCATCCTCTAAAGCCTTAGAGAGCTTTCAAATGCAATCTAGGGAGAATTTATCTGCACTGTCTCATGAGAAGTCAGCTATCTATCCCTGACTTCTGTCTACCTCCATTTGGATGGTAGGAAAGGTGTAAGATAGGAAAGGGTGTTAAGGAAACCTTAGCTACAGAACCCCCTTAGATCCATTGTCAGAAGGTACACCAAGCCTGCAATTAATTTCATTAAATGCTTACAAACAAGTAGCCTCTGTGGACTGAATGAGCAGTTGGGCATGCAGGCTACAGCCAGAGTTCTGCTGGGGTAAAGCATGCAGAAGAAGCAGGAATTCTGACACCCTGGTCCCACATTGGTGAAAAAGAGATACTGGAAGAGGGGGATGGAAAAGGATTTGAAAATAGGGAAGGCAGTCAGGCCGAATATCTTGGGAATGTACCACCTTCTATATGATGCAGAATTTGCATAAGCTGTAAAAATGCCCATGCTTTTCTTCTGTTAAAACAGTAATGTCTGTGGGATACAATGCAATTCTTTCTTAAGGAGCCACTACTGTTGTGAAAGATGCAGGTTTCATGCAATATAAAGCCTGGGAATATTTAACCTTCTTTTACTGATCTTTTCTTTACAATTTTACTTCTAGCCAAATGTTTCATAATTCTAATTTCCTCCAGAATTGATTTTTTTTTTTTTTGGGGGGGGGGAGTAGGGGAAGGGCTAAGATATAAAATTGAGGTAGTCAAAGATAATAATAATAGTTTGTCTATAATTATAATGATATAATTGCATGTATTGACCCTGGCTGTACAGTTGCTTCAACAGAGCACAGCTTGTTATATTAAAATGTTTTTTAGTATTTATTTCAGACCCTAAGAAAAATAATAAAAGACATGTCTTTAAGATGTTCAATGATCATACAGTGGGATTTGACCTTTGGCAATATTTTAATACTGTAGCTGTTGATCTGAGGGGTTTTGTAACTAAGCAACTGTCATCCAGAATGTATTATATCATAAAAGAGCATTAAGATGTGAACGAGAGTAAGTGGAAAAGGAGCTGTGGTGAGATGTAGGCGCTTTCCCATTGAACATTTTTGTTTTCTGAGCTATAGCAAAAAAGATGAACCTTGCCATCATTTGTTTCATGGTGGGGTATTGAAACCTGCCTAATTTTATCTTTCAAACAGCATTCTGGAACTCTCAGTTCTTCCAGCATGCACTGTTGTGCAGTAAATCAAGTATGATATCAGATCTTGGGTAATGGACACCTTAATTTTGCTGCTGGACAGCAAAGAGGGACAGCCATGGATCTTTATTCCCTTCCTACTTGGATTTAGAATCAAAAAATCACTAATGTTGGAAGAAATCTTCAAGATCCTTGAGTCCAACCTTTGACTGAACACTGTCATGCCAACTAAACTGTAGCACTAAGTGTCACATCCAGTAGTTTCTTGAACATTTCCAGGGATGGTGTTTCCACCTCCTCTATGGGCAGCTTGTTCCAATGCCTAACCACAGTTTCAGTGAAGAAATTCTTCCTGATCTCCAATCCAAACTTCCCTTGGTGCACCTTGACACCATTTCCTCATGTCCTGGGAAAGGTCAACCTCCACCTTGTTAAAACCTGTACAACGTTGTAGAGGGCAATGAGGTCACCCCGAACCTCTTTTTCTGGAGGTGAAACAACCCCAGCTCCTTCAGCTGCTTCTTATACGACTTAATCTGTAGACCCTTCCCCAGCTCTATTGCCCTTCTCCGGGCTCATTTCAGCATCTCAATGTCTTTCCCATACTGAGGGGCTGTCTCAAGTGAGCTGTCAGCTGTGTGGGGGTCATGCCGCCCTCCCTGCATCAAGAAGAGGATCTGCCTCTGTGCAAGGACTACTGTTGTCACATCCTTTCCTTAGCCACCTTTCTCCATCTCATTCCTCCCACACATGCTCTTTTTACTTTGTTTTGCTTGCTTCTCTAAGCTACTGCAATCAGTCAGCCCAGCAAGTTTCATTTCCACTTCAGCTACATGTGAGGTGATGGTAAGGGTTTGGGCAGTTAAGGTGAAAATATAAATCTGAAACTAGAGTATTACCATCAGTCTTTAAAAATGGTAAAGATTTAGGAAAAAATGTTCCATACCAGGGACCCTGTTTCAGGCTGTTGTCAGGTGCTAGGCAGGTGGTCCTAAAGCTCATTGCTGGAATGTCATCAAGGTATTTGTGTGTTGTCCAAGGTACTGGCACTGTTTCTGAGAAAAGTAGGAGCTCGTGGCGTGATGAGTGCCCAGTCTGATCCATCTGTTAAGCATCCTTCTGCCAAAGGTAAAGGACGGGGCTCAGCTGAGAGGGGTAAGGTCATCACCGTGGCACTGGAAATGAGAGTGTGCTCTTGCCCTATTTTCACACTAGGCACAGTGAGTTCTTCTGAGCCTTTTGCGAATCTCAGCGCAGAACAGTTGGCTGATAATGATATGCCTAGTGGTGTTTGCTCGCTGGCTCCCTCTCTCGATTGGATAGCATTTCACTGCTGTTACTGTCTGGCTATGCTAGAACAGGAGAGACATAAATCTAGTTGAATGGTTTTGTCTTGATGGAAACCTCTCTCCTCTGAGCTCTCCAGTCTAAGGAACATTTTTGGAGGCATTAATCCTCCATGATAAACATCTGGATTTTTTTTTCTTCTGAGCTATTTCTTATAAGACACATAGGGGGGTTGTTCCTTGAAAAATACTTTTCAGCTCAGGAAGGACGTTGCTTTGTTCTCTAGTAACTGAAACATAAGCATCCAAAGGAGAGCTACGAAGATGCTGAAGGATCTAGAGGAGATACCATATGGGGAGTGTCATCTCTGTGGGCTATAAAGCCTTTGACATGGTCCTCCACAGCATCCTTCTCTCTAAATTGGAGATATGACCTTGATGATGAAAGACTGTTTGGTGAATAAGGAATTACCTGGATAGTCACATCCAGAGGGTAGTGGTCAACAGCTCAGAGTCCTGATGGACATCAGTGACAAGTGGTGTCCCTTGGATAACCTTTAAACCCCCTTGGATAACCCCTTCAACCCAAACCAATCAGTTATTCCATGACCTCTATTATAGTGTTTCTCAAGGAAGTGTCTATCCTGGCTTTTCTCCAGGGGAATTTTAGTGTGTTGTTGATGCATCCTCTGCAGTCCCCTACTAAATTTTTACAAGCTATATAGTGTATTTTTTAGTCTACCTTTTCCCTGATGGTTAGCAGCCACGGTTCATTGATGTGGAGTTCTCATTAAATAAAATATGAGATCAATCCAGAATTTACCAGTATTACTGGAAACATGAGACTTCTCAAAATATGTGCTTATATTTAGTGCTAATCAGAACCAGTAAGAGCGCTACAACATTTTTGTTTTTAAAGCTAATTTGAGCTCACGTCAGTGGTATATTGGTTAATACTTTATTTCCTTTGTTAAGAGTTTGGTCTACAGTTATTGGTTTTGTTAGATGTGGCATCAAGTGCATGTTTATGTAAATTGTTTCAATCCATTTGTTCTTTTTCCCATCAATGCAGCTTTTTATTGAAAACTGCAGGTGTCTTAAAGTCTACTCTTTTTCCAGGAATGCTGCTTTTGGAGTTTTTCCCCAGAGAGAAGTCTATTTTAACAAAATATTTTATGTGAAAACATTTCCATTTTCACTTCTATTAATTCTGTCTTGTCATTAGATTTATGTTACAGTGTTAATTGCAATATTTAGTGCTGTTTCTATATTCACAGCTTTTCATTTTTGTAGTCAGAAATAGGTCTTGAACTTTTTTTGATGGGAGAGGCCAACATTTTGGTTTTGCGTTCTAATTTGAAACAAAATCACATTTTTAAATGCTAGAGTTTTAACAGCAGTTGTTGGTTTTGATATGTTGGTTTCAGATCTATTTAGTACCACAACAAATATCTAGCACTGAAGTATCCAACCTTTGCCTGCCCCTTGATATTGATCAAGTGACAGTCTCCAGATAGTATACTTTTTGTCTCATTCCTAAAGTCTATTTTAATTTTGCTTATGGCCATTAGAACCTACAGTTTTATCTACTATCTATAGGGAGAATACCACCAGCCAAGCAAAGTAGAATTATTATTAAGTGTTAATTAACCTGGAGTGCGTGGTAATAAGCACTGTAGAAGGGCAGAGTTCTTCAGGGAGACACTATTGTCCAAGTAATACTGTGGCATATTTCAGGGTCTTCTGCTTTTTTTTTACAGGAGAAATAAGTCGGAATCTGTTCTTAATTTTTCCCTTAGAAAGTTCAACCTCATTGTTTTGTCTAGAAGTTAAATGGCCCAACTGCCCTCTCTAAAATTTAAAATTATTTGAAGTCAAGACAGACAGCATGTTGGCAGCTGTAGTCTAGAGGTAGTGATTTGTGACTATGCAATGTGGAAGAGTCTGACTCAGCTTTTTAACTGATCTGAACTTCACTGTCAGTCGTGTTATGCTGCCATTGATAGTATCATCTAGACCTCTCAAGACTGTTGGCAATAAGGTTGAATTAAGAGTATAGATGACTATTTGTATTTGATTTGAGAATCTGCCAGTAATGAATGTTAAAAAGGATGTCTTAGAGGTCACCAGAACTATCTACCAGAGTGAAAGAAGCAGATTATATTTCCTCCAGTGGATTCCTTTGTACAGTGAACTGTACCATTACTACCTTAGTGATAGGTCCTTGTGAGTTGGTTAAAATAACTGTTATTAATCCCACATATCTTCGTGTCCAGTTTGGGGAGTTTGGAAGTTAGTTTACCAAGCAGTGTTTGAATTGTCAGGATTCCATCTGGAGACTTCTTTTGCCACTCTCAGTATAATTGGGGAAGATATTTCATAATAGCTGTAAGAAGTGAATATGTTCAAGCAGAGAGCAGAGTGATCTGTCTAATCTCCATAGCAGAAAAGCTAGAAGACTAGCATGAGCATTGCACATGTTAAAGCAGACCTCTGAAAACAGTGGTTTAGAGTGGAGAGCAGCAAAAATTAATGACCTAATCTAAAAATGGCAGGGGAATGGTCTGAGCTGCCTCCACTGTTCACAAGAGTGAAGAGCTTAGACGGAAAAAAAAGATAATTGAAGATACAGAGGTTAATGGAAAGCAGGATAAGTGTTGATGAGGTTTTGCCAAAGGTAGATAGTGTCATTATGCATTTGGTTTTGTAATCTGTTCTATGGCAATTTCACAGGAAAATTTTGGGATATCAGTAATCAAAGAATCGCAGAATGGCTTGGTTTGGAAAGGACCTTTTAAATCATCTAGTTGCAACCCTCCCACCATGGCCAGGGATACCTTCTGCTAGACCAGGTTGCTCAAAGCCCCATCCAACCTGGCCTTCAACACTTCCAGGGATGGGGCATTCGCAGCTTCTCTGAGCATCCTTTTCCAGTGCATCACCACCCTCACAGTGAAAATTTTTTTCCTAAATCTAATCTAAATCTCTCCTTGTTTAGTTTAAAACTGTTCCTCCTTGTCCTATCACTATCTGACCATGTAAAAAGTTACCCTCCCTCTTTTTTATAAACCCCTTTAAGTACTGTAAGGCTGCTATAAGGTCTCCCTGAAGCCTTCTCTTCTCCAGGCTGAACAACTCCAGCTCTCTCATCCTGTATTTGTAGGAGAGGTGCATCACCTCTCTGATCATCTTTGTATCCTGCTCTGGACCCACTCCAGCAGGTCCATGTCTTTCCTGTGCTGAGGACCCCGGAGCTGAATGCAGGTCTACAGGTGGGGTCTCATGAGGGCAGAGGGGCAGAATCACCTCCCTCGAGGTCACACCTGGTATGGCCAGGTGCAGCTGGTGAATAATGTATAATGCAGCTGATAAAGTGTTAAGTAGGATGTTATCAACTGAAATGGAATTTGGAAACCCAAAACTAAGTTGGACTTGCTGAAGGGTCCTCAAAGAGCTGGGTCATGTCTAGTTTTTCCATGAAGGAACTTGAAGTCAGCTGTTAGGGAACTGCTAGTGGAGTTTGCTGGTAACAGGAAGAGGCTACATTGTAACAAAGGAAAGCTGAGGGGAAACATACAGCAAGACCTGGATACCTCAGTACTTAGAGATAAGATGACATTCAGTGGTAAAATGTGCAAGGTCATAGTGATGGGAGCACGCTCTGGTAAGGTGAGATCTCATCAGCTGGGAATAGCAGGCAAGGCAGATGCTGGAGTGTCACCCATGGTTGGCTAAAGCTGAGCCCTCAATAGGAAAAATCTGGAATAAAGGGTGATATCCTCTTGATACACACCTAGACATTTCCAGCATGTGCAGGAAGGTGATGATACTACTATCTGAGGTGTGGGTAGGATATCTTTTTTGGATGTTCAGTGCAGTTCTGATCATCCATGTTCTGGGGAGTAGATAAAATTGGCACAGATGCAGAGAGGGACTACTAACTAGGATAACCAGGATGTGAATTGCTGAAGATATTGAGAGAACTTGTCTTGTTAATCCTAGCACAGTGAAGCCCGAGATGCTGTGTGATTGCCTACTGTCTGTAAATATCACAGGGGAATAAATACCAGGGAGGGAGAAGAACAGCTTAAGCTAAAGGCTGGTGTTCTCAACAAGAGCAACATGTATACACTGAATAAATAGATTTAGGCTGGAAGTGAGAGGAGGGCTCCCTGCAGTGAAGTTTTCCAGCAGTCTTACAGCTGGAAAAGTGGAAGTGAGAAAGCTTTTGAAAGAGGAAGAGAGATCATTAGTTAGCAGGTTCCTCCCAGGCCCTCTTCTACAGGAGAACATCATGGCTGCTAACCTGGCTTTCCAAAGGCAGCTATGCTCAGGTTTGTCCATGGCACTTGCCTTATGACTGGAGATGGGAAGACAGGACCTCACAGTGTTCTGTTCCCTGCTAGTCTGCTTGCCCCAGGAGTTCTCTGGTCTTGAGACATGGGATGGGGACCCCCACCTGGGGATGGGGAAACAGGTGCTTTTGCAGTATTCATTCATGGTTACTGAGGAGTCAAAGAAGTCTGTCTTAGAGGGACAGTTTTTCCTGACCTGGGACGAGCTTGGCAGGAAGATAACCCAGTGAGCCTCTCGGGGAACAAACATTTCTCACTGTAAAAGAGCAGTGACTATTTTGTAATATCTCCTGGGTACTGTATTTGGGGTAATTATCATTGGCATAGTAAAGGGTTTATCATGTGAATGCTCTGGGCTTTTTAATTCTGTGTTGTGAGGAAAGTAAGTAGAAGGAAGAGGAATAGCTCAGGGAAGGCTGCTCCTGGTAAATGATTCACAGCAATGCCCAGGATGCTATTTAGAAGGATAGTGCCTCTGAGATCCAGCTGATTAACAAAGCTGGTTTAGCTGTGGGAGGCCAGAGCTAGAAGCCAGAAAATGTATAAATTATAATAAGCAGCCTAGTCCTCCTCTGTGGTGAGAGGAAGCCGTTTTTGTGGAGAAGCTAGCAGGTGTGTGACATCCCTAGACCCCTTTAGCCTATGGTCTAGGCACCAGCCTGGGGTGCTGGGTGCCAAAACCCTGGGTGGCCACGACAGTGGTGCAATAAGGACCCTTGACCCTGTGTATCCCTTTGGTACACACCTTGCCAGGGAAACTGTAAAACCAGCTATGCAGAAGAAGGCTTGGTGAAGAAAAGAATAGACAGCAGGAAGCAGAAGAAGTGGTGCCTCAGATGGAGAGAGGTACAGCAGGGAGGAATTTTGATGCTAAACAGAAATGTGCTGGGAAAACAGAATTGTGAACACTGTTGATTCAATTTGTGAAATGGGGTCAAACTTGAAGACTAGTTATGTTTGAGGAAAATACGTAAGACAACGGTTAAGCTTGATATTTTCTACCTTAATGTTTTAGAAATATTGAAGTGTTTTGACAGTTTCAAAATAGCTTTTTTTAAAAAAAGACATCTAATTTAAAATTTTAAACTTTAAGACACCCAAGAGTGAGAAAAGAATGTTTAATTGACTACATTGAAGATCATCTAGACATTTAATATTTTTTTTTAATTAACTGAAAAACTGTATGTTCCTATATAATTTTGTCTCAACCATCTAATTTTCTGACTTGTTTTAATCACAACATCATTCATCATCTGTAATTATGGCCAATTTCTGTTATTTGGATGTGTTATCTGAAGCCCTTACTATATCCTTTGCTTCTTGCTGTATAGATAGCAGCAAGAATGAAAAACTGCTATTTTCCTGTAGCTTTTTTTTCCACAGGTAATTATTTCTGTCATAATTTACCATTTGAACTTTGTTAGGTTGATTGCTTCATTGTAAACCTTTAAACAATAAGAAAGTATAAAACTCCTGCAAGATACATCTTTTTACTCCAACTTTCTCTTATTTGAATATAGTTATTTTCCTCGCATTTTTCAACATTACCTTCCATATGAATTATTCTACATATGTCTGTCTGAATAATGTATTTTGGAATATACTGAACAAGGTACTATGGCAAATAGCTGCCTGCAGTTTCATACCTTTTAGTTGTCTCCATATTCAATAGCAAAGAATTCCAGTATTGGTGAGATTCAGTTTTATTTCAAGGCAGGAAGAAAACAGTTTTGCAAGCTACACTATTAATCTGAAAAAAATCCACTCTGGTCTCCCTGATCACCACTGTGTGATCTCCAAAGACATAACCAATTAACGTGGAATCATAGAACGGTTTGGGTTGTAAGGGACCTTTTAAAGGTCATCTCATTCCAGCCTCCCCGCCATGGGCAGGGACACTTTCCAGTAGAGCAAGTTGCTCAAAGCTCCATCCTGGCCTTGGACACTTCCAGGGATGGGGCATCCACAGCTTCTCTGGGCAACCTGTTCCAGTGTCTCACCACCCTCACAGTAAAGAATTTCTTCCTAATAAAACCTGCCTCTTTCAGTTTAAAGCCATTCCTCTATGTTCTATCACTACATGCTTTTGTAAAAAGTCCCTCCCCAGCTTTCCTATAGGCCCCTTTTAGGTACTGGAAGGTGCAATATGGTCTCCCCAAAGCCTTTTCTTCTTCATGCTGAACAATCCCAAGTCCCTCAGTCTGCCTTCATAGGAGAGGTGTTACAGCCTTCTGCTTCAGCTATCATCTTCATGGATTCCTCTGGACTCATTCCAACAGGTCCATATCCTTTCTCTGCTGGAAACCCCAAACCTGGGTGCAGAGCTCCTGGTGAGTAGAGGGGCAGAATCCCCTCCCTCGACCTGCTGCCCACACTGCTTTGGATGCAGCCCAGGACACATTTGGCTGTGAGTGGGCTGTGAGTGCACATTGACAGTTCGTGTCCAGCCTCTCATCCATCAGCATCCCCATGTCCTTCTCCTCCGGGCTTCTTTCAATCCCATCAGCCCCCAGCACATGTTGATACGGGATGTTGCCCTGACCCATTGCAGGACCTTGCATTTGGCCTTGTTGAATTTCATGAGGTTCACACAGGCCCATGTCTCAAGTCTGTCCAAGTCCCTCTGGATGTCATCCCTTCCCTCCAGCATGTCCACTACACAACACAGCTTGCTGTCATCCGCAAACTTGCTTAGGGTGCACTTGATTCCACTGTCCATGCCACCAACAAAGATGTTAAAAAGTGCCAGTCCCAATACCAACCCTTGAGGAATGACACTTGTCACAGCTTTCCACCTGGACATTGAGCCATTGACCCCAGCTCTCAGTGTGTGACCATTCAACCAATTCCTTATCCACTGAGTGGTCCATCCACCAATTTAATGTTGCCTCAGTTTAGAGACAAGGATGTCATGACTGTGTCAAAGACTTTGCACAACTCCAGATCAGAGGAGCAGTTGATGAGCTTGTCTAACTTGATCTGCTGGATTACTGAATAAAAACAGCCTTTGAACAGAGGCATCCTCGCAGTAGGTAGTATTTTTCCTGTTAATCCATGGACTATTATGCATTTTCCATACTAGCATAAGTCTTGTTTTACAAGGCCTTTTTCAGTCTTGATGTAAAAGCTAAATGCCACACTTACGTGTGGTAGCAGCTCAAGCTTTTAGCTCTAGCATTGCCAGTGTAGTTCCCTACTACATTAACCAAAATAACCAAAATAGTACAGTTGTCTCCTTAGTGAGATCTTTTGTACTACAGCATCCACTGAATCCTTTTCCTGCTGTCTGCATTCCTAATGCTGTTAGTTAATGCTCTAGGTGAAACAGTTTAAAACATGGAATCAGGGAAAAATAGGATATTGAACATTAATCACCTCCAGAAACTACCATTTGCTGCTACTAAATATCCCATTTCATTTTTGTACAAGGATAGACATGTAGATTCAATACATTTAGCTGAAATGTTCTTTGAAGGGAGAGCAGGACTAAGCATTTTGAGCTCATTTCTGCCTCTCTTTAAAAATGAAACCCAGAAAGTCAACAATAGCTCAATCAGGGAGAGAAGACATCTGGCTCCTGGTGATTCTGAAGAGTATGCTGCTAAGATCAGTTAAAAGATTCATCTGACCCCAGCACAGTTGTTTGTGTCATCTGATTAGATGTGTTTCCAAACTGTATACAGCAATTGGAGATGACTGAATTACAGACAAATTTTTCAGAAGAATAAATTCAGTTGCTGGAGGTTAATGTAGGTAGTTCTTGTAACATGTCAGCTGAATGTTCATTCAGGATCCAGGGAAAGAAATTCCTACTCAGTGTTGTCCAAATTTTCTGGTTCTATTCGTCCTGACCTTGGTAGTGCCAAATTTATGACAATGCTACTGCTGCCTAGAGAGGATCTGAGGGGTATGGAAGTGCATTTGTGGAATTCCTTCCCAGCCTGTTTGTGTGGAGCTCATGTAAATCTCTGTGCTTCAGTTCGTTTGTTCCTTGTTTGTCTCAATTCAGCAGTTTGGGAGGACCTGACCTGTTATAAATCAAATCTTGTCAGTGAATTAGGGACAGAGAGGGAGCAAAAATATTTGTTGTGTTTCTCTTAATCCAGACCATTTCCATGTGCTGTTTTTATTTTTCCTCTACAGATCTATTAGCACAACTGAGAGAATTGTAAGTTTTGATCAGGAAGCAGAAATAAACAGCTGGCATATAAAAGAGGACCTTTTAAAACTAGTTTTAAACTAGTTTTACCGCAGAGAAAATTATGGTAGAATTATATAGTGTGGAATGGTACCTAAGGTTCATCCTCTACAGGGAAGCTTATTTACTGATGAAGAGTAAATCTTTAGCAGGAGCAGAGTGAGGACATGGTGAACACTCTTGAGCAGCATGCCTTAATGCCATCATTTTGGTGGCATCCATTTGTGGTTAGTCCAGTTGGAGGCAATGAGGATGTATAAGGTTTTTTATATAGGGATATTCTGAATACAGAGAAAGTTTGTAAGTACTGATTAAACTGAACATTTTCCAGGAGTGATTTGTATCACTCATCTTCATGTAGCTGATCCTGCTCAAGGTGGGCTGGATGAACTTGAATGACTTTTCAAAGTTCCTTCCAGTCGTGATTTTTATGATTCAGTGACACACAAGACATTCACTGCTCCCACTGGAGCAATGAATCTCAGCATCCTTGAAAAGCCAAAGTCAGCATGTGCTGAGTTACGGCTCCAGAATTCAGTGTTCTTGCAAAGGTTGGTAAAATTGGATGGAGCAGGGGAAAGTTAAGGACTATAAGGATTCCTATTCAGGCTCGTGTGAGTACGTCCTCATGCAGAGGGGTTCTGTTTTTTGTTGAACAGTAACACCAACTTGCTAGAAAGGCTACAGGGAGGGAGGGTGTGTGCTTCACTGGAGGGGGAAGAAATGCCACATGTCACTTTGCCCTGAGCAAAGGGACCTGCTGCAGTTCTCACTGGTGTTATTGGTAATGGGGACTTAATGCTAGTCAGCATCAGAACCTGTGAATGAGACTAATTTCTCTTAGTGACTCCTTGCACTCCCAAAGAAAACCTGTTCTCTGCCTTTAGTGATCAAACTCTAAACAGCAAACAGCTCTTTTGTTTTGTGTTTGCAAAGTTGCTTTTTCTCCTCCCTTTCCCTGAAAGCTCTGCAGAGAGGAATGGCTGTTTCGCCACGGGAGGTCCTGTCTTAGAGTGCTGCTGTCATTAGTCTTCTGTCACATTGTCAGCCTTTGATGACTCAGACATAAAAAAACCCAAATGATCAACCCTCTTTCTGAACTAAAATACCTATGAACAGCTTTTTTAAAGCAGATTTTAATACAAGTAATTAGGTCTTTTTTTTTTCTGAAAGCTTTTAATGGAGCTTACAGTTTTGCTGCTTGAAGTTTCTTGAATGTTTAATTACTATTTTTTAAACAAAATTCAATGTCATTGAAGTCCACTTGAGAGCTTTGATAGATTTAAAGAAAAGAGAGGCCTTGAATATTCAGTAGTTTTGAAAAGGTCTATGCCTATTTTGTTTAGATTTAGGTCAGCATTTCTCAGCTGAGTTCCTTTAATGCATCAGAAAATTGTTGCTGAAAGAAGAGAAAAATTTAAAAATAAACCTGTGCATATTTCTACTTATGTGAGCAAGCAGGCAGAACAGGGAAAACAGAGGTAATAAAATAAGTGTCAAAGCTGAGCCTAGATTTTACCGGGTTGTAAATGAAAATTGCTATAGCAGTGCTATATGGGAAAGTATACGGCTCCTTAAAAAAAAGGCTGAAAATGATGTAGGGTATGTTTGCAGTCATGATGTAAGCCATCATGATATCAAGGTCATGTCCAAATTATGAGTACCTCTGACTGACCTATTGAGGTGCTACCTAGAGATAAATGCTTTGGTCTCAGAAGGAATACAGCTACATTAAGTATCTCTGCATGTCATTGCGTTGTTCAGCATCAGTAGGTCCCTACTATGCAGATCTCCTCCAGTCTTTCCCTTCTCATGCAGTCTTTTTGGCAGGTGCAAAGGTCACTCCAGAAATCTGCTGGGCAGTGTGAGTGGTGGGATGGATCTGGCTGCTGATGCTGAGGTGCGGTGGTGGTGGCTGAGGCTGGACCAGACCCTTTCTATGAGGTCCTTCCACATCAGATCAGTCACATCGCTTTCCTCCCATCACCCTGGGAGGGAGGGAGGGGCAGCAGTCTGGTACCTCTTGGTTTCCAGTCAGTGCAAGAAAATGAGATAGTCTACATATTCCTTCAGGACAGAAAATTTATCACCAAGATTCCTGATCTCAATCTGTTGTCAAACCCAGGTAACATGCCATTCTCATCCTCCCCTGCCACAGCTAAAGCCCACCAGTCCTGTATCTTTCTCCTTCCTGCACTACTAGTGCCACTAGCTCCTCCACTTCTGCCACGGATGTGGAAAAGGGAGTTGATTTCAGATGCTGGTTTGTGGGGCAATGCTGCACTGCCTGGCAGGGTCAGATCTGGCCAACTCGAACCCAGGACAGTGGAGCTGCAGCAGGATGAAAACAGTGCCCCAGATAGTAGGGTGAGAGGAAAAGAATCCTCTCTTTCTCCTGGCACAGGTCTTGCTAAGGAGCACCCCTACTACCTCCACCCTGGCTCTAGGCTAAGACAAGCAGCACTCTTCTGTGCATGTGTCTCGGGGTTACACATGGCTTTGAAACCCTTAGGAATTAGAAATTATTCCTTTTGAGAACTGGGATTGTGGGCATAAGGGCTGGACTGGACCAGCTGTGGAAGGCAGCAGACTCAGTAAGTTTAAAGGGCTGCAGGTATTCTGCATCTGTCAGTTTTTCCTGCTGCCTGGCTCTTAGTTTGTAGCATGTTAAGGGGTAAGACTTTTCATCTTCTGTGGCCTTCAGAGTGTTTACTCAAGATGCTGACACCCCACAACAGGACTCCTGATCAACTCATCCAGCTTCCTCTGTATAATTTACAGCAGAGCATCTGAGTCACTGGAGGACTGAAAGGCTTGAGGTTGTCCTCAGGGGAGCCAGAGCCTGTCCTGCATGCAACTTCAATGGTGGCATTGCTGTCACTGTTACAAGCATGACTCTGTTTTTTTTAGGAAAAATCATTACACTAACACAATGGACTTCTGAATGTATGACTATGCCTCTGTAGTTATTGGGGTAACAGCAGAGATTACAAACCTTGAACATCTAAAAGTGTAGTCTGTGCTCACATGGCTGGGTTCTCCTCAGTCCTTGCAAGCTTGGATCTGAACCCAGACTGGTGCCACATTGTTGCCAGAGCTGCCGTGAGATCCTAAAGCATGGACATCCTCTGCAGGAGAGCCGGGATCTGCCTAACACAGAGGCAGTAATGCTGTCAGGGTTGGCAGACTGAGGGACTTGGGCATATATGCTCATGTGTAAAATAATTTCTTATCAACATTGCAAGATGGATTGGGTTTGCATGGCAAGGTTTTGGTAGCGGGGGGTGCTGCAGGGGGGGCTTCTGTGAGAAGTTTCTAGAAGCTTCCCCTGTGTCTGACAGAGCGCAGCACGAGAACATCTGTGAAGACCATGGCACATGCTGGGTTTCTATGAGCACAGTCATGTAGGTGGTTTGTTCACCTGACTAAAACCCTCGGTGAGAGCAATCACTAGTTTGAGGCACAATTTGGAAATGAAAAGTAAGGGGTGAACAAGGTTTTTACTGCTACCACCCTGAGGAATGTTAAGTCAGGCTTATTCTAATAATTATTGTGAGCATGTGAGATATTTGTACTGAAACTGAACAACATGTGGTTTCTTACAGTGATTGGTGTAATCCACTTTCAAGATGGCACTATAGGAGAAAGATGACCTGTATGGGTTTTTGTATTAATTTCTATCATAAACAGAGTCACATAGCCTAGATCAAATCTTTTGGGTCAGTGAAAACTTTTCTTCAGTTGTCTTTTTGTACAAGATTGTATTATTTGGCTTTGCTGTGCAAATAAGCTTTTTGTTTGATAATGTGATTAATTTCTGACTTATCTTTAAATGCTCTCTAGTCTCATGAACAAAAGATTTCCACTACTTTATCTAACAATATGCATATGAGCAAGGGGTCATGCAACTGTGTCCTGTGTGAAATATCAATAAAAGAGAAATAACCCATTCAACTGTCAAACCTACCTGCAGAAGAAATGTCAGGGCAGACTGAGTTTAAGATAAGGCACTAATCAAAAGGGGGCATGACTTTGTTGAAGACTGGCTTAATAAGAATACATTAGGAAAAGGAAAACGGTATTTTGATCAGTATGGGTAGGTGTATGGACAGCAAACTCTATGGTCTGAAGGCAGAATTACATCAGAAATAGCTCCAGAACAAATGAAAGACACCAAAAGAAGTTAACTATGCCTCAAGGGGGTGTAAAATATCAAGGTCATCAACTTATACAGAGGGAAGGAAGGAAAAATCTGTGCCTGCCTACAATCAAACAGTTCACTTTTAAACCCCAAACTCTTTGGGCTTAAATAGGATGGTATTAAATACAAAGGCAACACACTGCCATCTTTTAAGTTCAACCTTGTGTCTTTGTCCAGAGTCCAGCAGTACATCTCACATGTGAAGATGAAGTGGAGTTTACAGATGCTCTGAGCCGCCTTTTATCTCCTTGGTGGTCTATGCTTTTCTGCTGAAATCTGTCCTGGTTCTTGTTGCTTGCAGATCTTTTCAAGCAGCCCAGCATTGCTGGGTATTTAACACCTAACCTGTGCCTGTTACAGTTCCACAGAGTGCAGCTCCCCAGGATTGCATAGACTTAAATCTAAAGGTGCTGACTGGGTTCATAAACAGCAGAGTGCTTCAGTTCAGTTTTATGAGGTGGTGTGCATTCAGTCATACTGAATCAATGACTGAAATAAAATATTTTGCTGGCCTTAGATGTGAATCTTATGGTGGATTCAAGTACATCTTGATGAAGCAAAATGTTAGTGTTGTGCTTTCTCCTGTAAAATCAGAGGCATATAATTATAACTCCTTGGGGTTTTTTTCTGTTTTAAACACTAACTTGTAGCAGTGAATCTGATGAGAAACTGGTTTAAACATGTTTCAAAATGGCTTTTTGTATTTTCTGCAGTGTCATTGCTCCCTCTTCCCGACACCCCCTGTGAAGGACTATTGTCTCTCATACAAAGTGTCCTGGGAAGGTGTCCTGACGTGTTTTTCATTGGTCCTTGGTTAACCCCTTCCTATTGGCTGTTGACCCTTTACCTGATGTTTTTTTCTGTGTGACCCTGAACTTGTGATTGGTTTCCCTTTGACCCTCCTAAAAGCTTTATAAACCCCTTCCCAACAATAAACTCTCTCTTGCCTCCTCTCCACGCCAGTGTGCTGTCTCTGTGCCTGCCATGGAGCCACGTGGGTGCTGGGGGGAGGGGAGGGCACCTCTCCCCTCCAGGCTCGGGGCCTGAAAAACCCTGTCGCTGGAGTTCCCTTTCCCCGTCCACCAAGACGTCGGAATGGCTCTTCAGATGGAGAAGGAACTAGAACTGGGCTCCTCCACGTTGTGGGTGGGGAAAGGGATCCAGACTAACTGATTCTAGTAGCCACTGACAAGTACAATCTGCGTCTGCCAATAGTTCTCTTTTCTTTAGGTCTAAAGCTTTTGAAAGCAGATTTAGGTTCAGCATGTTCAGCTTGATTTAAATTCTGTCAGGCCAAAATTTTACATGTACCTTGCCCCTGTGAAAAAGGCTGCACAACATGCTGACTGAGGGGCAATCACATATTTATAGACCTTAGAGCAAAGGGAGAACACAATGTTCATCTAAACTCACTGCAGCCCTGCCCAGACCTTAGGTTCTTTTATTTAACTCAGCAGCTTGAGGTTGACCAAGAGTATAATTTTGGAACAATATCGAGGCTTGATTTAAGGACTTAAAGTGCTGCAGAGTTTGTCACAGTCATTGGGATTTTGCTCCAGTGGTCAATTACCCTTTCTCTGAAAAATGCCCTTTCTCTGAAAAAATCTGTACCTTGGTTTTTTTTGAATTCTCTTAACTTCTTTCTTATGAAAACTGGATTTTTCTGTTTGACTTCCTCAGCAGGCCTAAGGAGCCTTTTATTTTCCCATAGATATTTTTTGTGATTGTTATTTTGTACTTTCACAGATCAGAAAAATTTCTGTACATTCACAAACCCAGTTAGGCAGGCATCTTTTGCACCCCAGTATTCCTGTGCTAAGGATCTGACACAATAAAAATATGACATCTTAGAAAAGAGTTGGTAGGATTAAATATAATTCATGGCTGAGATGTCAATACTGTGGAAGAAAAGGTATTGTGGTATATGCTGTACTTACACTGTAGAAGTCATGGTTGCTCTAGTGTCTCTCAAAATATTATTTTCACCATTTCCTTCAATGTGTCAAACATGCTTTAAATGGCTTGAGTGCTCTGTTATTTCTTTTTCCGTAAACAATTCTTATGGAGTCATGTGGCCAGATGATAACAAAAAGGTATCTGGTCCATTCCCTTGTCCCTGGGCAAAATCAGTAATTACTCTGAGCTTATATGATCTTCCTTCCATTCTTTTCTACTGAGAAGTTGAAATACGATCAACATATTATTTCCGCAGAGAATGAAAATTACAAAAAAAAAAAAAAAAAGTTTTCAAAAAGCCTGAGTCCTTTCTCACATGGTAGCATAGAAAACTTAGAAACCAAGTAAGATTGATGGGAGTCACTGTTGGTAAATCCTGCCTCAATGCATTTGTCTCGTTGATTTATGACTAATTATTGTTCCTCTTTTCTCCTTAGGGCGCTTCCTGCGATGATGGAGTGGGTCCGAGCTCAGAAGGCAGGAGAAAGTGGTGTGAATATTATCACTGCAGATTTTGTAGAACTTGGTGACTTTATCAGCACAGTCATAAAGCTCAACTACGCCCTGGGTGAAGGTGAAGATGACACTACTTGATAGTACTGTGATATATGTGTTGTTGCATTATTTAGCATTAAAAAAAAAAAGATTGTATTCTAAAAGACTTATATTGTAAAACACTCATCTTCTTGTAACACACTGAGGTGTTTAGGGCTTTAGTGGGTGGGCATAAGGAAAATGTTTTCATCATTTATGATCATTTATCACATTTGTGTTTCATGTGAAGAGCAAAACTAAACATGTTTACAGTGTTTGATGAAAGAAGGCCATTTACAGGTTCTCCATGAGGTACCAAATGTGATTCATGTGTCTTCTGTGGTTATGAACAGTGCCAAGAAACTTGTTGCAAGGGGATGTATATTGTCCTCTTCCTGCTCACAGCAGGATTCCCAGCAGTGTGAGCTTACACTGGGAGACTGAGGGCAGTATACCTGGCATGAAAATTTTAAGCTGCTACATTTCATCTCTTAGGTGGTTTAACCGATCGTATTTATCAATGAGCTACAGGTTTAAATGCCTTTGTGATGTGAATCCAAGGTCATGCTTTAACACACACATAATCAGTGGACAGTAAACATGATGTGTTACATACCATAATCAGTGGACAGTAAACATGGTGTGTTATGTACCATAATAAGTGGACAGTAAACATGATGTACTGTGTAGCTTGCACAGAGCACAGACTAAATCCTGCTTGCTTTTCATTCTTAAAATAGGGTTTTCCAATGTCTCTGCCTCAGGTCAAGCCAGCAGATAATGTGATACTGGCCTAACTCTGTAATCACAGAATCATAGAATGACCTGAGTTGGAATGGACCTTAAAGATCATCTAGTTCCAACACCCCTGCCATGAGCAGGACAATTTTCACTAGACCAGGGCTCAGAGCACCCTCCAGCATGGCTTTAAACACTTCAGAAATGGGGCATCCACAGCTTCTCTCGGCAACACGTTCCCGTGCCTCATCACCCTCACAGTAAAGAATGTTTTCCTAATATCTAATCTAAACCTGCTGTCAGTTTGAAACCTCCTTGTCCTGTCCCTACATGCTCTTGTAAAAAGTCCCTCTCCATCTTTCTTGTAGGCTCCCTTCAGGTACTGGAAGGCCGCCATTAGGTCACGCTTAATCCTTCTCTTCTCCAGGCTAAACAAACCCAGCTCTCTCAGCCTTTCGTTATAGGAGAGATTCTCCATCCCTCTGATCAGCTTGGTGGCCTCTTCTGGACTTGCTCCAACAGGTCGATGTTCCTCCTGTGCTGGGGACCCCAGAGCTGGATGCAGTGCTCCAGGTGGGGTCTCAGCAGAGCAGAATAGAGGGGCAGAATCACTTCTCTCAACCTGCTGCCCACACTGCTTTGGATGCAGCCCAGGACACATTTGGCTGTGAGTGGGCTGTGAGTGCACATTGACAGTTCGTGTCCAGCCTCTCATCCATCAGCATCCCCAAGTCCTTCTCAGCAGGACTGCTCTTGATCTGCTCATGCCCCAGCCTGTTTTGATACCGGGTGTTGCCCTGACCCAGGTACAGCACTTTGCACTTGGTCTTGTTGAACCTCATGAGGTTCCCATGGGCCCCCTTCTCGAGCTTGTCCAGGTCACTCTGAATGACATCCTGTCCTTTAGGTGTGTCAACAACACCACTCAGCTTGGTGTCATCTGCAGACTTGCTGAGGGTGCACTCAATCCCTTCATCTATATCATTAATGAAGATACTAAATAACACTAGTCATAATATAGACCCCAGAGGGACACCTGCTGGTGCATATTTTCCCTGGTTCTAGCAGGAACACAGTTAAGCCAGCTTGGAGCACCACTTCTTCCCAGGATTAATATTATGTAACAGCTTGATCCAGTATCCACTGAATTTAATAGGAAAATGTCCTGTGTTTAGTATGGATTGATCATAAGATCGGTAAGTTGTGTGCCCTATAAGATGTGCCGTAATTTGTCCCATAGTGGAAACCTCATTTCTGCAGGACTGAAACTGCACTTAAAAAAAGATAGGTACAGTCTAAGCCTCTCTTTAAGGCAGCTATGAACAGAACACTTCAACTGATTACAAAAAATCAGTGCCAGTTTCATCAGTGAAAAACTTCTGTGGTAAAGAATGTAGTAGTTCAATTCTAGCAAATAGCAGTACTTTATAGTCTTTAAGTTGTCGGATATAATACTGCATAACACAAGATTGAAAGTCTACTGAATGGCACTGTTCTAGCAACAGAATCACTGATCATCCTACTTTTAATGAAACACATATAAAAAATATATTAAAAACATAGTGATTTATAAACTGAGAGCATTGCAACTGTATGACACCTAACTGGATAAAATGCAATCAGTCATATCTCCCGCACACATCAATACATAGGTACACAACTTTGGAAAGCAAAACATTTCATTTGTGCAAAACAACAGATGCTATTCCATCTTACAAGGAAAATGCTCTTTGAGATATTGCAGGGATTTATGGGATAGAACTAAGGTCAAGTTTACGTTGATATTACTAGAACTTTTGGTTGAGTGAGGAGAATGGCATCATACAATCCTTTGCTATTTTCTGTCAGATGGCTACCATCTCCCATCAGAGTTTAGAAAATCCAAAATGGTCTTATTGAACAGTTGGGCTACAGGGGTATTATAGAATTTTTGTTGGTTTTAGTTTAGGAAGTGGAATAAAAAGGACACTTGCTGATATTTTATGCAGAGAGGATGCCTTGGAAAAATGTGTGTGCTAGTATGTGTGTACTGTAAAGAAAAATGTTAAGTGTGTAATATAATGACACTTTAAATGTATGTATGTGACACAAAGACATCCGTGCACACTTGCATAATGATATTGGTGGTTCCGGACAGGAGTATTATAAATTTGTTTGAAAAAAACCATATAGCTGTTATAAAGTCATGATGCCTCCTTCAATAGCGTTTTCTTCTGTGTATGTTAGGACTGTAAGAGTCATCCTCAGTGAAATCTGTGATCTAAGCCAGTTAGGTTCTTTACAGCATTTAAACTTTATCCAGACTGCCCCAAAAATTTACCTAAGAGTCACAGTTTATCTTTTCATTGGAACAAGGGATAGGACTTTCACGCACAACTAAGCAAGATGTGGGGTGGTTGATACACTTTGTTTTGGGTTTCCACAAGCTCTCCTAGTAAAATTTATGTAACAGACGCATAAAATGAAACATCAAAATATATTTTTGAACCCACACCTGTGTGGGTGTCCTATACAGAAATGTGAAAATCTTTGCTTATTTATTGGCAGTGTGGTGTGAAATGCTTTTTTCAATTTTCCGTTTAGCTGGATTTAGTTGCTTCGACACTCTTCCTGTGATCCTTCAGCTGCTTAAATATAGTCAAAAGAGTTAATCTATCCTTCTAACATAGTAAAGTGATCTGAATCTTTGGGTGGAGTAAAAATTAGGTTTCTTTTTTTGGATTCTGGTTGAAATTCTGTTGCATCTGAGAACATCAACACCAGGTTCCTGCTGGTACCCCCTGCTCAAATCAGGGCATCACACACCAGCTACACTAGGCTTTTTGCTTACAAAGAGGTGTACTCAAGGCAAATGCTCTGCTGTATTTTAATAAAGTGTGTATGTGTGTGTGCCTGTATATGTGTGCCTGTATATATGAATAAGTATAGAGCTATCTAGAGTTTGTTAGCATTGTTATGAAATATTTGCTTAGTGTCAGTTTTATTCTAATTGTCATTTGGAAATAAATGAAAAAGAAAAAGCAAAGCAAAAAAAATCCTCTGACAAAAACCAGTAATAGACAAATCATATAGTTTCTCCATTAATGGGGAAAAATACTAGCAAAATGTTAAATTCTGGTCAGAAAAGTATGTTTTTGTTTAGCTGTCGATCTTTCTATTGGAGAAGCACAGCACTTTATGGTAGGAACAGGTAAACAATCTTGCCTTAATTACTAAAAGAAAAAAGTGCATTTGGGGATATGCTATCCATGCTCTTCTGAAGATTTCATCTGTGAGGGCCCAAAACTCTAAGTCCTGATAGAGATGCACTCCCTGTTGATATTGTTTGGGGATCTTGCCAAAAAAGAACAAGCCAGAAAGTACTATGCAGCACAACTGGACCATTCAAGAGCCCAGTTTTACCACCCATATGCAGCTAAAGCTCTCTTTGATTTCAACCAGAAACGTGCTTGCTGGGCTGGGTCAGATGTGTTATTCTGACCTTATTAATGTGGAAGGTTTCTTCATATGTATTATGAGGAATCTTGCATGGGCAATGAGATGACTGTAATCAGCCCATCAAGGAGAAAGACCTGTCTATACTATTCATCTGCATAAGCATCTATTTATTCAAATTGTCACGTTGTTGACTGCCAGAACATTTTTTTGCTTCCTATGCTCATTTTCCCCCCTGCTATGTTCATGATATATACATCAAGTACTGTTGTTTTCTGACATTTTTATGTGATTACTTGATCCTTTCTTTTCAACCACACATGAAAAATGGCGACTGTGCTACACACACAGAGTGTCTCAGCTGGTGTAGACCCACCTGGCTCCATTTTTCAGTTTACACATGCTGAGACATCTTTGTTCAGTACTGATCTAACCTGCAGCAATATGGACCAAACAGGAGGTGATTCCTGGAGTCCAGTTCCTGCCTGGTTTGGTGAGGGGTAAATCAGAATGAGACCACAGGAGCTTGGTTTTAAAATTAGTGGGTTATTTGCATTTTTTTTTGGCTGTTGGATACTTTACTGGTTTTGTAGGTTTCAAATCTACAAACCATTCTTTTAAACGTACATATGTATGTATATATAAATATATATGCATACATGCATGAGAGGGAACGTATGATCCTGTATGCTAGGCTAAGTCATTACTGATACAAATCTAGACCATTTCTGCTAACTTCAAAGTAGCTATTAAGCCTTTACCCTGAGATGAGAGGGAGCAGATAGTCAGTGTGTAGTAAGTATATGCTGTGTTGCAAAGGAAATTTAAAATTGTGGAGGTTCGTTCCACAAAATAAAAAAGGCAGAGTGCCCTGAAAACACAGTTCCAGTGCTGTCTATCCTGAATTTAGTATATGAAGCACTACTTATTAGCAACTGATTAGGCTATTTGGTGATTTCAAGAGGTCAGGTAACACCATTTTAAAGTTCTAAACTCTTTTTCAGTGAAGTAAAAGCTAATAGTGTATAATGTATTTGCCATATCTCAGTGGTAGCTTCTGTGTTACATACAGTCAATGTTGTTCTGAATTGTATATGTTTACCCAATGATGAGGTTTAAAATATGCTGTATAGTATGTGCAACGTATTGATTACAAGTATGTTGGAGTTCAGTGGTCTATTTAGTTTTTACTGTGCTGCTGTTTCGTAGGTATATGTGTGTATGGGATTATGAATTGTCTACAGTGTACAAGAAAATAATAATTAATCCTAAAGGAAAAGGGCAGTTATGTAACCTGCCTTAATGCATTAGTATAATATTGTTAAATCTCATAATTATCAGTTCTGTTTCAGATGTTACCAAGGGTTGTCCATAGAGCTGACTCCCTCACTTTTTGGCACTAAGGAGTTAAACTTGAAGTAACTTGGAGCTCACTTACATATTTGTACACTAAGAATAGGATGTTTGCCTGATCAACTACCTTGATTGTACAAGGTGGCAAAGACATGGTTTCCAGTGTGTTACAGATTAAATCACTTCTGCGCACACACAACTCCTGCTGAAGTCAGTGGGAATTGTAATCATGTAATTGAGTGGCCTAAAATTCATCTTCTGGAATACAGTCATGATAGGAGGATGGGGATATCCTGGCTTTAAGAAAGTGCCTGGATGCTATGCAATACTGCTCATGTCCTGTGTTGGAACATAGCTTTAAATTTGCAGGAAGAGCTTTGAACACTGCTCCAGTGTAGGTTGGACTGTAAAAATCCTCATGTGAAAATTATAAGTGTGATAGCCTGATCAGCCTGGCCTGCCCATATACAACATTCAGCTTTCAGGAGTCATGGCAGCTTTAAAAAAAACCAAGCTATAATAATTTCCCTGTGGCTGGCAGGACCTACTTAGGAATCTCTACATTGCCTACAGGTATGACTCCTCTACCATTCCCACAACCAGGTCTAGCTGTCGCTTCATGATTTCTTTCTAAGATGCCTCTGCATGAAGCCAAGGGTAGTTATGAAAGTTGTACTAATTAAACACACAGAGGGTCCACCTTGTGCCTGGCTGGTCAGAGTAGGCAAAGGGTGGTTGCCCTACAGCAGCACATTTGGTGTGAAATCAGCTTCAGTCAGACCCATGTGAACAGTTACTGAGGGAAAGCAGAAGTCTGATTTCAGACCCTCTTCTGTTATCTTTGTCTAGTTAAAATGCAGCATCTTTCCACTTCTCTCCTTTGCCTCTTCTCATGCTCCTTATCTGAACTTCTGCATACACATCCCTCTACCTGCCAGCTGTGAATATTAGAAATTCGTCAACCTCAGTACCCCGTAGCAGTCCACATGCTCTTATAAGATGCTAAGTGTGGGGCTAAAAGATGGCAGTGGACCTCATCTGATGTCCCAGGATAATTTATCTCCACACTATAAGTTGGGCACACTATAAGTTGGGCATCGTCTTAGATGGGCCTCAGCTTGGCCAATGCATATCTCCTAAGATGGAGGTACACTTACGGGGTTTTTTTCTGCAGTGAGATGGCAAGTACTAGCTTCTTCCTTCAGCCCTGGGTCCTAAAAATGTCAGTTTGACGGGGAGAGATTCCTTGAGTAGCTGCAATTAGTTTTGCTGTGAAGCTGAGAACCTTAAAGCAGAATCCTAAGGTTATGTGTAATAACTATTACTGAAAATAAAAATCTGTGGTTAAAGCCACAGTTTTAAGAAGAAAAAGAAAAATTATTTGGGCTTGCCAGGACAGCTGTTAAGTTTTTGACTGCCTCAGTCAGCAGTAGCTTTAGGATCATCTGGGTGATGATTATTAGGATGTTATTGCCACACTGCCTCCTGACACTGTTCAGGGTCTCTTTACAGAAGCCTTATTATTCCCAATGAGCATTAATGCATTTGAATGACTTTTCTCCATTTTGGTGGGAAAGATGATTGAGTAACACTGAGGACATGGAGCTCCCTGTGTGTTGTGCCCACAAAGGTTCACAGAGCTGCACCTTCTCGTTTTAGGATCTGTTCAATGGTACTTTAATAAATGTTGTGTAAAAAATGCCTACAGTTCTCTATAGCAAATGTGAATTTTTATGACAAGAATGTGTATTTAGAGTTAAAAAAAAGTAATATAAAATCCAGTTTCTTTGTACACAGTGAAACATCTAATAAAGCTCTGGTACCTGTATTCTTGGTTTTTTTTGTATTCTTGGTTTTTTTCATTGCTTCATTTAAGACTTTATATGCAGGAGGCTTTTTAAGCACAATTTTGGGTTATGGGGTGGAGTCGTATGTTAGGCTGTGCTTTTATGTTAGGGGCGTGCAAGGACTGCCCCATGAGGGCATTGCAGTGAGAGTGTCGTTTCTCCTTGGTTTCTGTGGGACCCTTCCATACCACAGGATCATAATGTGCTGTTCACACTGCCCAGGACACAGCAGGCTCTTGGCTGCCTCTTTCCCCAGGGGGGTTCTCCAGCCTCAATTTGCCTCAAGCACCAAGGGACCCAGCTGTGTAGCCTGCTCGAACCCAGGCTGCTGACTCCTGCCATTGCTGGTATCTTGTGAGAAGGAAGGAGACAGATCACAGGGATTGTACCTCTGAAGTGCCAGTCTGTGCTGTTGTTCCCCTGGGCCCTCCCAGCACTGCCGCCTGCAGCCAGTGTAGGCACAGTGAGCACTGACCACCACTGAAGCAAAACAAAACCTGCTTGCCTGCAGGTGCAGGTGGAGACTGCCTGCTGCCCCAAGTCTGGCTCCAGGACATGCCAGCGAGTAAGTGAGTCCCTCCTATCATCTCCCTGGTGTCTCCTGCGGGTTCAGGGACTTCCCTCAGAGGGCGACACAGGCAACTACCCACCAAGAGTGCTCTGCACCCAGGAGCACGGCCAGCAAGGCGTGGCTTTGCAGTGTCCTGCAAGAGTGAACTGTGGTATGTTACAAACTAAAAGCCTTTCTGAATGGCAACAACTCAAAGTTTAAGGTTTGTATTGCTTTATCTTCCTAGTGAGGCCGTAAATGTTGTTTTCCAGGACAGACCTCTTTTGCTCACCTCTCCTACTGCATCATGGCAAATCTGGCCCAAGTGCACTGCCTTCCTACACTCTGTGGCCTCTCACTTGGCCCAGGTGAAGCCAAGGAGCCAGGCACAGGCTGCCAGGGTTGCAGAAGAAGATGCCACGAAAGATGAGCAAGAGTCTCAATGACTCCCTGCAGAAACCCATGAATTAAATTTGCCATCTCTTGAAATGCCTCCCCACTTCTTCCTACCGCACAGGTACTTACCAACAGGAGTGTGTGACCTGCTCTGTACACAGCATGAATTTACATCGTTGCTAAGTGGTTACTGAGCAGTAAATGTAATCTTTAGTTTGGATCAGTATCAATCAGCAAAGCTTCCATCTCTCCTTTAAAATGTTGGAAGTCATACCAAATCGTCATGTAGTCAGTAATAGTTAGCAAACCTGCCCAGAAAGGAGGGCAGCTGGAATAAAATCTACAGCTCTTGGGAGAGGGGGAGAATTTAACTCTAGTGCTGGTGGAATGGAGCATGTCGGGGGTGGCACAAATTGCAGCAGGAGCAGATCAGCTGCAAGGTACCCAAACACGGGGCTGAATTTAACAGGATGGCTCTTAGTGCTTTTACTCATGCATCCAAAACTGAATGTTCAGGCTGGAAGGGGCAGGAAGGGGTAGGGGGAGGTCAGCAGGAAGATATGCACACAGAAGCTTCCTGCAATCTTGGGAGACCCAGTTGTTCCAGTCTCCATCAGCATTTCATAGCCTTTTACAGGCCAATGTGCACCAATGTCAATGCAAACAACTTCCCCATCTCTGTAATAAATTAACTGTGCAATCATCCAGTCAGTTCCTCCTGCAATACCCCCCTGGTGTTTCTATCTTAGACAAAATACATTGAACATGAGAGATATTGGGAAGGGAGAGGGAGTATATTGGGGGAGGGGAGGATACACTTGAAGATATGACTATCTTTCGCCTCTACCACAGTCACACAGATTCAGGCCAGCCTGAAAGTATGGTCTGAAAGACATACATGAGCACCTGTACCTCCAAATAAGAATATCTGAGCCAGGTGAAGCCACAGAAATAGAAAAACTTGAAGACTAGAAAACAATGATCTGCAGGCAGGTAGGATTTTGCAGGGCTTCTGGAGAGACATTGCTCCCTCACAGTATTCTGACTAAAAGGAAGAGAGCTTTAAAAGACTCCTGCTTGATTTACATGATGCACACTGTCCTTTCTCATTAAGCCTTTCCATCTATGCAGATACCTTCTCTTTCTGGTTCCTCTGTAGTTTGCATGGGTGTGGTGGTTTGAAACGCCCAAGAATCTAATTTTTAAGTTCAACCCCCCCCCCTCCCACAGTTTGCCCCTGGCAGAGGGTTTAGTGATGGTATGGACTTGATATCTTTTTCACCCCATGTGGAGAGTTTTCAGACAAAACACAACCATTCATTATTGGGGGGAGGGGAAAATATTTACAAAGGTTTATTTACACCCACATATATATTTACATTAAATTAAATTTCTCCTCTTCTTCAATAAAAGTCCAAGAAGAAAAGAGAAAAGTCTATCACCTCTCAGGCCACAGCTCCTTCATTTCAGTTTTTCGTGGCACTGGTTAGTGCCCTTCATTTTCCTGAGGCAGCAGATTAAGTATGGCAGTCAGGACTTTTGTTCTTACTTTGCGGAAATTTCAACCCCGAGCCCGAGCCTTCGGGTGATTTCCTTGTAGATCTTCACTCCTCTTGGGTTAGAACATTGAAGGCAGCTTTCAGTTCAGTCTTACGAATGCTCTTTTGCTCTGTCCCAGCTCAACAGCTTGATAGAAGCAGCAGCAGCAGCAGCAGAGGGCACGGCCACCTCCTCTGCATTCCGTCCTGGCTCAGCTCTCAGGACAAACTCTGGTTTTTCATCTCCTTTCTCCCTCTCTCTAGCTGCTGCTGCATTTCGAGACTCCCTAAGGGTTTGGAAGTCCACCCCTCCTCTTCAGAGAGTCTCTGGTTTTGGGAAAATAATACAGTTTGTATTATTATAAACCAACTCTGTTGAGTTCACCTCTGTTTTGTTGCCAGCTCTCCCTCCTGCAGGAACATCTCTGTGTCTTTCAGCTGGCTTCACGTTATCTCGTTGCTACTGGCTATCTTTTGGCTTTTAGCCATCACTGTCTCTGTTCAGGACTGCTCCGCTGCTGCTTTCAGTGTCTTCTGCTGCTGCTCACAGTAAGGAAACTTTTCCAGTTCTTGATTACGGGACAATGGGTGAGGAAGCATCATCCTCATTAGCAAAACCACTTAGCAAACCACTTCCATTCCCTGGGTAGCCATCACATTTCTGAAACTTGTATAGTTTTCAAGGAAGAATTGGAGGGCATGAGCTAGGATGTAGGTTAGATGTGTCAGGTACCACATGGATGAAACAGCCAGAATATATTTTACCTTGGAGTACAAAAACCGATTGGGTCCTGGGCTGGCTGGGAGTCCCCCGGGAGTCCCCCCCCGGCCCTGTGCGCGCTCTGCACGCGCGGATCAGGTCCCAGGTGCAGCCGCAACAGGAGAGGTGAGAGAGAGAGTGGGGGAGCCTCACCAGCAATTGCTGCACGCCCGTGGAGGAGGAGAGAGCAGCTTCGGAGCACACTGAGGTTTGCCGTTCCAGGTTCGGGGGGGAAGGGGGAAGGGGGTACAGGGGATGGGAGGGGGGGTACAGGGGAGTGGGAGTGGTGGAAGAGAGGGGAAGGGTATCGAGTGGGCCATGGGGGTCCTCTGATTGGCAGGAGGGAGAGCGGGGCACTCCTTTATGAAGTGTCACAGGTGAGCAGTGCGCCTTAAGATACGTGGTAACACAGTGGAGGAAGGATATGTTCAGGGTGGATAGTGGGGTTCCGTTAGAGTCATGGGGGTTACTGCCAAGTCAGGACCTTGAAAGGCACCCCAGCCTTGGAGGTGTACAGGGGCCAGAACGGTTGGTCGGTTTGTTTGTCTGTTTGGTTTTGGCTCACCTGCGGCTACTGCCCAGGTTCGGCAGGGTGGGCAGGACAGAGGGTTGTTCCTGGGTATCTCCTTATGACTGTATATAAATAGGTGATAATAATAAGTAGAAAATGTAAAACTTTCCCAAACCATTCTAACAGGAACGTAGCCTGTGTAATCCTATGCGGTTGCGAGCTATGCTGGCGATGGTACATGCCTTCAGTAGGGTCACCCATGCCAGACAGGTCAAAACCGCAGGGTCAGATACAGTACATCCGTGGGCAGGATGAGCTCATTAGCCTTCTGGCAGTCATCCTAGGGGAAGGACAACTCTAATCCCAAACCTGGGCAGATGGAGCTCGCTTAGCCCTGTAAGGCCATCCATCTAAGAGAAGGTTACTCTAATCAAACCTACGTCCTGAGGACCTTGCTGCCACCGTCCAAGCTCGCTCGGCCCCAGCAGATGAACCTCAGGATTAAAGGGTGGGTTCAGTTCCGCGCATACTGCATCTCACCTAAAAATCCATTGCGCAGGCTTGAAGGCTTTACCCACATGCAAAAAGTCCTGTAGCGACGGGCGAGGCTTGAAACGGCAGGTGAAAGGTGCACTGGCAGCCGCAGACCCAACCCTGCATGCAGGTGGTTCAGGATATCGGTCATTTGAGACTGACTGGAGATGACAGTCTCTTGGGGCAGCACCCTGAACGACCAAGCAGCCTTTTCAAGGACAGCACTGCTTGCTCCATTCAGACAGGGGCCTAGAAAAGGTGGCCTAAACAAAGCTCATCTCCACCTTCACCCAGTTGGTCAACCGCAGGCCAACGGGCATCTTCTACTAATGCGGTCACACAAAGATCAAAAGACAAAGGCATATACACCTGCCTCCAAAGGTGTACCTAAATTAACTCTAGCATGTTGGAACATCAGAACCATGCTTGATTCTGCGAATAGCGGATGTCCTGAGTGATGCTCTGCCCTAATTGCCCATGAACTGGCTCGTCTTAACATCAACATTGCTGCTCTCAGTGAAGTTCGCCTTCATGAAGAAGGCAGCCTCAGAGAACATGGTGCCGGTTACACACTCTTTTGGTCAGGCAAGCCCAGAACAGAAAAACATCTCTCAGGAGTCGGCTTCATGATCAAAAACTCCATTCTTCCCAAACTCAAAAATCTGCCGACAGGTCACTCTGACCGCATTATCTCCCTACGCCTTCCACTCCACAACAAACAACTTGTTGTCGTCTTTAGTATATATGCCCCAACTCCAAGCTGAAAAAGATAAATTTTACGCTGACCTGCGCTGCCTTACCCAAAAGGTGCCTGCAGATGACAAGAAAGGAATATTTGGCAAGCATGGTGTTGGAAACTGCAACAATAATGGTCGACTTCTGCTAGAATTTTGTGCGGAGCAACAGCTCACCATCACTAACACTATCTTTCAGCAGAAAGAGTCTGAAGACAACCTGGATGCACCCCAGATCTAAGCATTGGCACCTCATCGATTATGTCTTGGTGCAACGGAGAGATGTTCGCGATGTCCTCCATACCTGCGTGATGCCCAACAAAGAATGCCAAACAGACCATCGGCTCGTGTGCTGTAAACTCAACTTCAATCTCAGATTCAAACCTAAAAGGGGCAATATCCCAAGGAGGAGACTCCAAGTTAACAATCTCCAATCAGCCACAGTAAGAGACAGATTCCAGGCAAACCTTCAAACTAGGCTTGAAAACCACTCCACAGATTCTGCAGATTCCTCTCCTGAAACAATTTGGCACCATATTAAAAACAGCATCCTGCAATCCTCCGAAGAATCCTTAGGGTTCTCCCTCAAGAAGAACAAGGACTGGTTTGACGAAAACAATCAAGAAATCCAGGACTTGTTGAGGAAGAAGAGAACCGCCCACCAAGCACACCTTGCACTGCCATCCTGTCACGCAAGAAAAACAGTCTTCCGTCTCACATGCAGTAAGCTCCAACAGAGCCTTCCCAAATTTTCGTTTGCGAAGCCTAGCCATGAATGAGTGAATGACAAAAGCCCATTATTCGTTAATGATCTAAGTCCTCTGGCTTTGCTTTTCTAGTAACTCAGGAACATGGAAACCATCTGTCAGCTTGCATTCCAATCCAGGAAAACAGACTTACTGAGTAATACCTGAGTGAGTTGCTTATTTCTGAGCATCCAAGCCCTGCCTGCCTGATGCAGATCTGACCTGCTGCAGCCAAGAGCACAGACACCAGTCAGGGTTTAGCACTTTCATCTTGCTATACTCATGACCCTGGCAGTCTTCTGACCAGAGACATCGAAGATCTTGCAGAAGGTTTTAGAGGGTTGGTTTCTTGATAACAAATTGGCACACTGTTTCCCTGCAGTAATGGCAAGATTTACCCATGTTCATTAAACACTTGGCCCAAAATCTGAGCAAACTCCTTTTTCACTGTGTCATGTACCTGCAACCCCATAAAATTCACCTCTTCTTTTCCTCCAATTACAGTACTGAAAAATAGAAAGCGTGAAAAGTTTTCATAAATAAGACATACTGAGTGTACTTTTACAGGCATTAAGCCTTGTAGCTGATATAGACTTGCTGGAAGCTCCCAAAGTGGCCAGTACATTTTAATAATCCCATTGGGATTGCTTCAAGAATAAGTGTCTGGTTTTATATTTTAACTGAAATTAAATATGCAATTAACAGAGAACACAGACAGTGAATGTCTGTAGTCTATTTTCCAGGCTATTGAGAAATGTGTATTTGTCATTTGTCTACCTTTTGAATCTCTATTGACTGTTACCATCAGCACTGAAACAAATTGTAAATAATGGGGCAATAAAATTCATTTGTTTTGGTGGTGAAAAACGGGATCATGAGGAAAGAAATGGGAACAAACCAGAGCACATCATTATGAGTTAATTTGGGCAGCATCCTCATTTCAGTACTGAGTGCAGTTTGGTTAGGCAGTATTAGGGAACATGTGGCAGACGTGAAAAAGACACAGTAAAGTCAATAAGGATGAACAGAGCTGTGGCAAACTTTGACCTCGGGAAAGACAAGGTCAGGACTCTTTGGACTGGAGAAGAGGCTGATACGAGGAGGTGTGATAGATGGCTATGAAAACATGAGTATCATGGGTACAAGTGGTGGTCCACAAGCAGTGGAAGGAGGCATCAGCTGAATCTTTGCAGAGGCATGTTCAGAGCAAACATGAGGAGGGGATTTCACCTCCTGTGTAGTTACAACACTCCTTGCCCTGGGGTGCTGGGGTGGGTGTTGAATGGTTCCATCAGCCCAGAGGACGATTAGGCAAGTTCATGAAAACTAAATTTATTAAAGGTTACTAGCTACACAGACAGTGGACTCATCTCAGGGAATTACTAAACTGTGAATGGTTTGGTGCTGGGAGAAACAGTTGTTTCATAACAGAAAGAAAAATTATTACTTTTGATGGTAAATAAAGGATAATCTTTCACACGAATCAAAATCTGATAGCACTTGTCTAGTGATGCGTAAGGAAAAAGCTAGTTCAAGTTATATGGATGTGCAGATAAGCTCTGCTTGGGTAGCTCCCCCTTGAGCACTCTGCTGATTTGTTATCATAGGGTCACAGAATAATTCAGGTTCATTTATTTCCATATTTAATCCTTCTTAATACCCTTGGCTAGACAGGACTACTAGGTACTGAAAATATTTTCTTGGAGAAGATCTTGCTGTGTCTTCATTCATCTATTTGATGTACTGATTTTCATAAGACTGTCTGGAAATTCACGTAGTCCACATTTGTATAACAGTAGTTTTGTGGTTTAAAGATTTGAGCATGTCATTTAGGGCAGAGTGGAGAGCCACAAGCACTTTATTAGCTGTAGTCACAGCTTGCCACAGGGCCTGGTATCAAACTGACCTGCATGCCTTTTCTCCACAGTCCAATCAGAGAAGCTATTATTGTGTCTTCATTCTCCATGTTCAATGAAATAAGGAACACAATAGTCTTTTCCAGACGAAAAGCAAGCTTCCACATTGAATGCTTTGGGATGATTAACTACAGAGTTATATAAACAGGTAATCATACCCACGATTCATGGACTTGCACAAAATAGCAGCGCTGCAATTAATGAAACCTTTCAGAGATGAGTTTGTTGTCTACTTGAATTACTGCACTGCTAAAGCTCTAATATGGTCAGATCAGGAGCTTTTTTGTAATATGAGGATTATTACTCTGTACATCTGTTTGTGCAGACAACCTAGTCTGCAAGAAAATCAGGTAATCTGTATTCTCCTTACTACAACAGTTAAATGTGCAAGCTAAACTTGGCTGAACCTTTTTGTACATCTGCATAATTAGTCTGTGTGTAGCTGGGAAGCGAGGAGGAAGCTTTCGAAAAGCTTCTTGCAAAATCTGACGGCACCACTGTAAGAAACTGACCACATAATCTGAACATTGAGATTTTAGCTTCCAAACTCAAAGGTGAAAGGGAGATAAGGTGTATGGCCATTAGCTGTCCCCTCTTTGAAAAGCATCAAGGCCAAGCTTGTCTATGTCAAGGCTAGTGAAAATTAATGGGGGCTATTGTACCACATGTTGCCAGCAAGTACTGAAGTACACTTGCTGTTTCAGCAAGGACTAAGGCTTATTGCGTTTATTGCAGAAGAGGAGCATGAACTACCCAGCCAGCCATTACAGAGTACTTAAGATAAAAGAAATTTAGGCTTTTGGGTCTTATTGGCAATAATTAATTAAGAGCTGATACCCTTAATTCCCACTCTGTCCAGAGGAAAGTACATCAAGCATGATCTCACATTTCTAAAGGTTCAACTAAACAGTTCTGTTTTTATGAAATTTGGCTGCAGTTTAGCCTGATTAGGACAAATTGGTGATTTAAAACCAGAAACAGGAGCAGTTGAAAGCAAATGCAACCCCACCCTTCCTGGGCTGTTTGCTGGTGAAGGGAATAAGCACAGCTGCGGCTGCTGCTGCTGTCAAATATCTGTCATTTTCCTTCTGCCTTTTTTTTTTTTTTTTTTTTTTTTTTTTTTTTTTTTTTTTTTTTTTTTTTTTAATAAGGCCTTAGTCCTAAATTAGAGTTTGCTAAGAGGACTTGACAAAAAGAAATGTAAATCAACAATTTATGATGAAGCTGCTTTTCAGCTTTTAGGGCTGTTCTTTCTGTACATTGAAAACATCAGTTGTACAAAGGCTGCAGTTAACAAGTATGTGTAGTGTGTTAATTTGTCTGTAATCATGAAGTTTGACACAGTAGAGCTCTGAGCAGCTTTTCCTCTGATGTTCTCTTTCTGCAATCAAGATTTCATTTTATTATTTGATTAAATAAATGCAACTTTTAGAGTAAAAAAGAAGCCTAATTGAAAAGACCAAGTTACTGATACTGAGAACTTGTATATACATAACTAAATTATTCAGTGAACCTACTGCTATTTTTTTTTTAATTGGCCCCTTTTTCCAGACATTTGGAAAAAAAATCTCTTGACCTTTGAGTAGAATTAAATAAATAGCTTAGAGAATTATGCTTAGACAATTTTTGTGATAGCTTTTAGTCCCATAGCATTGAGTACAATAATAGAGGATTGGACTGGAATGTCTCACTTTTCATATCAAAACAAATGCTTGAGCTGCTACTGCTATAAGGTGCTTTTTTTCTGTTTCTTGGGCATGATGGACAAAACAGGACAAAACCCTTATGCTGTTAGTGAGTGGTGTTTAATGGCAATGTCCAGCAGCTCCTGTTACAGCCTTTGAGCATCAGTTAGATGAGCTGAGTGAAAGGAAGTGGTTCAGTGGAATTTCATGGTGGCAAAATATCAGTGGTAGCTTTAGTTCTCCTGTGTCTTGTGGGACCTAGTGCATGCTCATAAATAGTTTGTTAATAAATACAAACAGCATTTATTTACAGATTTGCACAAGGTCTCTCTTTCTTAAAGCCAAGTGGTAAATACTGTAACTTTGATGATCTGAGTGCTATTTTGATGCATTGAGAATTTATCATACTGAGGTGCAAGAACTTTGTCAATTTTTTAGAATAACCATGTAAAGGATCTGAACCAAACTATATTTACAAAGATCTGCCATACATCTATGTATTTTTATTTTTTATGTATTTTTATTCTCTAAGAAAAAAAGAAACAGTGATTCTGCCCTGTAAACATAGTGCATTCATAAGTGTGAGCACTTTCATGTGAGTATACACTTAAAAGAGAGAGATGACCTCTCCAAAGAGGAACTGTCTTGTGTTGTTATAATGTACAAGTTATCTACTGATTTGGGATTGGACTTTTTTCCTTTTTGAAATTTGTTTTCAGAAACAAGTTTTTTCAACACGAAGTTGCTGTTCTCTGTCATGTTAGACCAATACTTTCATGGTGCAAGATGACTAGACTTCAGCCCCAGGCAGTTCCCCAGGAACAGCTGTATGTGTCAACTGGTCTGAAGCTCTTCCATTCTATCCTCCTGTCACTCTTTTATGCTGCATAGAACGCTTAAATACTAGTAGATGTGGAAAATAAAGTATCTTGATTCAAGTCCATACTCCCCTAATAACTGGATAAGATGGAAGAGAACAAAATGGTTTGGGAACCTTTCTCTTGCTATTTTTGTGATTATGAAGGGGACAGGTAGCTTCAGAAGAGTAAAGAAGAGGACAAAACATGTTTGTCTCCTGTTTTTTCTCATGCATCTTTCCTTGAATTGCTATACAAAATCCGTGTGGCAGGTGGTTCAGAGCACATTGACATTCCAAACAGAAAACCCTCTTTCTGAGTAAAAGTAGATGTAGATTCTGCCTGTGTTATGTGTAGCTGCATATGTGGAGCCATTTGGGGGTCAGGTGCCATCTTTTAACATGTAATTATCTTGTGCTTGCCTCTTACAGTATTTCTCGTGTAGGAATGTGCCCTGGTTTTGCTCTCTTTTGTCTTTTTCTCACTATATTTGCTCCTCTACCTTGGAGCTTGCCCGACATTTATATTTCATGCATGGGTAAGATGGGTGCTCTAATTTGCAAGTATTTCATATTTACATGGCAGAAGTGTAAAGCCTTGGGAATGGGAGCTTCTCTGTAGATCTTGCAGGCAGCTAAGGACAGCAGTGGTGGAGGCTTGGAGTCTGGCATGTGCCCAGCTGCCCAAGGGAGAGCAGGAACAGCCTTTCCATGTGCTGGGGAAGGCAACATCTGCTACATTATGTTGCAAAGGATATTCCATTTTAAAGTACAATATGACTACCAGTTTCTATACCTTCAAGCTGTTCTGAAAAACCAGCATTTTCTTTGCCTGACTTGTATCTAAGCTGTGTTATTTGAGATCCTATTAACTACACTTTTATGCTAGATGGAGATGGCTCTTCAATTTCTTCACTGTATCTCAAAGTTTGTCTTCAAAGGTGGAGCTAGCTCTCCTGTCTGGCTAACACCTTCCTGATAGTTCCCTGGCACGTCAGGATATAAGCACGGCTCCATAATAAGTCCAAGTACCTTTGTGTTGCAGCTGTGTGTCCAGATGGCAGATAGAATACTGTCTCCAAGCTACACTAATCCTGTTGCTTTGAAGGTGATGAACTGCGCAATTCCAAGCATATTTGTGTGTTGCTGAAAGAAAGAAGAATTTTCAGGAAATTCAGGAGAGACATCTGACTCCAAAATGAGCTCATTCTCCAGACCAGACATGGGGCTTGGGTCAGTCTCAGCCTTTAAGGACCCAGTTCTTGGTTATTATAAATCCATGTGGTTCTGTTGCAGTTCCTAAAGCAAAACATGTACTAGCTTATTGCCTGGGTCTCATCTGTGCTTATGTCTCACTTATTTTTAATCACACTGAATCCATCCTCCTAGGCATCATCAATGGTTCAAAATACTTCCAGGCAAACTGACCTGCAAATCCCAGGGAAAGACTGTTGCACTGGTACAGAGAGTTTTACAGGAATTTTGCAGTGGTTAATGGTGAACTAAGAACGTACTGGTTCTTCTCTTTTCAACTGAAAGCCTAGCATGGAGTTTTTTTTAGTAGGGGGAAGGAAAAGGAAACATCTACTTTCAGGACAGTGTCCTCTCCTTCCCCATCCCCTCCCTGCCAGAAAATGTGTTTGTAAAACCTTAATACACTGAATTTTGATAGGATTTAAAGGATCTGGATTGTATCAGTCTGTGATAATTCCTTTCACAGTGTTGCTCAAGGATCAAATCAGGTGAAAAAGGGCTTTTGAAAAACAAAGAATGTGCAATGTGGGCAGCTGTGAGGCTGTGGGCACAATTTACCTTAGTGCCACCAGCCAAACATTGAAACGTGTTTGCGTGGTACTTTGAACAAATCAAGACTTAAATCAAGATAAGTTGCTGCTTTACAGCAGTGTAGCAACCTATAAATCCTACATTAAGGAGCCAAACACAAGACGTGCTTGCTTTGTCCTGAAGTCCTTACGTGTTGTCCTGCAAATACTCACTGTATTATTTCCAATGCCAACCACTGTTAAGGATGGCATGACTTGTCTTGTAAGTCTCTGCTGCTTGATTCAGCAGTGTTGTGACCTAAGAGTTATATTGCCATGATGTACAAAACACAGTAGTTCTTACACAAATCCATACATTCCAATTGTATGTTAGTCCTGGACTAAAACTGAATAGTAAAGCACTAAATAGTGGTGTTTCTTCTGCTCAAAAGGAGTGATGTTGAGGCTGCAAATCACACTCCTGAATGCAGATAACAAGGTTGTGGTGTGACTTATTACAGACCTGACTTTCATGGTTATCCCTGAGGACTTGAAAAAGATCAGTTATTGCTCATATTTGTAAATTCTCACATGAATAGTGCAGTGAGACTTCAAGTGATATTTAAAAAATTAATTCAATATTATAGTAGTGCCTGTTCAGCATTCTTGTCTTGTGTTAGGCAGAAAACAGTAAGCCTGGCTACAATAAACAGGGGCGCCTGCTCAAGGCAATATTTGTATTAAGTAAGTTGTGATTTCTTTTGGGAGAACATTCAGCACAAGCTCCCTCTTGTACAGCGTTGTGCTGAACGTGTCCTACAAATCTACCACACATAGCTTTGCTACTATTATGCTTTATTTAATTTAGTAGTCCTAAAACTGCTTCTGGATTACACCATCTTTCGTTTTAGGCAGATTGTGAGGATTCTAGAAATGGGCAGTCTGTTGTGAGGTATCGGCTGGTTCATGTTTAATTAGATAGTGCACACTCTGGGTAATTAATTTATTTTTCTTGAGGCAATGGATCCTTCCTTTCCTCAATGGTTCTAATTCTCCTACTAGGCTTTTATAGTCATATTCCTGTCAGTAAAGCTGAATCTCACCTTGTTCATTCATAAGAAAAATGGAACTGAGGTAATGTGATGATACAAACACAAACACCCTTTATTTAGGTATTTTGTTCCAAAACAATTAGAATGTCTTGGTCATACAGAACATGATCCTCTTTGTTATCATGCCCTTCTCCAAACTTCCAGTTCTACTTGCTCTACTAATCCCTCCTCTGCATACTCACCTTCTGTTACACTCATTGAATCTGACAGAGAAGCTTCTCACCTGATTAGTTTTTAATTTTTTTAATAATTAAAAAAAATATCCAGCCACGATCACAAAATATCTCAATCATTTCAAAATGAAGAGTCCTTTATGTTCTTCCCAGGGTCTTTTATGACCTCGCTTGTATGTATGACCTTTTCTAATCTTTGTCTGAAGGAATAGTCTTTTTATACCTAGAGATGGAGCTAACCATGGCTATAGCATTGCAATTGCACTGTTTCTATGCAAAATTCAGATCACTGGCCATTTTCTTACCTCTGCAGAGCAAGTTTAACACTACAGTGTCAGTTAGACATTATTGACTTATATTGCTTTTAATGAAATTAAAGGTATTTTGCATTACCTTCTTGCTCAGGGTGAATAGCAGAAAAAAGAAGGCAAATGTGTGATATATGTTGACTCATTTTTTTCTACAGGTTCCCTTAGGCTAAATTATTCCAGTGATGCAATAAGCTTTCTTCATCATCGTTAGGAGTGCTGCAAAACCTCTCATTATGGCTATCTTTATGGGGCAAAGGTGGTGCTGAGCAAGTGTTAATGTAATATACCTGGCACCTGGCAATTGCAATATGCTGATGCTGACGTAAGTGTTCAGCTCATTCTATGTTCTTTCATGAAGACTGGCTTCAAACATTGGAATGGGAATCTGTATAACCAAAACCGTGATCTTGGAAGATCCCTTTCATAGTCACCACAAGGCTTACTTGCAGCTTGTGGTGCCCCAGTGGAAAGGGATATGATGGCAGTCTGGAGCAGTCCGTGGAGAAGAAACCTTAACCAGGGTACTCCAGAGTGCTGCCAAACTTCTGTGCAAACAGGAGGGGTGAGTGGATATAGTCATGGATGGATAGATGAATGGATGGATGGATGGATGGATGGATGGATGGATGGATGGATGGATGGATGGATGGAGAGAAGGAGACCCATGAAGGACAGTGGCAACCGGTCATTGCAGCATTATAAATCGACAAGGAAAGATGAGTGTCACAGCTGTGGTGGTTATGTACCAGGAATGTATACAGCAGCTGGGAGCAGGGCTGTCCATGCCCAAGAACTGGGAATACGTGGATTTTGTGGAGGAAGTGTGGGTGGAAAAGCAAGCCTCAAAGTGCCTGCAGTTAGCAATGTTGATGCACTAGGGGCCCGAGTGTGCTGTTAGTCATGAGACCTCCTTCCTGTGCAGTTAAAACCTGGAGTGTGCTGTAGGCTGGCACCTTCACCAGCTGCCTTCATCAGCAGCCTCCTCTCATTCTGCATCTCTGCAGCTCACAAGCACAGAATGAAACCCCTCCTGGTATATTGCCTGCTTCTGCACAGCTCTGAATTCTCTCTCTCCAGTGCGAGTTTGTACAGCTGCAGGGAGCAAAGAGGGGAGTCCAGGCTGTTTGGCAATGTATGATGAGAAGCAGACCTGGCTGTCAGTGATGTCTTTATCCAGGAAAATTAATAACTTGAAGATTGTGTAGAGGGATATAGAGATGAACAATAGGGGATATAGAAGTGAATAGATCTTTTTTTAAGTAGATGAAAAAAGTCCCTGAGTCTAAAAATAGCTGAGGAAACGAGCAAGAAAAGTGAGTGACTTGGCACAGTCCATAGAAAAGGAGCTATGAGACTGGGTGTTGTAATGTTGAGTTCCTAACCTTGTGTTTGGTTGTCTGGACAACGCTTTCCTCTGCTGTCCTATCTTGAATTTCATTAATTTAATTATTTCAGTGGGAGTAGGAGCAAGACCTTAGGCTGGGATTTTCAAGGACAGTTGAGGGAGTCAGATACTTATGGCTGGTTTCTAGAGTGATTTTGTTGGTTTTGAAACCTATTGGAATGCCAAGATTTCAGTTACTTGTAAATGGTAGCTTAGGCGATTTGAAGTTCCTTTGTTCACCTCCTTCTTGATAAGCAGGAGGTCAGAAGAATTATGTGGACCCTGGTAGAGCTGTCGGTTGATTGCTGTGTTTGTTGGCCATTGCACGTAACTTCTGAGTTCCTTCAATAGTATATGCATATGCTTTCTACAGTACATTTTTAAGAAAATTAAAAATAAATACAAAACTAAGAATTGTGAGACAGGTAGATTTACAACAAAATCACAGTATGACCTACTTGATCCACTTCTTCAACACCTCAAAATGTGTTAATACAATAAGGCTGAAGATCATAAACTCAAAAATTACTCACTGAGGACCTACTGACACCTTGAGCAGAGGAAAGGATAGCCTGTGACTGCATGGATGTACAAAATGGGCTCAAGTAAGGAGTTGATTTACCTTCTTCATCACTCTGTGTGGGTTTCCACCCATCATCTGTTACAGAGGAATTAATGTGAGTAGATCATGCATGGATAACATAGATCCCCCTTTTTTCTCCTGGGTATGCAATGATTTATTGTGCAGCTCAGAGATTAAGGCTGCCAGATGTAGTCAAGCTGAGAGTTGGGTGAGCCTGAGAGTCTCATCACACACCTGAAGAAACTCAGTGGGAAGTGAGAAAAAGAGTGTCAGGCAGAATGGCTGCCTGAGCCATACATACATTACATAGCATGTAATTTCTCTCCCATCTTCATACATTTGTTCAAGGAGCCATGCATGCATGGATGCCGAGGTATTCACATTAAATTTACATTACACAGCAGCTGCACTCTGCATGCAGGTCACATGCGGATAAATGCAGCAAATTCAGAATGCAACTCTCCCTCAAACACGCAATGTCAGCGTAAAGCATGAGAATTAGAGAGCCGCAGCTGAAACCCTAGCCATTAGCATGCAAAGGAGTTCCAGTATCATCAGAGTTCCCTGTGCTTTGTCTTACCATAAATGGATCACGAATAAGACATTCTGAGTCATGGAGGAGAGCGCAGCTCCTGTAGTTGCAGGTGAGTGATGTAAAGATGGCATGGCAACCCCACCACCTCCATCCCAAGGACACAGGCAGTGACAGAGAAACAGTCATGTTGGCTCCATCAGCAGAGCTATCTCAGCAGTCTGTCTGCCTGCACTGAGGCACATGTGCACCTGCAACTATCCTGGCTCTGCTGGGGTGTTGGACTGGGAGTTTAGATCCATCCTAAGGCTTGGGTGGAGAGCTGAGAAAATGCCTTTCTAATGCAACAAACTCCTCCACTGACTTTTGGATTTCTTCTGGAAATTCCATCCAGTATTGAACAGAATTGCTTCACCACAAAAATGCATACATGTAAACATTTATTCATGTTTTCAGAACCGCAACTAAAAAGGGGACAGAGCTGATTTTGAGAAAAAATTCCTTTCAGGATTTGCGGAAAGGAATGGTGTCAGTGGCAAAGATGTTACTGTCCAGCAGGAACTGTGGTGAAACCTACCATGTCTAAAGCTTTTCTATAAGGGTAGGGACACTGATGGCAGAAGAAAAAGGTCATGTTTAGTCTCAGGAAAAGCAAAGCAAAATGCAATTTCCAAATTTGGCCTTTGTATGGGGTTCACTCTAAGAAGAAAAATCTGCTGCTTTCTTCTCTACTTCTGTTGTGGATGACCTGTAAAATAAGCACACAAATAGGCATGCACACGTCTGTCGTTCCAGCTGCAGTTCTGATTAGAAAGATCTAACCGCATACTTGTTCAAGTTACTTTCTAAACCCCTCGTGACTGATATTGTGTTGTTACGTTTCTTGGAAGCAGCCTGCTTCAGGTCGCAGAGTGTAATTAAAGGCAATTAATGCAATTACTCACAACTGTGCTACTGATAATGCTCCAGATGCCATTACAACACTATGCCTCCTGCTGCTGGTCCTCACAGCCTGGCCTTTATGTTCTCCTGGTGTTGTCATTGTGGTTAAACCAGGGGGCTGAAAATGGGAGTACAATTTATTGCTCCTAACTCCCCTCTCTCTGAAAATTTCAAGTGTGCTAGGCAGAGCTTAAACCCATTTGTTTACTCACTGACTGAGGAAGAATAAGAAAGATTCTTATTCTCTGTGGAGATTGCCACAGAAAATGGTCACACTTGAAAGGTTATAAAAAAAAATATAAAAATATGTTTTACAGTAGTCTGTTTTACAATTAAACATGTACTAAATCTGTTTATTTCTACTAATGCATTTTACAATTATGGAGTAGCTTTTCAAAGGGACTATAAGTTTAGGCAGTAAAATCTGAAAGACTTGAATTAGCTGTGAACTTCAAACTTTTCATTTGCAATTCATGCCTTCATTTCCCTTTTGTCTCAGCCACTGCCAAGTAATTTACAGTTCAAGAAAGGCTAATGGAGCTATAAACAAAGCACAGATGCCTCTCACATTTACTTTATTGGGCTGGGGTATGAAAATAGCCACTGCTTCCCTAGAATGGCACACACATAATTACAGAAGTACCTCAAGTCTCCTGCTTATCTGCAGGTAAACTGTACATCATCTTTCATCTTCAGTGGGGTTCACTTAAGCGGCTGAAACCTACCTGAATTCACTCCCTGCCCTCTGAGTTTATTTTTGTAAAGTGAGTGTTGGTCTACTGGGATGATCATTAAACTCATTAAGGCTAAAGAAGGATTGACTGCTCTAAGCTCAGTTTTAAAAGCTGTCTCAGATAGATAGCGGGATATCTTTGGATCCCCTTGTGAGCCTGTCAATCACTGCAAATACATTAAAGTTCAACATTTCCCACTTGCAGCAGCATGAAGCAAAAATACCTCAGCTGAGCTGAATGGTTTTGAAACAGTTTTATAGCAATGCAGTTGTGACTGAGTTCATTAGCACCAGGTCAGGGCTGCCTCCTGTTCTCCTGGGCCTTTCCCAAAATGCAAGCTCAGCAGTGCTGGAGCCTGGGCAAACAGCACTATCCTGTTGCAGCTGATGTCTTCAAGTACAGCCTGCCTCCAGGGCCAGCTCCTGCTCCTGCTGCTGTTGGAACAGGGACATGGGGTGGTCCAGGCAAGCCAAAAGCTTTGGCAGGGAGGGCTTAGCCCATCTTATTCCTTTCCATGAGTGTGGTTGCAGTAAAGGGGAGTCTGTGTCCTTGGAGAAACACAGTTGGATCCATACAATGTTTCCTTTAGAGAAGGCTGACTATGAGCAGGTGCTGGTAGCTGATGGTCAGAATCACTGCCAGGAGGTGTGTTAGTGCACACCTGGGTATTTCAGGACACAAGTGCAAATAAGCAGAGGTCAGCTGGCCTGGACGTGCACCTTGCAGTTCATTCCCCTGTTTGCTGAAGTTGTGTTTGCTGGGTCTGGGGCCTTGAAGGGCAGGCAATCCTATCAGACACAACTGGGCTCTCTGCAAAGCTGAGGCTGATCTTCAGCTGCAATGAATAGGCAAAGAAACTATGTCATGTATGTACCAGCCAGAGGTAAAGCTTTCCAGACTGACAGTGTTCATGAGCCCTAATGTTAAGCATTTGCATCTCAGCTGAAAAGAGCCATGGTTTGATTTTTAGTTCTGCTCAGAAATACCACTGGTAAAGGATGGTAGAGTTGCAGCAGAGACCTTGGGACCCCTCACAGCTTGGGACCCTTTTCATGCACTCCTGCCTGACACCAAACTTTGCTTGTTCCACTGTGTGTGATTCACAAGCACTTTGGAGAGCAGACATTTAGATGGGTGATCTGGCTATAAAGGGAGGTCAAAACCCAGATCTTTAATGTAGAATTTAGTATTTCTAATACTAAAACTACTTTACCAACATAGGGCATTGTTCCATTGCTACATTGTACAACCATATAGTACCCAGCAACTCTCAAGACTTTCACCCTCTTTATGGTTTCTCTTATCCATCTTGGCAGAGTGTATCAAGCATAAAACAGGTATGCACCTACTGCTCTCAGTTCCATTTCATTTCAGCTGCTCCACTTCAGCTCCCATTCCTATTGTCCTCAAACACACAGTGCCCAGGTGGACTAAGGAGTACCTGGCTGGGCATTGGAATCCCTGGCCAGCCCAGGAGCACCACAGTGCAGAAGCCATCCCTCTAAGTGTGGTCAGGAATGTCACCTTAAGTGTCATTGCAATGTACAAGTGAGCAGGAGTTTTCCTACTGAATTCAACTACACCTTCTTTTCAAATTTAGAGCACGCTCACTACAGTGAACTGACTACTGGAAGGAACAAGGTAAGAAATAACATGCCATTGGGGACAATGAAGACTAGGAAGATCTACAACTTGAGTGGTTCCTGAGCCACTGAACAATCAAGTTCACTGAACAATCCCATCTTCTAGTGTTAGAAACAGAAGATAGGACGTGAAATGTTATGGTAATCACCAGTTTATTGGAGTCAAGGTTCTGTTGACTTCAGCCTTGCTTTCGTTTCATTGTTGTGAGGCTCCTGAACACCCCAGTGGGACCTGACTGATGGAGGGTACAGCTAAAACTAGAATAGCCAGAGCACAGTCTGACACTGTGCTTAATGTCACCCCACCCTGCACAGGTGTTCACAGCAATGCTGACATTTTGTGTCAAACTCAGAGAGAAAGGGAAGATAAGGAGGACTTGTGATTCCAGCAAGAAGAAGAACTGAAGTTGTACAGGGTGAGCTGTTAGCAATCATCTCTGGTCAGTCCGTTCTGCTGTGCAGACTGGGATTTGAGCTACAGCTCTGAATTTTCTTTGTCTGCCTCTGAGTCATTGCCAAACACTGACAAGAACCCCTGATCTTGATTTGGCACATTGAAAAACAAGCTGTTTGTTCTCTTGGCTCTGTAATGTACTTTGGGTTTGACCTAGAAAGTTCATATCTGGTGGAGAAAGAATGCTTCACTGCCTGGTATTTTTATTTTTTGTCGTGATAAAGTTACCAATCATACAGAAACTTGGAAAAAAATGAGTTGCAGAGATGAATCAGCAGAGCTTGATTGGTATCAATTTACAGGCCTTGACTAGTGATCAAATAAATTAAATTCGCTTGCCCCATTACTTCTGATTCATCTAGTTTCTCGGTGGGTAGTTATAAAAAATCACAATTCAAAATATTTATTGTGTCAGTGTTAAATGCATTCTGTATTTTGCGTTTGGAGTTTGATTTCAACAGAGAAGCTCTAAAAAAACTTTTGTCTGTTGGTGCTCCCTAGTGGTGAAATTTGCCTTCAGTGAAGCTGCAGGAATTTTGCTAGTGATTGTCCAGTTCGGTATCTTAATTGCTTTACGTCGCTCAGAAAGCCTTTTTGGGGGTATAAAGTCATTCACACGTTGCAGGCTTTCAGGACTGTGCTTTCGTGTAGCACAGGGCCTTTATGATGTGAAAAATGGACACTGAAGCAAAGAAAATCCTTTTTCCTTCCCAAGCTTTTCTCAGTACTCTCCTTAGCATTAATGTGCGACATGAACTGTCCTAAATAGGGTGAGATATGCCATTCTTGTTCTTTTTCTCATTCTGTGTCTGACAGAAAGCTAGGCTAAATGCAGTGTGTTTGGCTCCATGGCTCCCCATAAATGTGCCAGGCTGGGGACAAAGCATTTGTGGAAAGGACTTTGATAAATACCTAACTGACCTCACTTGTGGGTTGAACTTTATGAACTTGAGAAACATCTGAGAGTGGAGGAAATCCCACAGCACAGGTCAATCCCTGCCTGCAAAACAGCTGCCATGTGCCACAGCTTCCTGCTCCAGGGAAACTACCACTAATCCTGGTCCAGGACAAGGCTGACTGTTTAGGTTCTACAGAGAAAGGAAAATTGTCGAAGGACTTTGAAAGACCCTGGAGAAAGCAGTGGAGCCAGAGCATCACTGCTTTTTGCCCAGAGGAAGTGAGCCTGGGCAGGGAATGGGCACACAGAAGTAGTGGTTAGGAATACACCCAGTTCCCTTCACCTTTTACGGGTGGCGTGGCTTTCAGATGCTGTTTTAATCAAACAAGGTCACTTACCAGATGCTTTGATAGATGATTATCAAACTTGTTTGATAGTAATTATCATTGTTTATCAGGGATCCTTTTTGCTTCATACCGTTTCTTTTGAAGCTTTCTCTATCCTTTTTTTTCCTGTCAGACAAGATATTATCTTCCTACCTTCAGTGTTTCCAGCACCACACTACCTCTTTCAGGAAGGTGAGATCTACCAGCAAACTGGCTGGAAGCAAATTGAAATAAATCTGTGGAACCTGTAAAGGAAAATTTCACCTTCTAGTAGTTGCCTTATGTACACACATTACTAGACCTTCCCTCCGCGTGCAAGAAAGCTCAGTACAGCAGATGACTCTTGCAGTTGCCAAGTGTACTTCCAGTGGCCTGGAGCAGTACCTTCTCCCCACATACTTTCCATAATTTGAGGCAACTTCTGAGAGGTGTTCCCCAGGCAGCATCCACAGCCTGCAGGCAGGCAAAACACACCCTGGCTGCCTCATTGCAGACAGGGAATAATTGCTGGTAATGGTGGGGAAGTCAGCTGTGACACAAGATGCTGTCTCCTGGACTGTAGGTGTGCTCGCAGGTACTCATGATGCCACCATCTGAATTGAGCAGTGATACAGCTGCAGAGTTAGTTGCATAAAAATACAGGTATTTTCTTCTCTCTTTTATTTAAAATACCTGCTCAGCTATGGGGTACAAGTGCCTCACAGCTCTGTTGTCCCTTCTGTTTTTGCACTCCAGAAGTACCATTTCACAACTTCCATCATGGCTGCTGGGTGAAGTCCTAGGGATTCCTGATCTCGAATCCTATTCACTGTCTCAGACCTCAGCAACCATCTCTCACTCCAGTGCTCCAGTGCCTATGGTACCAAAAGAAAGTGAATTTGTTTAATGACTTGTGCAATCACTGCCATATGACAGACAACGGTGTAGGATGAAGTGATGGTGCCATCATGTACATTGATGCTCATGGTCCAGCACGAACCATGGGCCAGGTTGATGAAGCAGAACAAGAGCATGTACCAAAAAGCTGCCATCCCTCTCCTGCATTCACTCCTCTGTGGCTGCGGACACTTATGGTAATCTGGGTGGTCCTTAAAAGCCTTGATGGAACAAAAACCATTCATTTTTGTGAAGGTGGAAGTCACGTATCTCGTTTGGATTGCACAGGAAAAACTTGCCCTTTATAGCTCCTCCATGCTGAATCAGGGTACACAGTTGTAACTTTTGCTATGTCCTGACACATGAACCCCTCTTTGAGTTTTCCTCCACAGAGGAATCCACCATGGTAAATTGTGTGTTTACAGAATTCAGAAATCATACAAAATATGTATTCTATATTATACCTGTAATCATGGCTGGGCTTCGCGAACGAAGATTTGGGAAGGCTCTAACCACATTTGTTACAGGCACATTGGTGACTTATGAGGCCAATACGAGATAGACATATCCGATTGCAAAAGGCACAGTAGAAAGACTCTTTAGATGGTAAATTCTGCAATACACGATTCTTTCTGCATTGCCTTTTCTTCTCGAGAGTGATCCTGCGTGTGTTCTCAAAGGAGACAGCTGCGTTATAGATGGTGTTTCTCCAGGCCTCCCGATTGGAGGGCAGAGTAGACCAGTTATGGTGATCAATATGGCCAAGGCTGAGATGTTGTTTCAAGGAGTCCTTGTATCTTTTCTTCGGGGCTCCTCTCTTGCGGCAGCCAGTGGCAAGTTCACCATAAAGCAGGATCTTAGGGAGGCGGTGGTCCTTCATCCTGGAGACGTGCCCTGCCCATCGCAGCTGTGTTCTCATCAACATGGCTTCTATACTTGTGACTGCTGCTTGCTCTAGAACAGATGTATTGGTCACAAAATCTGACCAGTGGATGTTTAAGATTGTACGGAGGCAGCGTTGATGGAAGCGTTCTAGGAGACACAGGTGGTGGCGGCAGATGACCCATGATTCGGAACCATATAAGAGAGTAGACAGCACTATGGCTCTGTAAACACTGATCTTGGTACTTTTCTTCAAGTGTTTATTACGCCATACTCTTTTGTGGAGTTTTCCAAAAGCTCTATATGCCTTTGCTAACCTGTTGTCTATCTCTCCGTCAATCTTACCATCCGAGGAGATGAGGCTGCCTAGGTAATTAAACTGTTGGACTGATTTGAGCTCTGATTGGCCAATGGTGATGTGGGGATGATGGGGGACTTCCTGAGGTGCAGGTTGATGGAGAACCTCTGTCTTCTTTAAGCTGACTTCCAGCCCAAAGAGCACAGCAGCATCTGCAAAGCAGGATGTTAAATGCTGCAGGGCTGCTTCTGTGTGGGCGACAAGGGCGGCATCATCAGCATAAAGCAGCTCCTGGACAAGATGGTTTAAGGTCTTGGTGTGGGCCTTCAGTCGCCTTAGATTGAATAGGCTTCCATCAGTACGATATCGAATGTAGATACTGTCCTGATCATCGAGGTCTGCCATGGCCCTTTGGAGCATCATGATAAAGAAAACTGTGAATAGGGTAGGAGCGAGAACGCAGCCTTGTTTCACACCATTCTTAATTAAAAAGGGCTCAGAAAGTGCATTGCCATATCTGACTTGACCGTGTTGATCCTCGTGGAGTGAGATGATCATTTTAAGGAACTTGGGGGGACATCCTAAACGTTCCAAAATCTGCCACAGACCTTTTCTACTCACAGTATCGAAAGCCTTGGTGAGGTCGACAAAGGTTGCATAGGGACCTTTGTTCTGTTCCCTACACTTCTCTTGCAGTTGTCTGAGAACAAATACCATGTCTGTGGTGCTCCTGTTGGCTCTGAAACCACACTGACTTTCAGGAAGGATTCCTTCTGCTATAGCGGGTATCAGTCTGTTCAAGAGTATTCTTGCCAGGATTTTGCCAGCAATGGAGAGTAGAGTAATACCACGGTAGTTTGAGCAGTCAGATTTAATTCCTTTCTTCTTATACAAGGTGATGATGACTGCATCACGAAGGTCTGATGGTATTTTGCAGAGTTCCCAACAGCGCACCACGAACTCGTGAAATTTGGTGTGGAGTGCAAGGCCCCCATGTTTCCAGATTTCAGGTGGAATTCCATCAATCCCAGCTGCCTTGCTGATTTTCACCTGCTGTATGGCCTTGAGGGTTTCTCCTAAAGTGGGAGCAGTATCCAATTCATACTTTACTGGTTGTTGTGTGATGGACTGAATTGCTGAGTCTTGGACTACGCGGTTGGTACTGAAGAGAGTCTGAAAGTGTTCAGACCATCGATTCAGAATGGAGGTTTTATCTGTTAGAAGCGTTTGACCATCAGCGCTGAGTAGAGGGCTTTGTACCTGGTATGTAGGCCCGTATGCTGTTTTCAAGGCCTCATAGAAACCTTTCTATGTGTTCTCATCAACATGGCTTCTATACTTGTGACTGCTACTTGCTTTAGAACAGATGTATTGGTCACAAAATCTGACCAGTGGATGTTTAAGATTGTACGGATTGTGATCACCTGTATCTGCGCATAATTGAGTTTTTTCAGCTAGATTGGTCCACCACTTGTTCTGGATGCAACGGAGTTTCTGTTGGAGCTTGCTGCATGCAAGACGAAAGACTGTTTTTCTTGCGTGACAGGATGGCAGTGCAAGGTGTGCTTGGTGGGCGGTTCTCTTCTTCCTCAACAAGTCCTGGATTTCTTGATTGTTTTCGTCAAACCAGTCCTTGTTCTTCTTGAGGGAGAACCCTAAGGATTCTTCGGAGGATTGCAGGATGCTGTTTTTAATATGGTGCCAAATTGTTTCAGGAGAGGAATCTGCAGAATCTGTGGAATGGTTTTCGAGCCTAGTTTGAAGGTTTGCCTGAAAACTGTCTCTAACTGTGGCTGATTGGAGATTGTTAACTTGGAGTCTCCTCCTTGGGATATTGCCCCTTTTAGGTTTGAATCTGAGATTGAAGTTGAGTTTACAGCGCACAAGCCGATGGTCTGTTTGGCATTCTGCGCTGGGCATCACACAGGTATGGTGGACATCGCGAACATCTCTCCATCACACCAGAACATAATCAATGAGGTGCCAATGCTTAGATCTGGGGTGCATCTAGGTTGTCTTCAGACTATCTTTCTGCTGAAAGATAGTGTTAGTGATGGTGAGCTGTTGCTCCGCACAGAATTCTAGCAGAAGTCGACCATTATCGTTGCAGTTTCCAACACCATGCTTGCCTAATATTCCTTTCCAGGCATCAAAATTCTTTCCTACTCTGGCGTTGAAATCACCAAGGATAATGACCTTATCATTTGCAGGCATCTTTTGGGTAAGGTGGCGCAGGTCAGCGTAAAATTTGTCTTTTTCAGCAGGGTCAGCTTGGAGGGTTGGGGCGTATATACTGAAGAGGATGATGTGTTGGTTGTTGTTTAGTGGAAGGCGTAGGGAGATAATGCAGTCAGAGTGACCTGTCGGCAGATTTTCGAGTTTAGGAAGAATGGAGTTTTTGGTCATGAAGCCGACTCCTGAGAGATGTTTTTCTGTTCTGGGCTTGCCTGACCAAAAGAGTGTGTAACCAGCACCATGTTCTCTGAGGCTGCCTTCTTCATGAAGGCGAACTTCACTGAGAGCAGCAATGTCGATGTTGAGACGAGCCAGTTCACAGGCAATTAGGGCAGAACGTCGCTCAGGACGTCCACTATCCACAGAATCGAGCATGGTTCTGATGTTCCAACATGCTAGAGTTAATTTAGGTACACCTTTGGAGGTAGGTGCGTGCCTTTGTCTTTTGATCTTTGTGCGACCGCATTGGAAGAAGATGCCCGTCGGTCTGCGGTTAACCAACCGAGTGAAAGTGGAGATGAGCTTTGTTTAGGCCACCCTTTCTAGGCCCCTCTCCGAGTGGAGCAAGCAGTGCTGTCCTTAGAAAGGCTGCTTGGTCGTTCAGGGTGCTGCCCCAAGAGACTGTCATCTCCAGTCAGTCTCAAATGACCAATATCCTGAACCGCCTGCATGCAGGGTTGGGTCTGCGGCTGCCAGTGCACCTTTCACCTGCCGTTTCAACCCTCGCCCGTCGCTACAGGACTTTTTGCATGTGGGTAAAGCCTTCAAGCCTGCGCAATGGATTTTTAGGTGAGATGCAGTATGCGCGGAACTGAACCCACCCTTTAATCCTGAGGTTCATCTGCCAGGGCCGAGTGAGCTTGGACGGTGGCAGCGAGGTCCTCAGGACATAGGTTTGATTAGAGTAACCTTCTCTTAGATGGATGGCCTTACAGGGCTAAGCGAGCTCCATCTGCCTGGGTTTGGGATTAGAGTTGTCCTTCCCCTAGGATGACTGCCAGAAGGCTAACGAGCTCATCCTACCCACAGATTTATTGTATCCGACCTTACAGTTTTGACCTGTCTGGCATGGGCGACCCTACCGAAGGCATGTACCATCGCCAGCATAGCTCGCAACCACATAGGGGTACACAGGCTGCATTCCTACTATTAGAAACGATTAGAGCAAGTCTTACACTACCTAGTTTTCTGCCATCTGTCTATATTCAATCCCAGGGAAACACCCAGGATCAGCCCTTTGTCCTGACCAACCTTTCAGGATGTAACAAATAAATCCAGGACATACCAAATCTTGGGCGGCCCTGCGCGGGACCGGGGGCGGCCCCCCGCGGCCACGCGAGAACCACCTGTAATATAATTTAATATAATTACAAATTAAATTATAAATTTTATGAATTACAGATTGGTCTAGACAGCCTATGCAGGAGTGATGCAAAGGGACTGCCCCAAGATGCTGCCTGTGTCTGTGGGCTCAAGCTATGGGCTGCCTGCTCTGCACATAAAATAGGAATACCAGGAACGGAAAATGCTGTTTTCTCCATGGACAGGCCTCAGGGTATGTGTATAGGTTTCTGACTGCAGAAGGGGAAAGCAACATTGGAGACTGCCTGGCCCAGTAGCAGGGAGCTCCAACTATTACAACTATTACAACCAGTATGAAGAAGGGGCATGTTTCTGACATCAGAAGAGGCTAATGGTTTTCAATTCTGGCAGTTTCAACTGATTTCCAACCCTTTCAAGTCAAGAAGAGACCTTTCCTGGTACATCTTTTAGGAGATTTTTTTTTTCTCAACCTTATTGCAGGTTTGTTCTGTCTTACCTTATTTGGATACATGAAAAACTCAATGATAACTGTGTTGAGGAAATTTTGCTCTGATTTGTTCCTGTCAAGCTTAATCACCTTAATTTGAGTATTCATAGGGTTGTAGGAAGGCAACTCTGTACATATGTGATTCAGGTTTTCCTGAGTACAGCACAGATTAGATCTATTTAGCAGAGAAAACTTGGTGGGAGGGGGATGCAAGGCAAAGAAAAAAGTCCATAATTTTGAAATTAATTTCAAGCATTTTTCAAATGAAAATTTCTATTTTTTCTTGAGAAGGAAAAAAAAAGACAGGAAAAACCCTTCCCCATTTAAAAATATCAGTCATCATAAATGCAACTTTTCATTAAAAAAAAATAGGGGGAAGTAGGTATTTTCTATAAAATGTTAAAAAGGCAATTTTCACTATAGCTTTGACATAGATTTAAATTGATCTCTCATAAATATAATGATCAGAACATGTTTTACTGGTCATTAATGATGTCATTCATTAGTACTTGTGAAGTGTTAATCAAGAAACAAAACAGTTAAGTGAATCACTTGTTCCGTATAGTAGGCATGCTTTAGATGCAAATTCCTCAACCCACAAGCAGTTTGAATAGTAGCTACTTAATGATAGCTTTTATTTATTCTGAAAGTGTTGTAAAGTAAGATGATGTTTACCTTTGCTAATACAAGGTGTGGGCCAAGCAGCCCAACTCATGCATCTTCCTTCCAGCTGTGCACTCAAATCCCTATCTAAAGCTGGGTGCTTCTGACCTCCTTCCTTCCTTCCTTTCCTTCCTTCCTTTCCTCCTTTTTTTCTTCCTTTCCTTTCCTCCTTTCCTCTTTCCATCCTTTCTTCCTTTCTTCCTTTCCTTCCTTCCTTCATTTCCTTCCTTTCTTTCCTTTCTTCCTTTCCTTTCTTCCTTTCCCTCCTTTCTTCCTTTCCTTCTTCCCATCCTTTCCTTCCTCCCTTCCTTCCTTCTTTGCTTCCTTCCTTCCTTCTTCCGATTCTGCTTTCCTCCTCCCTTGGTGGCTCGTTTGAAAAGCAGGGTGCTGCGCAAAGGGTGGCTGACTTTCCACCCACCCTCCATGAGGGTGGCTGAGTACTGAGTGAAGAATGCCTGTTATGCAGTGTTGGTTCCCTGTCCTCTCCTGTGCCGGTAAGGTGGCCCTTACAAGCATGGAGCCTGGGATTTAAATTCTCCATAATTTTATTTTTCCACTGTGTGGTAGATGAAACCCTCTGTTTAAGCATTTCAGTATCTGGCAGAAGGGGTGGTTTTTTTTTTTTTGGTTTAGGGGAATGTACCTGTGCTGTGGTTGTGCTGGGGCAGTCCTGTGGTTGTGCTTCAGTGCTTAGTCCTGGGCTACTACAGATGCACCAAATACTTCCAGCTTACCAATTAAACTCGGTGAAGCAGCAAATTCTGTATAAGAGAGAGAATTCCTGACTTCATTCAACAAAGCACCCAGAGAAGGAACCAAATTCCAAATCCTGCCTCATAAAGTCTGAATCTGCATATCCAGTCCTTGGACAGAAATAATTTTTCTCCACAGGTGCTGCTGTTTCGCAGAATCCTCTGTGCTGATACAACCTCTCTTCTCAAATCTTTTGGCTCTGCTCTTCAATCCCATATCTTCTTCAGATCTGGAGTGGCAGCAGGGAGGAGGCAGCAGCGTGGGCTTCCTGGTGAAGCAGAGCACAAGCGACGGGCGCCTGGCTGCCAGCAGGGTTGCCTGCCACCACTGTGCCATACCAGCGGCACTGCCACCCCTGTTCTCAGACAGCCCAGTGATGGATTGAGTATATAAGATATTTCATGGTTCATTTTTCTTATTGCCACAGGATGTGTCAAAACAGCTAAGTATTGAAGTCATTCAGATGGCCTTTTGTGCTTAAAGGCATCTTCATTTTTTTTTGTTTGTTTTAATATCCCTTCTCACAGGGAGCATAGAGGGAGGAAAAGCAACTCACTGAATTCTTAAATTTAAGTGCAGGGTGTATTTTCTTTCCACTCCATCCTGATAGGAAATTTTGATCTGCCATATAAGGATGAGAGATTTCTCTTCTGATTTGTTTTCAGGAAGATTTTGGGGGGGTGTGTGAAAAACTATCTGGTGTATAGTATCATTTCATGCTCTTAAAAATCCAGATTTTGTCAGAAAGCAAACACCTGAAACCATGTCTGTAAAATCTGTGTGACATGAATGATGCAGTGCAGTAAACTCTTGCTATTCATCATCCAAAGGACTGGAGGTAGGTTGGTAACAGTCCACAGTTGTGAATTTTATGAGACAGGATGAATGGCTTTTCCCATCTCTGCACCTAGGGGATCTGGAAAACACCAGGGGATGTCACTTAAAATTTGAGAGCTGTTAGACTTCTGTTTTGCTTACCTCTCAGAAAATGTTGTGGTATTTGGCCCCTTCCTTCTGTTCTTTCCCGTTTATAGTTCTAGAGTTTCTCCCTTGAGCAGTGGTTTGTGGTGAAAATGTGGGCTACTCTAAGAGGAGAGTTAGAGGTTGACTTGGGAAGATAACAGAGTTTTTTCTCAGTATGAGGAATTAGATATAGGATGAAAGAGATGAGACATGACCTTGTGAAACCCAGCTAGAAATGATACAATGTCAGGCAGAATACTTGTTGGATTTCTCTGCTCCCTTGGAGATAACATTTCCACATCCTTTGAAAAATGATCTTTTATAAACACATTGCAGCAGAGACAAGGGATGCTATGTTTGTTTTGCTGGATAAATATTTCTTGTAGAAATAATGAAATTGAGGCCATGAATATGTGCACAGACATTTCCAAAGTTTGAGTGTTGTAAAATGGCATGCATCTGTACACTGACCTCTTTGGGCTGCTCCTAATTTGATTCAAGTGCTTTGGTCTTCTGGGAATACTGCACCAGAGGTTGAGACCAGAGACTTGGTAAGGTTCAGCATCAGATGGGCATGAAAGCCTGAAGGACCACAGTCCAGAGGAAGAACATTTTTTGGTGCTGACACTTTTCCATGTGAAAATCAGTCCTAGATGACAACCTTGTTGGCATGAGCCATCATTTGCCATAATGCTGACTGAATTTCTGAGAGCTTGTATCTCTAAGCAGACTTATTTGATTTCTCATACTTTTAAAAGGTCAAGAGGAAACCTTGTGAGTAGCTGACTGTAAGAACAGAAGGTGAACACGAAAACTAGGGTATTGCCTGCTGTTTAAGATGCCCTAACACATCCTGTGGTATAACAGAAAGGTGTACATATGCAAGTGTGGACCTCCAGCCAATGCAGAGAGAGTGAGATTGCTTTGAGGATATCTTGTAGACAAAACTTGTGAGAAACAGGTAAATGAAGTGCAGTCCTGCAGTGACAGGTAGTGAGCTGCTATGCTTGGGAAAAACTGCTTTCTCTAGTCCCCCTGGTTACCAGAGTGCCCGTTTTATTGTTCTGCTCCAGGCCCTTAATTCCTCTCATCATCTGGCCTGTTTGCAGATGAGCGGACAGCTTCCTGGGGCACATCAGCAGCTGCATGTAGTTCTGCCAAAATGTGAGTTAGCAGTGCTCTTTGCTGCGGTGGCCCATCAGTTTCAGGCAACTGAGTTAAGTTCACATGAACTCCCATGTATGGGTGTACTCATGCTGTCCTCAAGCCCTGGCTTTGGTGAGAAGTCTATCAGTGCCTGTATCCACTTAATATTTCTGATAATGCTAACTGTGGCGCTTGCCTGCCAGCTTGTTCTCTAATTACAAATGGCACAGTCTACTTGTACACTGTGTGGTGTGCCTTTCCTTTGTAATCCTTTTAAAATTTAAAAACTCTTTAGTGACTCCTTGTTTTCCAGATAATAAAAAGTGTAAAAGTAGTCTCTCAGCTAGAAGCTTCTAGCTGTCTGCCTTACACTACTGTGAACACTGACTTGCAGCTCACAGGTGTGGTTTGTTTCTACAAGGCTTGAAGAAACCAGGCATCTACTCTTTGGGGTCCCAGTGGGGCTGGAGAAGCTGCCCTCAGTGAGCTGGCAGTGCTGAGGCTTAGAAGATGCCTCTTGAAGGGTAGAACGCAGTATTTTTCAAATAACTTTAAAAATCCCACCCAGCAGCAATGATGGAGCCAGTGATGACTATTTTGATTTCCCATGGCAAGTTTAAACAATGTAATAAGGATCTGGCAGAACATTGGTTTGCTAATTGTATGCTCAAGTTGTGTAACAACAGTTCTTGGCCAAACTCAGAATCGAAAAAAACTTGCAAAAGCAACTGGACATGAAGCTATGCAGGAAGCTCTTGAGTTGTTTTTCTTTTTCAAGGATACATATGACCTTAGATCCCAACAAATTGGAAAATATGTTTTGAGGACTCTGATGTCTTGGCATGTTTCTGCCAGTATAACAGAGAGAAGAGGGATTCAATGCAACATTGCTCTCTGGATGGGATGCATGCTGGGTATTTGGCAGCTTTTGAGTTCTGTTCCGTACTTTGATTATTTTTTTAGGGTGAACTAGTTCCTTGTTTTGTGCTTTTCATTGTTGTTTCTTTTCTGCATGGGTGTATCCTCTCATTTTCCATTTTAATTCCTGCCCTGGCACCTCAGTCATGGGGTCATGCCCATGTTGCAGGACAGAGGCTCTAAGCAGTCCTCGTCTGCTGGCAGCACTTCCCCAGGGTCATTGCCCAGAGCTCACCACCAAGGGCAAAAGGCGAAGAGCTGTAAATAACCCCAACTGTATTTGGAGTTTCGCTTTCTCTGGGAGCCTGACTTTTGGAGAGATGGTGCAAGAGCAGGCAGGTATTTTGCCTTGGCCAGGACATTTCCTGATGAAAGCAGTAATGAATTGTGAGCATGAGCTTTTTTTATCAAATTCTCGGTCTCTTGCCTTCAAACTGAGAGCAGAAGGGTTGTGCAGCTTTATCAGGCAGCACAAGGAGACCTAAAGTTCACTGAGCCACTATGACCTAATGCAAATGTGTTTTGATTCCTCAGCTCATGTTGGGCAGCTGCATTTGTATGAAGAGCTGTTCCTCCACAATGCTTTAGAACATACCTCCAGGGGTGCAGGCGGAGAGGCTGTTTTTTTCTGACCATTCCTGCCACCAGATCGATCTGCTTTCATTAAATAATAACCAAATCAAACAAACTCTCCAGCCTTTCATTTCAAAGACTGCAGCAAACCACACCAAGGTCGCACCAGTCTGCAAAGTAGGCTGACTTTGCAGCTGACTGTCTTACGGTAAGTCAATAATGTAGGGGTTGATTGGGGTTTTTTTGTTGGCTTCAGTGCACACAGGTTACAAGACACATGGAGAAGTCTTCAGTGGGTTTTGTTTTGCTTTTTCTTTAAGATTTTGAATTACCTCTCTCATATATTTTTATGGCTGTCGATACGCTTCTTATGCACTGGTTGGTGTTTTGCTCACTGATGGGGATAAACAGTGTTTTTCTATGTGCAGCACAGTGAAGGAATGAAGAAAGCAATTGTTCTATAGGACTTCATCTCTTTTAAGCTGGCATTGTTGGTGCAAGAAGCCAGAACTCAGGTAAGAGAAAAAAAGGTAATATCTGTTCTCTTCTTGGTCCTCTGGTATGACTGCGCCTTTCTCTGTCTTCAGTTTTACCATATTTTTGATTTAATTATACTTAAATCTCTCTGAAAGACTTGTTCATTGGTGAGTTTTTTGTGTAAAAAGTGCTTCTCACTATGGCAGCTGTGTGAAGACTTACTGCCTTTCTTTACTAAGGGAAGAAGCAATGTTTTGACTTGATGAAATGTTGTTTTTTCTCAGGAAGGTGTCAAAATCCTAACAGCGTATGTGCCCAAAAACGTAAAGTAGAAAACAATTTCAAAATTAATTTCAAACTTTTCAAAATTAAATATTTTTGAGTATTGTTTTAAAATAAATACCTTGATCTTGAAACTTCCTATCGGGTTTTGGTTTTTTTTGAGGTAAACCAAAATTATAATGTTCTACTGTAACAACCTATCAAATCTAGTGTTGATTCAATCTCATGATGAGAGGGGATAAATATTTTGTCTGCAAATTTTTTTTTTTTAAGTTTACTAAGCATTATTACTTCCTAAAGACTGCCTATAACCTTCTGTCTCATCAAATAAAGTTTTGCTGGAGTGAGAAATAGGCTAGATGTTCTGTTTCTACTGCAGATAGAAAATTCAGATGAGCTTTGAATATTGATGGTTTGCAGTTCAACAGGCTAATCAAAACTTTGAGAAGAGAGGATTCACTGCACTAAAACACTTACGTGAGGAGGGCTTAAAGGCATGTGAAAATGAATTGGTTACAGGCTAATAGATGGGGCTACTTACTTTTATGATCTTGTTTGTTGTTTTACATGCTTTATAGGAAGAGTTCTTTCATGTTTTTATATCTAGAAAATATTTTGGAGAATGCTTCTAAGCAGTGAAGAACAATAGCACGTCTTTATTTGTCACATTCAAAATGATTTATGAGCAACTTCTAAAACAGAAACCATGCACAGTCATGGTTAGTACTCCTGATAAATAAGTGACCAAAAAAACCATTGTGACTTCTGGTTCTCAAAGTTATGAACTGAATTACTGCTAAATGTGTGATTGCCCCTTTCTAGATGCACTCTTTAGTGCCTTTGTGTTGTGAAGCAGATTTATATGCATATTGGAAAAGACATCTCTGTAAGGATACTGGTATGACTGTGATAGCTTTTTGAGTGTTTGTTGCCTGTTCGTGTGCTGTAGATGGACACCTTCACCATGGACAAGACTCTGCTAACGCACCTGGTCCTGCTGAGCCTGCTGATTGGGAGTAGCCAGGGGTGCTACTGTGAACATTACCCGTGGGGGGCATGGTCTGCCTGTTCACAAACCTGCAATTATGGCACACAGACCAGGCACAGGTAGGGCCAAGCTATCTCAGTACTTCTATGTTTCTGTTTATTCTCTGTGAAAATACCAGTTCTGGGAAGGGGGACCTGTGTCTGAAGCTCTGCCTTCCACAGTATGCTGAGAAAAATTGTCATGTTCAAGTGTTTACCAGACAAATAATCATCTTTTAATTGCAAGACTTTAAAATTACAAAATTATGTATGTAGAACATTACTGCCCGTGGTGGGGGGATTGGAACTAGATTATCTTTAAGACCCCTTCCAACCCAGGCCATTCCATAATTCTATGGTACAGTGCTTCCAAACAAACCAGTATCTGGAAATATACATAGTGAGTACAGCCAGGTCCTTGAATTCAGCCCCTGCAAGCACACACGGCTGGCATTCAGTGCCCTGTGGTGGGAGCTCTGTCCAGCACAGAACACTGCCATGGGAAGGGTGACCTCCTGCATGGCAAGCCTGCAGAAACTTCCACCCTGCACCATTAGTTTTATGACAACAGTTAAAGTCAAAAAAAGATTCAGCAGCATTAGATTGGATGCAGCTCTGTGGTATAATCTAAACTTGTGATAAATCCCCTCTTTTCCTCCTGGCTCTGTCTGTACCTGTCCTCTGGGATGTCTGAAGTGACATGAATCAAAAAGAATTGCTCTTTAAACTTCAGACATATTTGGATTTTTCTTGTAAGCAACATTCTGCAACTACATATTATGTCTCAACATTTTTAGCTGGGCTCAAATAACTTTGTCAGCCTTCACCCACAGTTAAAGAACACCTACGATCTGTCTATTCTTTCCTAGGATAACTTGTTAATTTTTTTTTTTAGGCAAATAAGAATGGATGAATATTATAGCCAAAACTTCTGTGACCAGCTGTGCAAAAAGCAGGAATCTCGTGCATGTAACCAGCAAACATGTCCTATCAACTGTCAGCTTGGAGACTTTGGCCCTTGGTCAGAATGTGACCCATGCATTAAAAAACAAGTAGGTAGAAAATGTATTATATGCATTAAATGCAAGAAATTATGCTTAAGAGATCTCCTTGTTTCAACTTTATGACAATTGATCAGTAAAATGGCAGTTTAAGTTAAGAAGGGAAATTGGTTATGAATTATACAATAGAAGATGGAGGGAACAAGTTAAAATAAGCAGACCAAATCAGAAAAGGGCGATTGAGTGGAGTAAATCCTTTTATGAGAACTTGCTTCAAAGTTTCCACTGCCATAATTAAAGGTGAGTTTTTCACATAACGAATAAACTAAGCTGTAAAGTTTGCGTGTCTGTTTAAGCAAGAGCAAGTCATGGCATCTCAGCTTAACCATATCATTCTGTATGTTCTAAAGCAAGAAAAATAGAATTTAATCATCTGTTGAAAACAGTTAGCCAACAAATCCTAAGCCCCATTGGCTAGAAATGCTCAGGCTGTATCTTATAGTCAGGATCAGTTTGAGGTTGCTATTAAGAAATACAGAGCACCATTCCCCCAACCTTCACAGTATACACAAAAAAACCCCCAGGTGCAAATGTTTACTCTCTGTGGGACAAAGTCCTAGACAGTGTTTTTTCCTCTTCGGCTTTTGTCTGTTGACTGAGGGTAGACTTAGAGATGAGACAGTAGAGAGGGAAGAAGTGAAAAGTCATGTTCAAGTGAACTGTAGAAACCAAGCAAGCCTTGTCAAATCTAAGGTTGTAGAGGGTAGAGGAGAGTGGAGTGCAGATTGTTTGGGGTAGTTATATGTCTGGTGGGTCTGAGGTTTGAAGCTGACCATGATAGCAGCTCTGAGGTCCTGTGCAGACACAGCCTACAGCACTCTGAAGGTACCCCACAGCTTCAGAAATCAGTTCTTGAAAACCAATCCTGAAACACCTGTCAGACATCATAAGTATATCTTACATACATATATTACTTTCTGATGCCCATACAGAGTGAGAAAGCTGTTCTAGATGTGAGATGTGAGCCACCCACAACTTCCTGTCTTGCAACTGAGATAGACAGTGTGAGGGCAGAGCAGGAAACAGTGAGAGACTGGGAGACAGGAAGTTTCAAGAGCTGGAAGGGAGCATTTTTCTCAATTGAACTGATTTCAATATCCCCTTAAAATCTGAGGGTCTTACCTTGCATCCATATATAAAAGCATTAATTTTTACTAATTTTAAGTATTGATGCAACATATATGCTTCTTCAAGCAAAAGGTGCTTTTTTTGGACTATAATCCATTTTCCCCTCCAAACTATAAAGATCATTGCTTGTGATCCTTAACAACCAACAGAATGGATGATGTGATTTACAAGGTAAGAGTGAAGACTAGTCAAGCAAGTTCCCACTGAGGGAGAGAGATGAAGAAATGGGAGCTCACTCAAATAATATAGTCAGTGTTATGGGTCTGACATGGAGTACAAAGAAGCATCCTCTGAGGCCTGAAAGCCTTCTGGTGTTGTTCCCCACACTCTCCCTTTATAGTCACTTGGTTACTGGTTCTAGAATCTTCCTCCATTTTTTGTCTTCAGGGAGGGAAGTGACAGAACTCTGCAAGGGACCATGCTTTTCCAATGGAAAGAATTCTTAGAGATGGAACTGTTCAGTCACATGCAGACAGGTCTTCCAGAAGTCCCTTGAAGTGGATTGGAAAACATATCTGAAGTGCTTTATTGTTCTGCATGGAGGGTACTGACTTGGGGAAAGAAAACCCAGTGAGCTGCAGATTTTGCTCTCAGATCTTTTTTAGTAACAGAAATTTTCAGGAAAATCATTTTTGTCCTCCCCAGTCATCCAGTACTCTTTGGACAAGGGGCCCCACATGTGGGAACCAAGTCAGCTGGTTAGGGGATACATGGCACTGTTCAGACTATTTCTATTTCAATAGAGATGGTAAAGAACAGGAAAAATCTCTGTAAGCTTGTTCACACACACTTCCCTTCTGTACATTTAAAACTGAAGATACAGAGACTGAACTTTTGATTCCTTCAGTGCTGAAGACCAGGTTATCTACTATTTAATCATGTATGCTCCATCAGGGCTATTGATGCTCTTGGATGTCAATTCCCTGCCTGCCTTACCTGGAATGGTAGAATATAAGGACAAGAATAACTGATTATTTCCTTCAGGGCTCTGGTTTTGACTGATCTTCAGCAGCACTGAGGCGTGTGACTCTGCCTGGAGCTACAAAACCTGCTCATGCAAACAACCCTGGGTTATTTCTTCTGCCTTGCAGTTTCGTACCCGGACACTCCTGCGACCATCCCAGTTTGGGGGTCAGGCCTGTACCGAGCCGCTGGTGGATTCCCGCCCATGCTTCCCAACTAAGCTTTGCAACATAGTGGAAGTTGATTGCAAGAATAAATTTCAGTGTGAAAGTGGTAATTAATTGTTTAACTGTTGCATCACTAGTCAAAAGATTGGACACTGAGACAAAAAAGATCCAAATGATCCAGATCTTGCACATTCCGTGCATAAATTCCAGGGAAGAGGGACCAGGGAGAAAAGCCTGTGTAAGGATTTTATATGGCTTGGTAGAAGCTTATGTTTACAGTTTCTTTTGTAAGTAATTAAAAATGCGGGGCCCCCTGGTGGTCTAGTGGTTAGGATGCGGCACTCTCACTGGCCCGGGTTTGATTCCCGGTCAGGGGACTTCCCCGGGCAGATGGAGCTCGTCAGCCCTGTAAGGCCATCCATCTAAGAGAAGGTCACTCTAAACAAACCTACGTCCCGAGGACCTCGCTGCCACCGTCCGAGCTCGCTCGGCCCCAGCAGATGAACCTCGGGATTAAAGGGTGGGCTCAGTTCAGCGCACACTGTGTCTCACCTAAAAAATCCACTGCGCAGGCTCGAAGGGTAAAGACCTTTCCCAATCTTCGTTCGCGAAGACTGGCCATGAATTAAAAATGCAATATCTAGCCTGGCATGTCACTATGATCATGATAGCTAAACAGTAGCACTGTCACAATAATATTTCTTTGCACAAATTTTTCATGTACAAACATACCTATAGAGTTTCTCTGAACACAGATTCTCACTATTTTTATTAGGCTTGTGGCAATTTCTTGTTTGCTTCATTTTAAATATACCTGATTAGCCCCAAAGAAACTTTATCCACACATTCTTTTACCAAACTTAAGATTAAGCCTTTGCGGGCTTCAAAACAAGACAAAACTGGCAGAATTGAAACAACCATTTCTAAATTGGAATAATCCAGGCATTATAGTGCCTCACTGCTGACATCCACAGCAAGTTCACACTTTTACTACGGGAAAAGATAAGACTGCCCTTTTCTGCGTTCAGACATGATGAATCCTTGCTGTTGCTGTTTCTCTGGTGCAGGTCACTGTATTTCAAAAACCCTGGAATGTAATGGAGAAAATGACTGTGGGGACAACTCTGATGAAAGAAACTGTGGAAGGAAAAAGACTGTGTGTAACCGAAAGTATGAGAGCATCCCTGGTGTGCAGTTAATGGGCAGTGGGTAAGCCAAGTTTGTTTATTTTTTCATAAATTTAAGATTGCTATCTCACTAATTTACATAAAGAAGATAATTCCCAGCTAGCATGTGAGAGTATTCATTCAAACATGTAATCTCTCAAATTAAAATTATCAAGAAATTATAAAAATACAATAAAATCATCAGACTAGGACTTGCCCGCTGCATCTTCCAGTGTTACTCTGGCACTGCTGGTGTAGCAGATGAAGACCTGTCAGGGAACACGGCCTCTGAGCAACCTGTCCTGTCTCATAGCACCCAAAATATCATGGATGGGAAACTTCCAGCTCTTGGAAATACTTGCCCATGCAGCGTGTCAAGTACTTCAGAAATTTTGAGGATGTTCCTCAAAAGCTGTTGTTTGTCTGTGTTATATTTCACATGATACCAACCCCTTCCAGGCTACTAATTTAAGCAGTATAAACTCTAAACATGGGATACCTGTCCCATGGAGTCTTGCATTTTTAATTGAATTTTCATCTCAATGTGCTCCAGTAATATCATTTATGGTAGAAATGAACAACTGCTTGTTCTTTTTCCCAGACTGTTTTTAGGTCTTTCTCTGTTTAAGACTGACTGTCTCATGCTGACATTGGGATTATCAGTAGGATGAGATAGTGCTGGAGGTAGGAAACTGCATTGATGCTACTGCATTTTTCAGGTGAATTCAATGTGAATGACAATTTCTTGTAGAGGAGTTTCTTTCAAGGCAGTAACACAACCCAGATGCTTATACTCCTACAAAAGCTTCAATATATCTATATATCATGAAAAGTTTCAAGTCCATATGTCCTTCTGGGGTTGTTTAATCTCTGGAAATAATTTTTTGTTAGGTTTCACATTCTGGCAGGAGAAAGCCGAGGGGAAGTCCTTGGCAACTCATTCAATGGAGGACAATGCACAACAGTGAAGCGCAATGAGACGAGGAAATTGTATCGTGTCCCAGCGAATCTGGAGGCTGTCAGCTTTCAGGTACTCTCAAGCAGCAGCTCCTAGCTGAAAAGCCCTTGCTGTAACCCCAATCCAAATTATGTGCTCAAGTCTTAGGTAGTACTGTGTTTTAGGACAAGATTTCTCAACCTGGTGAGGCTTGAACATGCCTCAGTTGATGTGTAGAAGTGGGATATGTTTTGTGGCTCACTGAATCATATATCAGAGTCAACATGATTGATTTGAGCTTCTCCTGCTTCCCTGTGGCTTTGGATGTGCCTTTGTTCTGACTTGGTGCCAAGGACATCATCTAGCCAGAGGCTTGTTCAAGTCCAAAGCTTATTCTACCATCACTACTGTATCCTTGAAGTACAAAAGGCTGCAGCTCCTAACTCCAGCTTCCTTCCTGTTAGCCTTGGGACAGAGTTCCTCCCTGAGCCATTTCAACCCCTCAGTCCCACCTGTTCCCTGCTGAGCCCTTTCACAGAGCAGCAAAGAAAGAAGGCAGACACCAAGTTTGGGAGGCAGGAGGACAAAACATACACAGTCTGGAGAGGAGGCTTGCAGGACAGGTCAAGGGCAAAATGAACCTGGTTTGTATATCATAAAAAATCTGGGAACTACTGATTTGTCATTTTTTGTTACACATTGATATTTAGAAAATACTTTGAATAATATGTTTGGGGCACAACATCTGGCTGTATACATATGGGCAGGCCCTGAAGCCAATAGGTATTTTGCACTGAGAAGGAGAGAGTGCAGGTCGAGGAAAAAGGCTCAACTAATGGATGAAAACTGAACTGCTGGGTTTTGTCACAATTGTGTGGTGTTAGAATTACTTTAACAGGAACAACTGAACAAAGGATACCTTACTATGCTCAATGGAAACTGCAGTTAAATCGGCCATGACATGTAGACTTTGTCAATAATGGAGAAAAATTACTGTGGGCAGAAATATTCAGAGGGGAAAACCAATCCTTGGTTTGCCCAGGTCTCTTTATAGCTGTGAGGTTCATTAAGTTACTTATGTCAATTTGCAGGACTATTAAGGGTTTGTGAATCTCACCTTTGAGAATGCATCTGTATCTTCTAGCATTTAGAGCAACTTTTGGTATAGAAGTGTCCTTATAGAAGGAGCAGACTTGTATGACTTGTAAAACGGAAGTGTATTGGGAGAATGGACCACCTCACCTCCAAAGGTCCTTGGGAGCCCTATTAATTAAACAAGTCTAGAGGAGGGAAAAAAATCACATCTTTCAAAATTCCATAGGGATTTGCCTGAATTTTGGAAAATAAGTAATTTCTAATCTGATGCTGAAGTTGTCTTGGTGCTTTGCCCAATACCCTCACTAAGGTTTATCAACTTGATTAGGCAGGTTTGCTCACAGTTCCTCGTCACCTGCACTTAGACCATCATGTAGTATGGGTGAAACACTCCAAATATACTCTAAGACTCTCCTCTGGAAACCTGTTCATTCTTCTAGCTGGGAATTAAGAGGAAAGGTCAGAAAACATCAAGCTAGAAGCCACAGGGCTGGAAAGTAGTCATAGTGTGGACATAACATGAATGTCTGAAATTCTTTCAAAAGTGTTGAAACGCTTGTCGGAAATTATTCCTAAACTTTGGGGCATGGAGGTGGGGAATTTTACAAGAAAGTGTTACATGTTTTTTTGTTGTTGTTGTTATACAAATACCTATTAGAATGTCTGCTTCTTGGGTTCATCTTGCCTATTAGCCTTTCTCAGCCTCATCTTTTATTTTCAGAACAGTTTCATAGCTTACTTCCGGGTCTCATATAATCAGACATGTTTTTGCCATTAATAGAAAAACAAAAGGAAATCAAGAATTCATTTCTTAATAGGTTTCTGCTTCAGATTATTATTTGGGCAAATGTATTTTGCTTTACTGAATCTCCAGGTAGTAGATGAAGAGGATGATGTCACATCAGACTTCTACAAGGATTTAACTCCCCTGGGTGATAGTGTTTCTCGAAGTAGTTCATCCAGTCATGGTGCTCGAAGATCTTCTGGTATACCACTTTTATTCTCAAAAAAGACGCGGGTTCAAGTTACATCATCTTCCTCCTTCAAGAAAGCTATTAAAGCCTCATATGAAAAGGTAATTAAATCTTGTCTTTAGTTTCTCTCCTTCGATTGATTTCTGTCTGGTCATTTCAGAACTGAGCTACCAAAGGCTACTTTCCTTATCAAGGCATTGGCCCACTAGAATAATACATTAGAAAATTCCTCTTCTGGTACTACAAGATGTTCTTGCTTGCAACATACCTTCTATAGTGCAACATAGTTTTCTGGGTTTAGCACAGAAATCATAGCCTTATTCCATTTTAAAAAAGCATAGATTTGGCATTATCAGATTGGGTAAACCACTCCTTTTCCTATCCTAATTATAGATTAAGAGGGCACAATACCTAACAGTAGCAGACAACTCTAAAAATAAAGGAACTTCACTCATTAATGTTATACATATGCATGTATTAAGTATTAATCTACATTAGCTCTTTATCTGGTAACTAACTTGCATATTGGAGTCTCATGTTTGCCAAGACACATTTGCTCATAAAGATAATTTCAGAAATAACACATCCACAGAAAAGTTTCTCTCAACAGAAAACATTTTTCCTTAAGGTTCTGCACTTTTAATGCAAGTGAATACTACGGAGTATAAAATTATGTACTTTTATAGTTTAACAGCAATAAAGGATGGGCTATGGGAAAGGCCACAGGACTGAACAAATCTAGGGACTGTTGAAACCCAGAAGTTCTAATGCAACTAGAATGGAGGGGGGAAGGGCGGAGGAATTAGATGATCTTCGAGGTCCCTTCCAACCCAAACCATTCCATGAGTCTATAAAATAACATAAACCCACCAATAATTTCATCTGGTGTTGGCTAAAGACAACACAAGTTAAAAGCCCTTCTTAGTGGATCCATAGCAGGAGTTTTGAGTCTTCCTCATGTTCTCTGCTGTATCATACAGTAAGCCTCATTTTTATCTGTATGTGTGTGTGTGTATGCACATGTGTGTATGTAAATAAATAATATTTGTATAAATTTTATTAATGGGTGTGTGTAGATAGATATGTACTTATGTATGTTTGAGAGACCTAAAAAGGAATTTTTAATACTTTCCTAAATAGTGCAAATAGGAGTTTATATTGATAACTTAAAAGGAGGGGGAACTTACCTGGGCTTTATGAGGTCACATTCAGACCTATAGGTTAAACTGTGTGCATAAAAGTTTCACCTGAACATTCCAGGGTCTTTAGAAGGCCCTAGCCACTTATGCCTTTTTCCATATTGACATGGAAGATATAAGAAAACTTGATGGTTTTTAAGTTTATGTTTGTTTACCAGAAACTTTCTTTAGCTAAGTTGTCTGGTCCTCCAGTATGTCTTCCTGATTTCTGGTCCTTTAATCATAGAATCATAAAATGATAGAATAGTTTGGGTTGCAGGACACTTTTAAAGACCATCTAGTCCAACCACCCTGCAGTCAGCAGGGACACCTTCAACAAGACCAGGCTGATAAGAGCCCCATCCAACCTGGCCTTGATTGTTTCCAGGGATGGGGCATCCCCCATCTCTCAAGGCAATCTGAACCAAAGTTTCATCCTTATCCTAAAAAATTTCATCTTTATATCTAGTCTGAATCTACTCTCTTGAAACCATTACCCCTTGTCCTACCACTGCAGGCCCTACTCAAAGGTCTGTCCCTATCTTTTTTATAAACCTCCCTTGAGCACCAAAAGCTCACAGTGAGGTCTCCCTGAAGGCCTCCAAACTGAATAACCCCAACTCTTTCATTCTGTGCTCATAGGAGAAGTGCTCCAGCCTTCTAATCCTTTTTCTGGCTCTTCTCTGGACCCACTCCCACAGGCCCATGTCTTTCCTGTGCTAAAGACCCCAGACGTGGATGCAGAACTCCGGGTGGGGTCACACAAGGGCAGAGTAGAGGGGCAGAATCACCACTCTTGACTTTCTGGCCATGCTGCTTTGGATGCAGCTCAGAACACGTTTGGCTTTCTGGGTTGTGACTGCACATTCCCAGCTTATGTCCAGCCTTTCATGCACCAGCACCCTCAAGTCTTTCTTGCCAGGGCTGCTCTTGATGGGTTCTTCTCCCAGTCTGTACTCATGCCTGGGATTGCCCAGCTTGCATGCAAGTGCATGGTAAAACCAGCTAAGGATTTAGAATCAATATTTGCCAAAGTGATCTGGAATTTCGTGTCATAACTGAAATGTTAGCTGGCACTGCTGAAAATTCAGAAAGTGTGGCGGAGAAGAGCATCATAATCCAACAGAAGAAGTGATGTATAAATAAGTAATTGTATAAAGTGCTTTATAATGAATCTTTCCTATCTGCTGTTTGGTCATTTGCTCCTGTTTCCTGCCCCTGCTTTTTCTCTTGATCTCTTTGCTTTGGCCTTGGGATATCAGTTTCCTTTTTCACTTTAGAAATCCCTTTTTTCAGTATTTGCTATTCCTTTCCTTTCTGTTTAGTTCAACTCCCACATAAACAGCCTCTAGCATTGAAAAAACACAACAAGCTCTTTCAAAAACGTATATTTTTCCCAACATGTAAGAGATGTCCCTTCCAGCTCAGGATATCCTATGATTCCATGTTCCCAGTGTTTGAACATTCTCTTTTTACCTCTCATTAACAGCTTGACACCTGAACTCAATAAGGTCTTTAACCCTACAATTTCATTTTAGTTTTAGTAGATTGATAAATTGTGGAACTTTATAACAGTGAGTTAGGATCCAAAATACTCACTTCCAGATTAGTTGCAAACAACCCATAGATCATTATAAGGTGAAGCTTTTCCTCTGAAACTTGTGGTTGTCTGATCAATTGCTGGTGCATTTTTTATGGCAAGAATCCTTTCGGATTGGTAGGTGAATGATGAGTCCTATTTTTTTATTGGAATACAAATATTGGAATATTGGCTATATACTCCGAAAATGTAAGGAAACCTTCAAGAACCTCACAGAACTCTTGGAAAACCCACAGCTAGTTTGTTCATGGTTAAAGCATCATGATATACAGGATTATTTAGTTCTTGCAACGTATATCAGGATATACTCTTGGTTCCTCTACTTTCTGCACTTAACTCCCTCTGAAGGTGCTAAGACTGCCCTTTTCTTATTTCTAGAATTCCAACTTTATTAGAGTCCATAAAGTAATTTCTGTTGCAAACTTCACAATGAAAGAGTCAGATCTGCATCTCTCAGACGTCTTTCTAAAAGCACTTAACCACCTGCCCCTGGAGTACAACTATGCTTTATACAGCAGAATATTTGATGACTTTGGCACTCATTACTACACCTCTGGGAAGATGGGTGGTTCCTATGACATTCTTTACCAGTACAGCTCTGAGGAACTGCAGAACTCGGGTACGTAATCTTTAACAAGAAAATATTTGTTTACCAGTTTTTCTTATCACTGCTTTTAGGTCTTACACCACATTCTTCAACAGCAAGAAATTCTTTAGACTCTCACAGACATAGGAATTACTCACCCTGCCTACATACAGAGCAAGAAGAAATTTTTGCTCTATGCTGTCTTAATTTGAAAAGTTCAAGAGATTCTTTATTTGGTAAATGTCACTGTGTTCAGGGAAGCCACTTAAGACATTCAGATTAAGAAAAAGGTATTCCAGCATAGAGTTGTGTGGGACTCAGAGGTCTAAGTGGTACTTTTTGAGATACAGTTAATAAACTTTATGGTATGGATTAGAAATTACTCTAAAATTTTCTCATGACTGCCAGACTGTCAACATGAAAAAGCAATACCACAGAAATGGAAATCAGTCCAACACTCTTTGTACCTGGGGAAGCAGTTGCCTGCAGAAGTGAAGTTTCCAGTGGTGGGTGAGGAGCAGGGAAACCTGCTGGGTCACCTCAATGTAGGAACCTGGGGGCAGGGTGCCTGCCATGTATCATGGTTATGGTGATGAAGCTGCTGCTCTGTGTTATTTCTAGGCCTGTCAATTGATGAATCAACAGAGTGTGTCCGAACAGAAACCACCAAGCGTGTGTTCTTCCGGAAGAAAAAGAAAGTCAGTACCAGATGCACCACAAACAGGATGACTGTGAGACATGAAGGTGACCATGATGAGAACAAGGACCATGTCCTGTTACTTACCCTGAGAGATACCATTCCTCTCAGCTGCTCCAGATGACCTCCCAGCTTTGTTGAGCTATGGATGCTCTTCCACCACTGTCAGAGGAGCCAGTCTGCATCTGATGCAAGCACTGAAATCATCACCTTACTTGTAAATGAAATTATGGTGTAGGAGCAGTCTTCCTCTGCTCTAGAACACCATTATTGGGTAACCCATGGCACTGGTTCTCCAGTCAGTCACAGATCTGACAAACATTCCCCATGGCCTTGGGTCCAGGGCCAGGCATGCTAAACTGGAAGATAAGCACAAGTAGAAATAGGTGTTCGTAGCTGAGCCCCTGATCTTCTTTAAGGGTTGATCAGGGCTCATTGAGAGAGTTGGGCAGCAATAACACACTACCTGACCTTCCCCTCCCACCTTCCTTATGCCAAGCAGACATCTAGGTATAGGAGTGCCAGAAATGTGTCTCAGAAACTGCAGAAAGCTGGTGCATTTTCCACAAGAATGGTAAGAGTCATGTTCTTCATCACTAAAACCAGGGATTTCATCCTGTCCACCATATTTTTGTCCTCATTAGTCAATCAATTTCTGTTACTTAGGTGTTTACAGCTAGGACTAAATATCCTGCCTTGCAGTGTGTTCTAGAGGAGGCATTTTCCACGACTGTCTTATACAGTTCTGAATATCTCCATGGCTCATGTCTCAAACACATGTGGAATCTTATGGCAGGCTGCTGTCATAGTGTCATAGTGGGGATTGTTTTTCCAAGCTTAGACTTCATTTTTCCAAGGGTAGCTTCAAAAAATAAATCTTAATGTATTCTTTTATATCCTTTTACACTTTTTCTTAGAACTCTGTTGTTACATCCGCTGTCTTTGGAGGCCATTGTCTAAAAATACTATTTAACCATTTCAGGTTCCATTTTGGAGTCATCAGAACGGTCAGTCTCCCTAGTAAAAGGTGGCAGGTCAGAGTATGCAGCAGCTCTGGCCTGGGAGAAAAAGGGAGCTTTTCCAGGACACACAGTCTTCACAAACTGGCTGGAATCAGCAAAGGACAATCCTGTGGTGATTGACTATGAGGTAAGAGAAGAACAAGAAAAACACTGAGATAGCAATGACTCACGAGTTAGCAGCTCTTCAGAGAGCTCTGCAGGTGCTCTTTCATGTAAATAGAGATGATGCTGTGTGTGATATGAATGCACATTGTCTCAGTCTAGAGCACACATACATACAGGATTAACATAAATATACAAAATATTTTTTAGGACTACTTGTTTGGGTTTATAAGCCACACCAGGTTTGCATGGTCTGTGGACAGTGGGAGTAAGACCGAGGAGTATGAATTGATTGCTCTGGCACCAGCAGGGTGGCATGGGCAGGGGTTAGTTACTGTGCAGGAAAACAGTGCATGATGCTGGAAATGCTTTTTTCCCCTGTAATCATTCTCTTGTAAGGCATATGTTGCAGAGTATGTCAAATTAGTGAACTGAAAAAAAACCCCTGTGTCTCTGTGCTGCTCATTCAACCCAGCATGCCACTGCTCCTGTGAGTGCACTGAACTGTCTCCCTCCCTGGCTGGCACAGCAGCCCCTCGACATCAGAAGAAAAGCATTTGAGGCAAAAAACAAAACCTGCCTGAATGCAGCATGCAGTGAGGTTTCTCCCGCTGCATCTGCTGTGCTCCTGAAAGCAGTGTAGGGAAGTCTGACATGGCAGATTCTGGATGTAAGCAAACCCCATATCATCTATAGTGTCCTCAATTTTAAGACATAATATCACAGAATATGCTGAGTTGGAAGGGATCCAGAAGGATCATCGAGTCATGCACGGGTCCATCCCTAAGAGTCACACCATCTACCTGAGAGTATCGTTCAAATGCTTCGTGAACTCTGTCAGGTTTGGTGCTGGGACCACTTCCCTGGGGAGCATATTCCATTGCCCAACCACCCTCTGGGTGAAACACCTTTTTCTATCATCTAGCCTAAACCTCTCCTGACTCAATTTCAGGCCATTCCCTTGGGTTCTGTCACTGCTCACAACAAAGAAGAGATCAGTGTCTTCCCTCCCTTCCCCTCATGAGGAAGTTGTCACTGCAATGAGGTCTCCGCTCAGCCTCCTCCAGGCTGAACAGACCAGGTGACCTCAACCACATCCCACTTGGTTGATTTTCCCGTGGTTCACAGAGCCCTAAATTGGGGAAATAAAAGCAGTATGAATGGGATAATATAGATGTATAGCACTGTCATGCTCCTTTAAAGTATCCATAACTTTCAACATATCCAACTCCTGTGTGATATAGTTTCATATGTAGGCTCTAGTGCCTTTAAAATCCTTCTGTTACACCCAGAAGGACCCTGCCATGTTAAGGTAGCTGCTTACTGAACTTGTCTACCAGGTGTCGCCCATTGTGGATCTGGTGAGGAACGTGCCGTGTGCTGTGACCAAACGCCGCAACCTGAGGAGAGCCCTGAGGGAATATGCGAGCAGGTTTGACCCTTGCCAGTGTGCTCCATGCCCAAACAATGCCAGGCCTGTGCTCTCTGGGACAGAGTGCCTTTGCCTGTGCCAGGCTGGCACCTATGGCAAAAACTGCGAGACACGAGCTCCAGGCTACAAATCAGGTATTTGGGGTGACAGTGTCATAATGTAAACATGGTCCTTCTGGCATCCATTTGTCAGTGATTAATCTGACATAACCTTCCCTTACTAAATCCATAGCACTTCTTACCACATGCCAATGTCCACAAAGTATAGGAATAAAGGTAGGATTAAAGATAAAAGAATCAAACTGAATAAGCACATCTCAAAAGATATCATAAGACAAAAGATTCCTTAGCTATGTGATTAAGATAATAATGAATGAGTTGTTCAGCGATAAGGGTGAAGTTGAGATCAAAGATTATTGATACAAAAATTAAGAAACCATTCCTTAGTTTTCCCTATAGTGTATTATGCTTAAGACCAAATGGCTAATGAAGATAAAAACTATTGATTATAGTATAGAAGGAAAACGCAGTTGTCATAAGGAGAGGGAACCTAATCATCGTTCTGGAGAATTTAAAGAACAGTTTAATGCAAAATCATTTTTGAATGAAATTGGCACTAGTGCCATACCCATGGGAAACATATGTTTATATTCCAGGACCAAAAGTGGACAGAATAGAAAGTCACTTATGTAGCTACAGGTCTCATTATCTGATCCCGATAAAGAAATATTTTGAAAGAAATAAACAACTGAAGATGCACAGAAATGGATGTAAAAATATATTGTATGCTGTAAAGAAAGGGTGTGTACAGATAACATATGCCAGGGGTTAAGAGAAGTCAGTAGTAGTAGTGTTTTAATTTAACTGGTGTGGGATGTAGATTTGGGATTTAAACATGGTGTTAGAGCTCATATTTATTTAAAAACTCATTAAATACTGACCTATCTCAGAATGTTGTCAGCATCATGAAAACTCACACACCTGTATGTGCAATAAAAATAAAAAATAAGCTGCTGCTGGGTTTGGATGTTACTTGTAGTCAAAACTAGAAAGGTAGATATATTTTAGGTTTTCATGAAGCAGTTTGGAATTTGGGTGGCCACCTTTTGGAAAACTTGGCACTTTAGACACAATCTACTCTATTAACCGTAACAATTTTAAATCCTTTGAAAAAGGCTATTATGAATTTACCATCATCCCTCTCATATGTGACCTTAAAAGAAATATTGTATATGGTACAGATCTGCCAAAAGATGGTGTTTCTTTTGTTTCTTGCAGTTGCTGTAGATGGCAGATGGGGTTGCTGGTCTGAGTGGACTTCATGCGATGCTTCCTTCAAAACAAGAAGGACGCGAGAATGTAACAACCCCTCCCCAATGAACGGCGGGAAGCCATGTGAAGGAGAGAGGGAAGAAGTGGAGGACTGTTATGTCTCTGTGTTCGCAGACAGGTAAGAAAATAGTAGATCAAAAGAACTCCATAGTCATGGGACAACTAAGAAGCCCTCCAGAGTAGCTCTGTGACTATCAAGGAGAAATAGCAGACAACACTACTCTCTGAACTCTTGTGGTGGAGCAGGGAGAAGGGAAAGTCTGAAAATCTCTGCAACTTGCTGCAAATTTGGTTTTATTGATTGTTTATTCCTAGAAAATTGCTGATGAATTGCATACTGAAGTATACCTGTAGTTCTCGTATGCTGCTTTGCACAGCTTTTTGTCTAAAGTCATCTGCTTTAGTTCATGGGAGTTCACAATTTCCATTTTTTTACTGTCACATCCTCTTCTCTTAGCAATTTATATCCGAACACAGTCTCAGAATTCCAATGAAGCTACTAAGCTTTTCATATTCCCACTTTAAGTATGCCTGATTTACTGATTTTGCAGTTTCAACTTCAAATTCTAGCCCTGAACTGGCTTAGGCTTTTTCATTTTCAAGTGCAAGGCTTCAGTCTTTCTGCTGGGACCAAGAGCTGAAGCAAGATTTTCACTATCCTTGCTGTAGTGGCTGCAGAGAAGATTCCAGAGAGAACAGGAGAGGATTACAAGCACTGGGTTCCACGGTTCTTTGTAATTCATCTCAGTTAGACCCTGTGGGCTGTACAGCTCCGTGCTGACAGAGACCAGCCTCCTTTAACCACTGCCTGGTGGCAACAGAATTACAGGGACTGCTTAGAGACTTCCTGTTATGCTGTTCTTTGACTCTTTTTCTTACTCTATAAAAATATGTATTTAATTATGTTGATAGATGTATTTAGTACTTTTTTATTGCTCTCACATTCTTCCTCCTATCAACACCTTCAGTTTTTTGTCTACAGTCTTTTATTTGACAGAATAAAGTTTTCTCACTGTCAGGGAGGGGGGACAGGACACACTTGCAGCTCTCCTGATGAACATTCCTGACATTTTGCCATTGTTATTTGGTGACACCAATGCTTCAGATACATCCTTACAGCAAATTTTCCCTTTTCAGAGGTGCTCCTTGTATAAATGATGATGAAGCCAGAAGAGAAGAGAATGTCTTGACTGGTGAACCCGAGTCTGGATGTTCCAGGCCAGACCCACCAGAATATGGCTTTATCAGGGTGAGCATGAAAAACGATACAGAAACAAAGTATAGTAGTTGCAGACATGGGAAATTTTACAGCTTCTTTGCCTGATATCCAAGCTAGCTGCTGTGCTTGTGAGTGTGTTGCTATGTACATAGTGTTCTGTGGGACTCTAATCCACCACAATACATCAGCAACTGAAGAAAGTCAGGGTAAAACCCATTTCAAGTGGTCCTTGAATTCTTGTTTTGTAATCATGACATCAGTTAGTGCAACTGGACAAACTTATCATTATACTGGTGAATGGATGACTCCTATTCCAGAGTAAGAAAAGCGAATTCATTACATCTTATCAGCGTTTTGCCACTGTTTCCTTTGACAATTTTCAGTCTCATTACCATAGATTTTTGAGGGACTTTTTGGTTTCTTTTTGCTTTTTTTTTTTTTTTTTATTTGTAGAATGAAAAGAACCAGTATGCTGTGGGGGAAGAAGTTGAAATTGCCTGTGTGAGTGGTTATAGCCTCATTGGCTATCAATACCTTTGGTGTCTGCCAGATCAAACCTGGACACAGCAACATGTTGAATGCCAACGTAAGAAAGGAAACTAATTTAGCCCAGTAACAAAATAGAAGTGAAACAAAAAGACGTGAAAAAGATTTTAATACAGCTTTTAACAAGAGAATCTGTAATGACATCTGAAAAGATTGCATTTTAAGAGGGTATTTCATATAGAGATGGCAAAAATATACTGAGTCACTACATCGCTCCTCTTTCAATTCAGAAGTGTTACTATTATGCTCTTTGTAAGGATATTGTAATATTCAGTGCATTAGAGAACTCTCAGATGGATGCTATGAGGTCCTTCTCTTGTCTAGTTTTAAATACCTTTTACAAAAGGACTCACCTTTTGTTTTCAGACTTCAGATATCTTTAGGTTGATACAGTTGTGATGAAGAAACTATTTGTATAGAAATTTGTCTACTATTTTTTATATTAAATGGATGATGTGTCTTTAACCATGACCTCCCAGGCTGTCTTGAGAATCTCCACTATAAATCAATGCCTTGAAGTATTTATAGTGCAGTTAAGATTTAGAGATCAGAATTGGCCTGTGTTTGCTAGCAGGAGAGATTTCAGTAGTTTTCTAGAACTTGGTGTGATTTCATTGACTTAGTGTTCATTTTAACATAAAAAAAAGTTACTTGAATATACTTAGGAGCTTTCTATTGTCATTCATTTTGTTTAATTTACAAAAGAAAAATTAAAATGTGTTGTTAATGCCATTCCTACCATTTTTAAACTGCAAAATTAAATTACTCACATTGGCATACATTAGAAACATTATTGTAATTATTTAGTTATTACTTTAAAAATATTTTAAAGGCTATGACAGTGCACTGAAAATTTCTTGGCTTAATTGTGTTAATGTTTTATTGGTTTTGAATGTCAATCAAATGTTCAGTGTTACTGAATGTCTTTATATGGCTCTTCAGATAAAGCATTATGACTTGCTGTAAATATTCCACACACCATAAACACAACAAGAACTATGTTTTTTTTATTGTTTATTACAGCCTCAGTATGCCTCAGGCCACCAATATCTGACAATGTCACAATTTCCCCGTTTAAGCAACAGTACAATATTGGTGACACCATGAAGCTGAGCTGCCAAGCTGGGTTTATAGTCAGTGGTCACACAAGGTATACCTGTGAGAAAGACCTGTCCTGGATACCTCCTATTTCGAGGGCTATTACATGTAAGAAAGGTCAGTATGCCTGCAGATACTTCCCTGTTTCTATATTGCTGGTATGAACAGCACTGTTTATTTTAGCTAGCTGGAAATAGGAGGGGTATAAGATGCAGAGCGGCTGTTTTACTTTGTGCCTACTATGGTGACATATAATTTCATCCCCAACTTCTGCATCAAATTTATAATTTTTGGGTGCAATATGCTGTAAACTTTAATAATGAAATTGAGACACTGCAACTGTTTTCTTAAAAACCAAACCAAACCACGCTGTAATGAGAAGGTTTTATGAAAGCGAAGTAGGAAAATGCAATCTATTGACACATCAGCTTCTCTTCTTGAACAGAATTTTCCAGTGATTTTTGCAAAAAAACTGATGGAAATACATGTAGCATCCCAACCATGGGAGCTTTTGAAGAGATAAATGTGGGATGAATAGAAATAAACCCATTTTTAGCTTTTAAGGCAGGAATGTAAGATGCTTCTGTTCATTTTTACTAGTTACAATAATTCTCACTCTTTTGTTTCAGATGTACAATCTAAAATTAGAGGTGTTTGCAATCTAGGACAAAAGCAGGTTGGATCTCAGTGTGTTTGTATGTCTCCAGAAGAAGACTGTGGGTAAGTTAAGCACATTCAGAAGAAAAGTCAAAGTTTCTGTAATGATAGACCAAGAGGCCATTATGACATAGAACAGGAAGAGCAGCAAAAGATAACTGCAAATCAAGACAGCTCTCTGTTCAGATACTAGCTACCTATTCCTCTGTATGCAAATTACAACCCCACTTATAGCCTATGAAATAAATGAACAATCACAGAATCACAGAACGGGTCAGGTTGGAAGGGACCACAGTGGGTCATCCAGTCCAACCTCCCTGCTGAAGCAGGGCCATCCCAGAGCACATGGCACAGGATTGCATCCAGATGATTCTTGAATATCTCCAGTGAAGGAAACTCCACAACCTCTCGGGGCAACCTGTTCCAGTGCACAATTACCCGCACAGTAAAAAATTCTTTCTCATATTCAGATGGAATTTCCTGTGCATCAGTTTCTGCCCATTGCCTCTTGTCCTATTGCTGGGCACCACCGAGAAGAGCCTGGATGCATCCTCTTGGGGCCTCCCTTTATATACTGATAGACATTGATGAGGTCCCCTCAAAATTGTCTCTTCTTGAGGCTGAATAGGTTCAGCTCCCTCATAAGAGAGCTTTTCCTCATAAGAGAGATGCTCCTGTACCTTAATCATCTTTGTTGCCCTCCTCTGAACCTGCTGCAGGAGCTCCATGTCTCTCTTAAACTGAGTAGCCCAGAACTGGACACAGCACTCCTGATGTGCCCTCACCAGGTCTCAGTAGAGGGGCAGGATCATGTCCCATGACCTACTGGCAATGCTGTTCCTAATGCATACTTAATGTACCTAATTACATTAAGGAAACAACACACCGTAATCCATCCTTTCAATCTACATTACCATCTGCTACTGGAGTACCCAACTCCTTTCCTTCCCTTTCCCTTTCCCTTTCCCTTTCCCTTTCCCTTTCCCTTTCCCTTTCCCTTTCCCTTTCCCTTTCCCTTTCCCTTTCCCTTTCCCTTTCCCTTTCCCTTTCCCTTTCCCTTTCCCTTTCCCTTTCCCTTTCCTTCATTTCTCCAATTTCTATATTTTCACTGTCATCATCTTGCACAAAGAGCATGCAAGGATGGAACTAGATGACCTCTAAGGTCCCCTCCAACCCAAGCCATTCTATGATTTTATGATTCTCTCTTTGGGAAGAGACTAAGCTCCACAAAATTATGTTGCTTGGAAATGCACACACTTTCTAGGAATGAATCCACTCAGTAACCAAGAGCAATACATAAAGAAAGAAACTACAAGCAGCTTGGCTGGTTTTGCCTGCTTTTGGCCCCAAGATAACTGTGCATTAGAGGCAGACTTGCAGGAATGCATTAACTCAGAAAAGCCACACCAGAGCCTGAGGAAATTTCACATCCTTGTGGAGGTAACAGCATCTCCTTTTTCTTGTACAGGCACATGTCCTTTACTGTAGGGTGCACATGTCCTCATATAATAAGGAAAAACATGCTCCTCGTGAGATGGTGAACAAAGAGAATTTATTTCAAATTCGGCACTGGTTTTATCCCTCAAAACCATGTGACTTCTTTGACCAATAAGGTTGTCTACGTCGGCTCATGCTCCCTTGGGCACTCTTGCCCTGGTACATCCCCTGTACCTTAAACACGCCCCCTACACTTTACCTCCTATCTGTTGGATGGGACCACAGCTTCCTCATCTCACAGCACTTGTATCAGGGCCAGGTCCTGCAGCAGCTGGGACAGCCTTAGGTCTTTAGACCAGTATCTGGCCTAGCCATGGCTTTGCTGTGTTTCATCCGATGCTGGTGGAGAACTTAGAACTATGGACTTGTTCCAGAGAATGCTAAAATAATTTTTCTTTACTTCCTTTGGACAGCTACTACTCAGAAGAGATCTGTGTGCTACATGCTGTTTCTGAACAGAATGTAACCAAGCCCAGCTGTCAGTATTCAGCTGAAATGTGCCTTGGAGAGCAGTCATTTCATTTCATGCATGCTGGCCCTTGTCATGGTGATTCCAACCTAGACTGGGCTATTGAAAGGGCAAAGCTCTCTACAAATAGCTTGAAGAAAGTGCCCTGTGGCTATGACACCTGCTATGACTGGGAGGATTGTCCAGGTATGACTTCTGAATGGTGAGATTTATCCAGCCCTTTGGATCTAAAAGTGAAATGTGCTGACTCTTTCACTGCTCCAAGAATGGCACTTATAGACGTTGTGGTCCCTTTGGGCACAAGGAGTGTGGAAATGCAGTAAGTCCCGAGTCCCTCTTAGCAAGTGTTACACTTAAATATGTGCCTTTTCTCTTACCCACAACTACTCTATCGTTGTTACTTCCCATGAGAAAGGCACAAGAGGAACTTGGATATTAAGGGAACTTTTCCAGGAGAATTAACATTTGAACCTTTAATCACAAGAATGTAGTTGGTAATGTTATCACACATTCCCTGTGAGATACTAACCACTAGTTTGTTCTTCAGGAATTAATTTGGGCCACACCCTCTATAGCATATAATTAAATTGTGAAATTAGATCATGATACTACTTCAAAAGCAAGACTGGGGCCACCAGGCTTAATGGGATTTTAATGGTAAAATTTGCAAATACCCATATGTGAAAACACTGCTTAAGAGTTTTAATGAACTAGCTAAGCAGGTCAAATCCCTAAGAGGATTATTTTATAAATACTGTTGTGCAATTTGGCTATTTACTGTGTAACCAGGTGATAAGAGCAGTAGGTTTTCCTGTAAATGTCTGAGGTGCTGCCTGGCTCTGCACATCAAGTGCTTGCTAGGAAAAGGCTGAGTGGCAAACACGCTCACTCCAGCACTTGCTTCCAGAGACAACCATGATCCTTATCACACCAGTCTCCTTAATGGCAAATAAAGCAACAGCAGCGAGCAGCAATCCTAAAACCCTGCTTTAAAGATGCAAGATTTCTGCAACATAGGATTTGAAGCAGGAAGCTGTAAAATTACTGCATGAGATGTTGTTCTGTGCGGTGCTTGAGCAGAGGGCATGACCAGGTGTGTCTGTTGGGAGACATGCTCTGGTGGAGCCTCTAGGTACCTTTTGCTCCTGGGAAAGTGGTTATAATTTTAAGAAAACATTGGGCTTATTTATTCCAGGCCGTGTAAGAAGACTAGCTGTGCTCCCGCTGTGCCAGTGTCTTAAGGCTAGATCCTGTGCCAGCACTTCAGTATTTTTCTCTCAAAAGCCTACAGAGGTGCCCTGTACAAAAAAAAAATAAGAGGGGAGAAAAATACATTAAATAAAATTAGTGTTCATTGAGATCAAGAGATTTGAATTGGACTCCTCACCATCTCCACAGAAGTCTACTTTTCACGAATGTGCACAAATGTTTAGGAAATGAAAGTTCTGGTTTTTCTGAGAGTGAGTAGTAGGTATCAACACAGAGGCAGAAGATACTGCAGTGCCATGAAAACAGCCAAATGGAGGAAAGGACACATTTCTCATGTTTTAAGAAAGTGAAGGCAGAAACTTAGTTTCCTGCCTAGGGAATTTCTGGGAAAGAATATAAAGAGTCAGAACCTGATTAGATCAGAAATGGGTAATGAAATAACTGCCAGGACTGAACTTTACCACAGGCCAGCAGCAAGTAGCTTAGCATTCATAAAGGGAGCTTTAATGAAATAGGAGCTGACACAATATGGACCTTAAGACTCCATTTCATAGCAAGACTGTGTTCAAGGATAATTGGGAACAGAAAGTCAACTTAATATCTTTTTGTTTGGAAGAAAGGTAAGGGAAAGCCAGTGGATAAAAATAGTTAGATCAATTCTGCTTCTGTATGGGCCACTACTGCAAAAACTGCTATTTAAAGCTGATTATTCTTAATACCCCACCATCTAGTGTGTGCACTACAGGCTTTTTGTGACTAATATATCACAAACATCCAATGATGTTTTTCCCTGTTGGACTTTGAAATGTCATCAAACTATAATATTTGGTTTTAGTCATCACAATTTTTGCTAAATTTCCACACATTCATTCCCAGAGACACAGACCCAGTGCTCCTGCCTGATACCTTACCAGTGCCCCAAAGAAGACAGCCGCCCTCATTGCATCCAAATGGAGTCGACAGGAAGGAGGAGGACAGTCAGTCATTGTGTGCTGGCAGCCATGAAATGTGCAGGCATCAAACTGAAGGTGCTAGAACATGGGAACTGCCTGGCATGACCTTTCGACTCTCTGCAAACACCATGATCACCACGTCAAGCACAGGTTGAGCCAAGGGAAAAAGTTGAATATGAAGCAACGAGAAGATCAAAAACAAAGGATGAGAAAAAAAAAAGTAGAGCTCACTTTATCAGATTTTTGGGAGAAGGGTGGCAGTGGGCTTTTTCCTGTATGAAAACAATCTAGGGTGTGGGATACAGGGACTGCTGTCACTGCTGGTAATTCTGCAGATGTGCAGAGGGAGGGAGGGGACCAGATGGGAAGGGAGAAAAAGACTAAGTCTCCCTTAGTCCTGCGTGAAACTTTTCCTTTCCTCAGTCATTTGTTTCTTTGTCCTTGTGCTTGTGACTGCTATGCATTTTGGCTGTCTCAGTGCCTGAGTACCTGCTGTACCATCCAGGCAGGCAGACCAGGCACTTCAGCACCAGTGCACATTCTTTCTGATGCCAAATGGGGAGGGGGTAGCAGGAGGCTACCTGCACAGGCACTCATGGTACAAACTCAAGGAGAAATACAAAATACTGAAAAAAACACAACTATGCAATAACTGAGTGAAGTCTTCAAAACTATGTGATTTTTAATTGAAGGGAAGGGGTGTTTGCTTTTTGTGCTTGTTCTGGGCTTGAGCTTTAGACACTGCTGGGGAATTTTTATGGTGTCCTTTGAGGTGAATTAAGCACATGTTTGTACTTAAATATAAAAGAAACATTTAATGAACAATGCATTGGGCAGATGCACTGCAATACTAGGTTCTACTTGAAGAGGTTCTACTTGGAGTCTGCAAAGATGCATCTCAAGCAGGTTCCCTATATACACTTGCACCAGCACCAGTCCTGAGAGCACCTGTATGGAGCACCTCAGCCCAACCGTAGGTCCATTCCACCATCGTTCCTTGATCACAGATCATAACTGCTGAGCAGTTACAATTAGAATTTTCCCTTCAACACTAGCAATTTTACAACACTAAGGAATATAAACTTGCTTTCTGAGAAGGAGAAAACAGGAAGTCACTTTTTTTTTTTCACCAGCAGTTATTGAAACAATGAAAATCAGGCAAAAAGAGCATAGAATCGAATCAGAGAATTATAGAATTTCCCGAGTTGGAAGGGACCCACAAGGATCATTGCAGTCCAACTCCTGGTCCTGCACAGAACACTCCAAGAATCACTCTATATGCCTGAGAACATTGTACAAATGCTTCTTGAACTATGTCAGGCTTGGTGCTGTGACAACTTCCCTGGGGCGCCTGTTCCAGCACCCAGCCATCCTCTGGGTGAAGAACCTTTTCCTGATATCTAAACCTCCCCTGACAAAGCTTCATGCTGTTCCCGTGGGTCCTATCACTTGTCACCACTGAGAAGAGATCAGTACCTGCCCCTCCTCTGCCCCTTGTGACAAAATTGTAAATTGTAGACCACAATGAGGTCTCCCCTCAGTCTCCTCCAGGCTGAACTGACCAAGTGCCCTCAGCTGCTCCTCATACGGCTTCCCCTCAAGGCCCTTCACCATCTTCATTGCACCCCTTTGGGTGTTCTCTAATATCTTAATATCTTTCTTACATTGTTGTGCCCCAAACTGCACACAGGACTCGAGGTGGGGCTACCCCAGTGCAGAGCAGAGTGGGACAATCCCCTTCCTTGCCCAGCTGGTGATGCCTTGCCTGATGCACCCCAGGACATGGTTGGCCCTCCTGGCTGCCAGGGCACTGCTGACTCACGTTCAACTTGCCGTTGACCAGGACTCCCAGGTCCCTTTCCACAGTGCTGCTCTCCAGCATCTCATTCCCTAATCTATACACACATCCAGGACTGCCCTGTCTTCAGTGCAGAATCCAGTATTTGCCCTAGTTAAACTTCATATGGTTGGTGACTGCCTGGTGCTTTGATTTGTCAAGGTCTCTCTGCAGGGTCTCTCTGGTTTTGAGGGAATCAACAGCTCCTCCCAGTTTTGTGTAAAAAATTTAGTATCCCTTTGAGTCCTGCATCCAAGTCATTCATGAAGATATTGAAGAGCACAGGGTCTGAGACGGAGCCCTGCAGAACCCTACTAGTGACAGGTTTCCAGCCTGATGTGACCCCATTCATTATAACCCTTTATGCCTGATGCATCAGCCGGTTGCTCACCTATGTCATGATGCATGAGAAATGTCCACTGGTGAACAACCTGCCCCATGTGTAAGTGTCGCACCTTGTCAGAGGCTGGGCAGAGTCACCTGGGAGCTGGTAATGAGCTGGATGTGAAATGGTTATTTTTCTGTCCAAAGAAACACATTTGGAATATTATCAAGCTCCCCAGAACAGCAGCTAGTCTCAACTGGGTGGAGCTCAAGAAAAAGAAGAAATTAATCCTGCAACTAAATACAATAAAGCATTATGCTTTCTTGTTTAAAATGTATAGTAAAATTTTTTACCAAAACCTGCATACGTTTTCCTTTGTAGTTCTATATTTCTTTCCTCCAACCGAAGATCTATAATAGTATGCTAGTGGTGGTCTAGGAGGGGGTTGTAAATTTGTTTGTCTTAATTTTTTTTTTTTTTTTAGTGCCCTTATTTCTTCTTGTTGGTTGCATTCTATGGGGGAAGAATCACTCAGAATGGTTGTGTATGCTTTTCTGCTCCAGCAACAAACAATGAAGATTTCTTGCTCCCAACCCTCTAACCTTAATGATGGTTTCATTCCAGACTGATTACAGTGTGACTGCCTAGCAGTGTTTCTGCTAAAAGGAATTTTTTTCACTTGACACTTCTCACCATACTAAATTGCCAGACAAAGTTATTTCCTGGTAAACAGAAGGCAGCCAAGTGCTCCCTGACTGTCCCCATTTCTCCAGCACCTCTGGTTTCAGAGTGGTTGTGTGCTGTGCTAGCACTGGCATTAACTTCCATTGTTCTCTCTTGCTGGTGGGGGTAACTCCTGTAGTTTCTGTTTTACAGTTGAGCATTATGGCACAGAATGGAGACATCATCTGCCACTCACTGAAAAGGTCGTGATTATGTCATAAACTGAATCCAGAGGAAATCTTCAACATGCTGAAATTAGTGGGAGTTTTACTATTGGCTTCAGTAGTGTCTGGACTGCACTTGCAAGGACTTTGGGTTTGCTCCTGTGCTCTGTCACAGGGGTCACCAACCCTCACATCAAAGACTGTAGTTCTTTAATATTTCCTGCAACAACTATCTTTTCGTTAGATATGAGAACTTCTATTAGGTAATAATAGTTTTCTTGTTCACTGTGGGCAAGGAATGCCATCCCTCCTTTGCCATTTTAAGCTTCAAGCAACGTACCTGGCTTGATGGATCATTGCCTTGGGTCATAAATTATAATTGGGAAAGATAAAGCAAACCTGAAGGAATCTGTCAGGATAAACAAGGTCACAGAGACCTTACCAGTTCTCAAGGGACAGCTTTCTTGGTAATGCAGCTTCACTACTGCACAGAAAAAAAAAAAACACATCTATTTGTTCTTGTCATTAGAGAGGAGGCATTATCCAAAACAAATATAATGAGCCTTTCCATTGATGCAAACGTCCACACAACAGTGCAGCATATCTAATTTTTCACTGGCACAAGACTATGTGAAATGTGTATAGAATACACTTACCACATTGAGACAGCTGAAGCATGACTCAATGGCTGGACAATCAGCACCTGCTCTTGTGGGCTTCTCACCATGGCTTTTGTATAAATAGTTGTTGTAACGTAGAATGCAAAATTTGAGCAAATATAAAAGATAATTGAACATATATATTTATAGTGTCTGTTATAGTGATTATCCTTCTGCAACCTCAGAAAGGAGTAAGTAATCTAGAGTTTTCTCCATGAGTTTGAAGTAAAGTCTCATACATAGGTTTAAATATCAACAACCAAATTTTTGCTGATGAGCCACTGCTTAGGTATAGTATTAAATGTTTGAGTCCCGATGTCTTTATTTAAAATGCTGTGAGTGGTAACTGTCTACTGATTTAAGATTTTGGTGTAAAACGAGACTATGACTACTAAATGCAAAATTGCTAGATGCAGTAAGCACAGTAGAAAACAGGTACCAGTGCATTTACTAGTAACAATTCCCCAGTGAGTGATAAAAGAGACCATCACCCAGGTTTTTCCCACTGGGTTCCTGCAGAGCTCATTGCTCTCTGATGCACTCTTGAGTTTACACTCCAGCCAGGGCAGGAATGCATCTGCAGCAGCAGTATAAGTTGTGGCATTCATGACAGCTCAAGCTCAATGCATTCAGATATGTATTCGGGGGAAGAAGTCCATCATATTTCTTGTCACGCAGAAGTCCTTGATCAGTAGGCTTTGACTATTCAGAAAAGGTGTGCTTCAGCTGTATCTGTAACAGAAGCGACTTAACTTCACTGATGAAGGGTTATGGGATAGAGATGCCACAAAAAACGTTGTTTATAAACCAAAACTTAACCAAAATAATAACCCTCCTACTCAGAGATCTCAATTACTGTAAGGGCTCTTTCAACAGGCTCCCAAGGCTGTGTATTCATACGTGAGTAGGTGTGAAGATTTCCAGTGCAGAAGGATTTTGGCAATATGATCTTTCTTCCTTAATTACTGGGAGTGAGATTGCCCCTAAAGGTGTATGGCTGCACCTAAGGTAAGCATGTTTCACTGTCCTTTTAATCAGTTGAGGAGAGAAACTGTCCCTTGGAGGACAGAATTTCTGTCTTGTTAGGTAGACATCTCAAAACAGTTTGGGTGAGTCATGCCCTTAAGGTGCCTGTATTCCTCTGTTGACTGTGAAGGGAGCCGGGGGGTGGGGGTGTGGAACTAGGAAAAATACACATACTTACGCTATGGATATCTAAAATTGGATTACACTAATCCTACTTCTTTTATTTTTTAAAAATTAATATATATGTATTTGAAATAGATAAGTGTATATACTCGTAACATATGATTTCCAGCACCAGATTGTCTTCCAGATCAGCGTTGTTTATATTGCCACTTTTTTCAGGGATAACTGGCTCCACCCACAAGGGACCAAAGCTGCTGTGGGATTTAGCACTGTGATAACTCATGGTTAGAGACTGGCTCCCAAAGGGGTGTTAAGGACCAAATGAGGTGCCTGTGCCTCCTTCCCATTGCATGCTCTGTCAGCTAGAAACCATCCAGAGTTGTTCACATGTGGGTGGAAGAAACAGTGGTGTCTGTATGAGACACAGCCAGCCACCAACAAAACAGGATTCTGCCTTGCTCATGACGCAGTGAACCCAGTTGTTCCAGGACCTGCAATAACCAAACTCAGAGCAGACAAGACTTTTTTTTAGCTGAACCGATTGTTGCCTTTTAGATAAAGCCTGATTGCTAAAATTCCCATTTTGTCTTTGGAAGCTGTTACTTCCATAACTTGCAGGGTAACAGAGTCTTTCATCCAGCATTATCCTTACCCGGAGAAATCATCTACCTGGAGCACATATGGAATGTCAAGCATCAGGGCATGAGGGTCATATGCACATCTACGGCCCAGACCATCTTCCCGTGGAATTCCCTACCCTATCCATGGCCTAGGAAACCATTTCAGCCCCTCAAGGCCATCAGGCCCTGCCCTGCCTGGCCGTGGACCTCATTGGTTGGGATCCCTGCTTATGAAACAACATCCCCTGCTGGCCTTGGCCTGTCCCCATTCCCAGGAGGGTGCACAGGGCTAGGGCTGCCCAGCTCTCTGGGGGTAGAGTGGGAAGAGGATCTGTTGGAACGAGTCCAGAGGAGCACCATGAATATGACCAGAGATCTGGAACACCTCTCCTAAGAGGAAAGACTGAGAGAGTTGGAGCCATTCAGCCTGGAGAAGAAAAGGCTGCTGGGAGACCTTATATCACCTTCCAGTACCCAATATGGGCCCCCAAGTAAGCTAGAGAGGGGCGTCTTACAAGAACATGTAAGGACAAGGGGAAATGGCTTTGAACTGAAAGAGGGTAGATTTATATTAGATATTAGGAACAAATTGTTTAGTGTTACAGTGGTGAGGCACTGGAACAGTTTGTCCAGAGAAGTTGTGGACAGCCCAGATTGGATGGGGCTTTGAGCAATCTAGTATAGTGGAAGGTGTCCCTGCCCATGGCATGTGGGTTGGATTAGGAGATCTTTAAAGTCCCTTCCAACCCAAAGCATTCTATGATTCCATGATGGGTTTGAACTGCCAGGTGCTGCCTGCTGCTCTGAGGGTCCCTAGGGAGACTGAAGCCCTTGTGGCACCCTGACAAGAAGGTGAAGTTCATATTTATCTGGAAATTAAAAACATGTCAGCAAGTGCAAACTTTTAACAATATTTTCTTTACTGGGCATATAACCTGGTTACCGAGACTTTCTCCCTCTACTGTTCTCTGCTGCTGAGACCTAGCTAAATAATAAAATCAGTCATCTTCTTTTATTAGATTCTTCTGTGAGCATAGTGTAATTGTGCAGCTGATAGGAGAGCATTAGCTTTTATGTGATGATATCTTATTTTTCAGACAAATCAACTACAAAATCTATCACACTTGAGTGACTGCAGGTAACTGCGCACCAAGTGGGAATTTCAGGTCCCTGCTGAACAAGCAGGTCTTGTCAAATGCTGTCTCAGACACTGCAGGTTCTGGTCAATGTGACCCATGTATTAAAACCCACTCGGGGAGAAAATAAAGCTGATTATCTGCTGTTTCCTCAGCTCACTGGCTGTTTACGTGTCTCAGGAAGGCTTTCTGACACAGCACTGTAAAGCAGCCTATCTATAGCTTCATATTACTAGTCCCAAGAGAGAGCTGCAATAAACAGCAGAGAAGAAATAAGATCTGTTCCTGGAAATCAGCTCAGCTAGAGACAACTGAAACTTATAGCAGAATAAACCATGACTGGTTTAAAGCACTTAATATTTTGTTTATAATACACACCTGGTGTTTATAATACACACCTAACCAAGGTAATGCAGGTTATATCAAGAAGATGGCATAGGTGCCACTGCCACAACCTCTTTCCAAAAATGAGTCACTGAACATGCCACCAGCCTCTTTGAGGGGTGCAGGACTGAGGAAGGCTCTGACTGCACTGAAGCCCATCAATGCTTCCCTAGCACAGCTAAATTGCATTAAGAAAGGTGATCATCTTGGAAAAATATCTGTGAAAACACAACTTGTCTAAGGACTGCGTGGACAAAGAACCATGACGCACGCCAGCCAGGCTGCTGGATTTGACAAGCATGCTTCAGATTTCAGAAGGCAAAAATAAACTGACCTTTTATCAAATCTGGGGAGTAAAGATCTTTTCTGTTTAAGTTTTTTCTCCTTTGATAGTGACATCTCTGGAGATATTTGTGTCCTCAAAGCTGCAGAATAGAAGAAAATGAAGCCAGATTTCCAGCACTTGATTGAAAATGTCTCAATGTCTGGTAACCCCTCTTTCTGTGTCTTGGTCCCTGTAATTGTGACATTGACATGAATTTGGCTACTGAAAAGATAAAATCTTAGTGAGTATTGGAAGGAGACCTGCTACCACTGGGAAATGCATTCTTCAAATGCCTTGATTTATGTCTCACATTTTCAATGTTAAATTTGATGGTCAGTCCTTGGATTCACAAAAGTTCAGTGACTTCTGGTTACAAAGCTTTATACTGTATGTAAGGACCTGCTGATTTCATTTGCAAAAGTTTGAAAGGTACAAATAAGCCTGGCAAGCCAGTACCTCTCAACAAATCATTTTGGGAGCTTCTGTTATTACCAGTGATCATTCTAGAAAAAAAATCATTTTGCAAATAAATAGCACTTCAGAGTTGGACTTTAGCAATGGGCTAATTTTCTGGAATTATTTCAGAACTGTTCCTTTATAAAGCAGTTGCTTTTAAGATTTAATTTCTTGTGTAAGTTCAGGATATTTTTTGAGAGGAGTGATTTACATTCTTTGTCCCCAGAGGGAGGGGGGGTCACTGCTTCTTCCCCAGAAGAAGCAGAGGGAGGGTCACTGCGGAGGTCAATGACCTATCATGATCTCAGGAGAGGCAAGGAACTGGAATCCTTTATTGGACATACAACTTCATATTTAAAGGATCAGGGTTTACATATTCAACAGGGGGTTCTGCATATTTATGGTATTAAAATTGGGGGGTTTCACAAGGATGAGGTAAGGGAAAAAACCCAGGTTAACATTTTTGGGGTCTTAGGAATTACCTCATGGGAAAAACCCACTTTAACTTGGGCGGTGATTTTACAGGGGGGACGGGTAACACAAAAGGAGAGATAAAACACAGTGGGTCTTCCTATGTGTTGATCAAATCAGGGTATGATCTCTTTGGTTCGGGCAGGGCATTTGATAACATCATGCAAGGAATCTCTTCCATTGTGCTGGAGGAGGCAGGAAGAATCTACAGTGATGAAGTTACTACAAAGGGGTTTTCCCCAGCTTCTTTGACTCAAGATTTTCTGTTTAAGCCTAGCAGTTTCTTTGCTCATATCTAAAATTTGGAATCCAACAGTGTAGGGAGCGTGTTTAAGGTACAGGGGATGTACCAGGGCAAGAGTGCCCGAGGGAGCATGCGCTGACATAGACAACCTTATTGGTCAAAGAAGTCACATGGGTTTAAGGGATAAAACCAGCGCCGAATTTGAAATAAATTCTCTTTGTTCACCACCTCACAAGGAGCGTGCTTCCTTGTGGGAGGCGTGTCTGGAGGCACGAGGGATGTGCCAGGGCGATGGGCCCGAATGAACATGCACGGTCACATATAACTCTATTGGCTGAAGAAGTCACATGGTACACAGGGATATAAAGAGTGGGAATTTTGAAATAAACTCTCTTTGACCACACCATCACGAGGAGCTGTCCCATTCCTTGTTATACAAGGGCCACGCCGCTACACTTCCTTCTTTACCATGTAAAGTACCGCCATGCTACATATGGCACACCCAAACTTGGGACTGTGAACTTATATTAAGTCAGTTTAGCATATCCTGAATCAGGCAAAAAACTTGGTAATTCCAGTATTGTCTCAATTATCTTGAGACGGGAATTTTCACCAAAAAAAAACCACAGACGTCTTTAAGTCGTTGTCTCAGAGCATCTGAGAAACACAATCCTAGTTTAGTGAGCTCCAAAAATATTAGAGATAGTGCACAGGAAATAGAAGAAAGAAGAAAGAAGAAGAGAAAAAACCGACAGATCGAGGTAGTCGGAGAGGCGGAGCGGGGTCCAACATACACTGGAGCGGTGAGTCACGCTAAGAGGCAGTGCCAGCATCCTATGCAGCAAGGACTCTTCCCCTAATGATGCCATGTCCGCAGCTTGGAGACCCAGGTGGCGGAGCACCTTAAAACCGCCGGGGAAGCCCTGCTACCCGCCACTTGCCACGGCTCGGCTGTGTGTGTAAAGCGGCTCCACCGCTTCTGCCTTCTAACATCCTCAGCGCGGCCGCCAGACCCTGCGAAGCCCGCATCAGTTTTCTACCTAGCAGAAACTGCTGCAGCTCACTGCCGCAGCCTGCCACATCCTGCTGGCCCCACGCCATGCTCAAAAGCCACGCGGGACCAGCCGAAGCCGCGCCGCGACCCTGCCAGGCCTCCCCCTGCGCCACGTTCAAAACCACGCGGGACCTACTGAAGCCGAACCGAACACGCGCCGCGACTCCCCGCTGCAGCGTCAGAACCCCCCCACCACCCAGCAAACTGCGGGAACCCCGGAGCCGCTTCCCGCCGCCGCTGAAGAGCCCCATGCCAAGCTGCCCACGCCCGCCGCTTGCAGATGCCGCTTGCAAACGCTGCTTGCAGACACCGCTTGAAGATGCTGCTTGAAGACGCTGCTTGAAGACACCGCTTGCAGATGCGCCCGCGTCCGCGCTCACCAGCCGATCGCCTACTGCCGAGCACTGCCGCAGCCTGCAGCCGCCACGCACCTGCCGCAGCCGCCTGTCACACATGCCACGTGCCTGCCGCCGCCACCGCCCACCGCAGACGAGCCCGCCGCAGCCCACAGCCACCACAGCCCGCGCCCGCGCCGACGAGCCCTGCCACTGCCACCAAGAAACAGCACCTCTGCCACCCACGCAGACCCAGTCGACAGAGAACCGGGAGAAGCCAGCAAATAGACAAAGACTTTCCAGCAGCGCACGTCTACAGTGCCGAGACTGAAAGGTAAAATGAGATATTTTACCTCTACTGAGATATCACAGGACACAGATGCACTGGCTATCCTGCTAAAACCATATCACATACAAGCCACAAGGGCGGAACTAACAGAACTGGTATGCTTTATTTAGACAGCTGTCCCTGAACTGCCATTAGTTGAAGCCCTTCACATAGAAATATGGGACAAAATAGGAAACCTTATAAAACTAAAAGCTCAGGGGGGAGACCCCCAAGCTAACAATGCCTTTCCAACCTGGCAAGTCATAATGTCTGCACTAAGCCGAGCACACGAACGAACAAGACATGCATCCAACACCAACACACACCCCCCCGCTCACACTGCTGGCAACAGCCCGACTTCTAGGTGTAAGACCTCAAACGCACAAAGTCCGGTGGGGGAAGGGAGAGGAGCTGTTCGTGACTTAAGTTTTGGGTCAGGGACCAGGAGCCAAGGGGACGCAGGTCAGCGGGAGGAGACAGGGCCTGTGATGCGAGATCCCAGCCCATGGGACCAGCGCAGAGGACCCTGTAATAGCGATGGGGGGGTAACCCAGCATATTTGCCACCCCGCACCACAGATGATCACCGGCCACGTGCCCAGGGATGGGTGCCACCCTCTTGCCCGCCACATGGACCGGAAACTGACCCATCTCTCCCGGCCCCAGCTCTGCCCCACCCCACCCATAGGCACAAAGGGGGAGGTAACCCCGCCCTCTCGCCGCCTCCACCACCCACCACCACCTCCCCACAGGGAACCGGGTTCACTGGGGTCACAGGGGGAGAGGAATGGGGAGATGAGGAGGAATCCGGGATGGTTCTGCCGGGAGGGAGCGAGGTAGCAAATGGGGAAGGATCGGTTCATAAGTATGCCACACAATTGGAAGACAACATGTGGCTGGCTGATTTTAGGGAGAATTGCTCTGCTTATGCCAGTGACCCACAGGCAGGTGTAATAGCACATCAGTGAACCGGAGATAGAAATTATAGTTCAATAGATACACAATCTAAATACCATAGAGAGATATACGATGTAATAGCCAAACAAGCCCTGAAAGCTATGAAAAACCTTCACACTACAGACCAAAATAGCAACCTGCCCTCTACAAAAGCATTACAAAACTATTCTGAACCAAATTCAAGATGTTTAGATCTGCTGCAATCTGTTTTAAACAAACAAGTGGAATACAATTGTTGCCGTGAGAGTTAGGTGCTGAAAAAATCTCCCGGAGCAGTTAATTAGGGGTGAAATAAGAAAGAGTGTATTATGCCAAGGCAAAGATGTTACAAGACGCCTCCGGCCGTGCCTGAGAGGTTACATTTTATAACACCATCCATGCAATCCCAGATGTGTCCACCCTGTGGCCTTTACTCTGGACCGCCCCGGGTCCACCCCCTGAAAATGGGTCTGAGGGCTTTTTGGGACCCTCTGTTCATCCCATCTTCATCTTCATCAGAGCACAAAGGGTACATAGTCACCCAGTTTTTGACCCTGTTCTGTGGTTTAGGCCCTGATATGCTGTTCTGCCAACAATCTAGGCCTTGCCTTGACAAAAGACTAAACATTTCTGCTGTATTCAGGGGTAGGGGTGATATAGGGAGCATAGAATGGGGTAAGAGGGTTAAGGAATGTGTAAACAAGGGTACTAGAGGGAAAGGGATAAGGGAGGAAGGGAGGGATGCTGCTTTTAGAGTCTACTTCCACCACTAATAGAACTTACAAGTATTAGAAAAATAAAAACCATTAGGGGCTTAAGGTATCACAATAAAGCCAGAGACATGCTGTATAAGCAATTGGTTTTTGAAAAGGCAAGCTCAAGCTGTGGAGAAGCTTTGCAAACCCCTCTTGAAAGGGAAGGTTACAGCATTGCTGAGTTAGTTCAACCCTACCAAAGAGTTAACTCTGTGAAACACCAATCTAACCCTTTTGCTATAACCCTAAAAGCCCAGTTAGGAGTAAAAGATGAGGCCAGACACAGAGCTAGTTGTGTTACATGTGGTGACAGTAACCACTCTCAGAGAGATAGCCCTTGGAGACCCTTAGCAGCAACATCCCACAACTACCTAAGCAGCAGGGAATGGGCTGACTTATACCAAGGGTGCCATAAACAAGGCAAAGGCTATGCCATAAGCATCATACTTTTGCTGCCGTGCTGCTCGCTATCCTCCTCTCTGCCACCCGCCTTCCCGAGCAAGAGAGGAAGCAGCTTAAGGCAAGACACAATGTGCCAACAACCAGCCCCAAAAATACCCCTGTATTCTGCACCCCCAAGAAAGGTGAGAAGTGGAAAACACTGCAAATGTTAAGAGTAGAAAACACAGTCATAAAGCATGCGGAAGCTTTGCAGCTTGGACTGCCCTTACCTACAAGGCTTCCAGCAAATTGGCCTCTAATGATAATTGATTTAAAGAACTATTTCTTACCATCCTTCTGCACCCTGAGAATGCGCCAAGGTTTACATTTTCCATCATGGCCTTGAACAATGCACAGCCCATGCAAGACCACCAGCACTGCTGGGCTGTCCTTCCTCAGAGGATGCAAAACAGCCCAACGAAAAATCAGACAATTATCATACACCATCATATAGATAACACATTAATAACCACGGCCACAAGAAATGAACTGCCATTTGTTATTACTGCTCTAACCAAAACTGCCCAAGATGCAGGATTTCAGATTGTTTCAGAGAGGATCCAACCATCACAACCCTGGACTTATCTTGGATGGAAGATCACACAGCAAGAAATTTCCACACAGCCACTGCAGCTCGAGGTAAAGGACACTTTAACTTTACATGAGTTGCAAAAACTCTTGGGGGCCATAAATTGGTTAAGGCCTATTTTAAACATAACCACAAAGGAGCTACACCCTCTATTTGTGCTGCTAAGGAGAGACTCCAGCCTAACGTCTAACCAGTCTCTGACAGCGGAGGCAGGCGTTAGACATTTGTGCCAAGGCAATAGAGAATAGGCAGGGCAGAAGGAGAAATCCTGAACTGCAAATCTGCCTAGCCTTAGTTCCCAACAGGTACCAGCCATTTGCAGTCTTGTTTAAGTGGGATCAGAAAGACCCACTGCTAATTCTGGAGTGGCTCTTTCTGCCCCACACACAACCTAAGACTGTGTGGACCATTAACGAAATGTTTGCTAAGCTTGTCATTAAAGGCAGAGAACGACTGCAGGAACTGGACGGAATGGATCCTACCATCATCTACATCCCAGCTACGAAGGACAATTTGAATTGGATGTGGGCTGAAGACGTAGGATTCCAAGCTGCCTTGACAACCTTTGATAGCAATATTTCAATCCATCTCCCTAAACACAGATTGTGGGCAGAAATTAGTAGTTTACCTTTAAAGGCCACAACCAGATGCAAACACAAACCAGTGAAAGGCCTCAGAGCCTTCACAGATGCATCTGGAAAAACCAAAAAAAGCTGCAATGACTTGAGTAAACCCCGCCACAGAACAGTGGGAATGAGAAGTACAGACCATGAACCAAACTCCTGTACAGGTTCTGGAACTGGTTGCCATTCATATTGCCTTGGGGAAATTTTCTGAACAACTCTTTAATGTTGTAACTAATTCCTGTTATACTATAAGGTTAGTCCCCCGTTTTGAGAGTTAGTTTCTTCGAGATATTGTTAACCCTCACCTGTTGTTTGAAATGCGTTCTGCTTGGTTTCTTGTGATTCATAGAAGGTTTGATTTCTATAAAATACACACAAAATCACACATAAATTCTCTTTGTTCACCACCTCACAAGGAGCGTGCTTCTTTCTTTACCATGTAAAGTACTGCACGCTACACAACAGGTCACCATTTCTGTGCTCTGTCAAGCGGCCTGGTGGTATCTGTGCTGCTAAAATGAAAGAGGACCAAGTTGTGGGCTTTAGAAAGGGGCACATGAGTATCCTTCCTGTTGAATTATTTAATGTGCTTTTGGTCTGTGCTAACTAGGCCTCCCCTAAAAGAGCATTTGGGCACAGCTGAACTACTCACATGGGCCATGGACTGTTACCAGCACAACAACAGTTTTGGGGGGGGGGATGGTACTGGAAATGAACTGACCTACATCCTTTTGCCTCTGGGACTGTAAAATAAGGCCTGTCCAGTTTTATTTACTGATTATTTGCTCTTTCCCAGGAATTCTTAGACTTGATTTACTTTATTCACATGCCCATATCTGTTTTGAAATTCTCTAACATGCATTAGGGACAGACAACAGTCCACTAGGGACAGGCAACAGTCCAAAGGGTCAGTGTTCAAGGCCACAGAAATGTTCCAATTTTTGAAGTATAAATGAAACACTTGACCACAGTGTTTCAGTCATCTGAGATCTCTAAATGGGGCTGGGAAATTTTAAGAAACCAAGATCTCTTTTCAGTATTGAACAAAACCTCAAGCAAAACTCTATATGTTCCTTGAAGTTATTTTAAGTTAAACTTGCACAGTACAGTACCTGATCATATTAGATAATTTATGATAATCACCTCATATCCTTGGCTTCATCCCCTAGGGAATAATTTCTTAATAAATACATGGGAAATCCCAGGTTATTGCATTCGCATTTGTGAATACATGGTTATTTTGTCTGTGAAATTCCTCTGAGAGTTGCTGTGTCAACATTTGTTGTGCAACACTCTTATTTGCTGTGTAACAGGGTGAGAACAGCAGTGAGTTTTCCTGTAAATGTGAATTTTTTTCTTGGCTGGCACAACGTGTAGAGCCCTGCCAAGAAACACTTGGGTAGCGGCTGCATTCCTTACTGGCTTGATTGGTGTGCCTGGGGGTGTGTGCAGGCATGTGTCTGCACACGTGTGCAGAATATACATCTACTGGATGGACTGAAAATGCTTCAGCATTGACACCAGCACATGCTCCCATTGCTGATACAGCCATGGATGTTGTAGTCCCCCATTTAGGCTACAGCTGACTTGAATATGTGAGCATGCAGAGAGAGACTCCACCAAAAAATGTCATTCTTGTCACTGTAGGTACACACTGTATGTCAGGACTTTGGCTTAGTTTTTAGCCTTGTGATACATGTCCTATTTTTCTAAAATCAACAAGATTTGTAAATACTGAGAAAAGCCTTGACTGCAGCAGCAAAGCAGCAGGAGCAATTTGTGCTTGCTAGATGCAGTTGTGGCTGGCACTGCTGGCCCCAGCTCTGTATTTGTGCCACCTCTTCAGAGCCTTAAAGTTGGCTGAAGTCTCAAAGCACTGCCCTGTGCTCCTGTTAATCCATTCCAATCTCCCCAGGGTTTAGTAGCTCAGCAAATGTATCACCCTAGTGCAGCTACATGGTCTCTAGATCAGGCTATCGTGTCTAGACAGCTTAAAGAGCAGGAAGAGTAGATATGCATAGCCTAAGGCCATCTTTGGGATTCACAGAGATTTAGCTGTCTCAGAAAGAGACTTTATTGGTGATCTTCCATAAAATCTGGTAGAGGAAACAATGCAGGGAGAGAAAAAGACCAAATCTCCAACAATTCTGTAGCCAATGTCCCCAAATTTTCCCTCTGAGAGACACAGTACCTCTTCCTCTTGTTTCAACCAGTGTTTGAAAGATCAGGAGCATTTTGGTTGCGTCTTGGTGGGAACTTCACTCTCTCAGATAGACAATATCCAGTATATGTGTTCTGGGAGCAATGGTATGTACTGAAACAAAGATGACAATCCTATTTTCAGGGAGATATCAACATGTATGTGTCCTGGGAGATGATCCAAATAAATTCACTCTCACTTAAGAAATGGCAGTTTTGGCATCTTTTTCTGTTTTGAGAGAATTTGCAGCAGCCTTTGATGCTACATGTGCCTGGACTAATTGCACAAGGAGAATGCTTGTGCTTGTGCTTTATGCATGTCCCAGTACTTATGTAGTTCTCGTCATCATAAGATTTGATAACCTGCGTAACAGTTCCCAAAGTAAAAGAACATTGTTTGTGTTTTTTGGTTGCCTGTTGGGATCAATAAGGCTCGTAGTATGAGCAAGTGCAGTTACCATCATACATTGTGCAATTATTTAGGAAGTGAATTCTGCAATCACTGCAAAAGTATCAGTGTGCTTGCTGTGATCCAGTCTGGTTAAACTATCATTCTGCTCAAAAGTGCTATATGCAGCTGTTTGTCACTGCTTTATTTTGTATATTCACTCTTAAAACAGTTCTTAGAGGCTTTGATATAATAAAAATCCAGTTAGAGAGGTGCTAAAGTGAGTTGATAGTTTTCTCCTGCCTGCTGTGGTGTAGGGCTCTACCCACCGGCTCCTGACCACAAGAAATGAAAACAGGTGCCTGAGGAACACATGCAGGAGAGCAGATCCCAGAGGCTGAGCTCTGAGCAATCTGAGTTAAGCCAGCAGACCCAGTGTGCCAGCACTATCCTTCTGCTGGTAAGAGGCAACTCCTCTGTGTTTTGCAGTAGAGAGAGAAAGAAATCAATAGCAATTTGTATTCCTGTGACCCCTGTCACAGACAGGAATGTATGGCTCTGCTGTTACAGTGGCAGCTCATCACAGTGAGCAATGCAGCAGAGCCACAGTGTGATGGGAATGCAGCTGATCTGTAACAGCCTTATGAATATGGTGATGCAATGGTTTTAGGCGGGGGCAAGACCAGGGCAGGAGGTTATTCAATAAGATTCTGTTGGAGCTGGAGAGAGAAGAACAAAGAAGTGATACAACAGCTCCCAGACTGGAAGCAATTGGTAAAATCATCAGGTGTAAAGATATGTCCCCAAAGAAATTTCAAGCGTATTTCATCAGTTTATGACTGTCAAGTGAGGGGAAACAGCAAGTTAAACTCTGTGAGAAAAGAGATGGAATAGTGGAAGTGGACTGACCAAAGTTGTCTAAAGAAGACATTAATAGAATAGGAGAGAAAAGGGACCTCTCAGTGGAGGGGAAAAATATATCTTGCAAATGTTATTTTTTGACAGCTTTTTAATGTTTTCAGGTTATGTTATACTTCAAAATATTTTTCTTTCAGTTAGTGATGTCATGCTTTCCTCAGGGCACCAAACTGCTGATCTGTTGTCACCTGGGAGGTTCCTGCCCAGGACTGCAAATCAGGGAATGATTTGGGAACCACAGCAGTCTGCTCCATGTGTCTCTCACACAGGAAGGCAGAAGATGCCTATGGATGTCAGGGTATAAGCTCAAGGATCCATGAGAAGCCCACTAGGGATACAGACTCTCCTGTTCTTGAACCTGATGCTCTGCATGAGGCAAGCCTTTTTACTGAGTAGTTTGTTATATCTTCCAAGTTACTGGCCTCAGATGATCCTATCAGTAGGGATAAACAAGTTTTTCTATACCTAGATCTGTTTACCTTACATCAATGTGAGTTAAATGTAATCTGCCACAGCTGTCCAAAGCTCAGGTCATCTATTATAAAATACCTCCCAAGTACCTTGACACATGGTGATGAGGCAAATGCTCACGCAAAAAAAGCACGTGTTTTATTTAATTCAGGTAAAACAAAGGGGTTTACCACTCTCTGCCAGGTAATTTTGATTCCATGGAACCATGGTCCCGTCATTGTTCCTCCCATGTGACACAAATTCATCTGATTTTGCTTTCTTACCAAGAAAAAATATCCTGCAGTTCCTTGTTAGTTTAATATCAGTATGGTGGACCAGAGTGACTGGAGATGCTTCTGTACTGAAAGGGCTAAACTGTGGCCAGCAGATGTGCATATCATGGGGATGGATATAGGACTGGACAGACATTCGTCCCAGACATTGTTCTTACACCAGTACCTGGTTTTCCTTCCAGACATATTTCTTTGAAGAAAATTTCAACCTATTCACCTTACCTTTCCTCCCAAGCAGCATTAGACAGTCAGCTGATTCGTTAAAAAAATCAAAAAAAAGACACCATGTCTGTTCTAAAAACTGTAAGATATCCTCAGGTTTTCAGGAGAGGTGATGCAACTGAAATGCCCCGATGTGCCAGGGAAGTTGTAAGTCAGGCAGGGAAAGGACTGTGGTGTCACAGCACAAAGGGGAGCAGATCCTTCCTGGACACCTGCAGTCAGGCAGCTATGAGGGAAAGTGTCCACATAGAAGGAGCTGACTAGGTTGAGAATCAGGAGGGGAAAAGATGGAGTGGGTAATTAGAAAGAAAGAGGAGAGAAAAAGGATCCCTGAAAAGATTTAGATGGGTCAGACAAAGTGAGATGCTGGGGACTGAATGAAGCATCTCAAATGCAGCCTTCATTAATATTTTGTTTGCGTTGTCTCAGACTAATTTAGTTTATGGACATGGAGAGCTGTTTCTGCTGATGTATTGAGATGATTATCATACAATCTTATTGTTTTTTGGAACAGGAATTCTCAGCATTTCTTGAGGCTCTCTGCTGGTTTTCTACATTTCCCTATGTTTGAAGACATGAATCATCAAGTCACTATTATTTCTGGGTTATCTCTCATGAAATTTCCAAGTGATTTTCTCTTTTCTTCAGCAGCTATAGAAGCTATTGCTACCCAGTGGGCTCAGGGTGCAATCACATGTTGTGCCAGTTGCCACAAGAAAAAGGTTAGAAATTGTGGACAAGTGACTGGGGAGTAATCAAGTGGCAGACAGCTGAATGCTCTACAAACATGGTACTCCTGAGCAAATAATAAAGAGCTAATAGCCAATTAAATTTATTTGGATTTTATTCTACTTGCTTTCATGTGTATACTATTCACAAAAAATTATTATTTGCTATTAAAAAAAAATATATTTTCCATACAGCATAAAGGTCAGGAGGTCCTTTCAGCTAGTGTGGTGGTAACCTTCCCCCAACATAGCTGCCCCCAAAAGAGATAGTCTCCCACGAAAAGCACGCTACTCCTGTTCTGTCTTACTCCTCATTGTAAGCATTATCCAAAGCAAAGCTTTTCCAGCTGAGGGTAGGGATTACACAAGGAAGCTACTGGTAAAAACATGACTACCAAGAAAGATGTTTCATCTTACTATCTCATTGATAGTAAGAAATAACATCCCTTGCTTTAAAAGCATGCATGTTTCTTGCTGGCAGTATTGCACTTGCCTGAACACCCGTTTGCTATCCAGGCTTTTGACCTTGTTTGCATTCCTGAACAGTCAGAAGGGATGGAACTGCCAGCACAGGTTCATGAATGAACTTGTAATATGTAAGCAAAGGTGTCAGTATCTGACTACACCAGAGAGCATGCTTAGCTGTGTAAGGAAAGAGCGTAAGAGACTTCTTTTATTCAGGAACAGTCTTTGAAGACTGTCCAAAGGTATCTTCAGGGGGATTGAATACAGAATGTCTCCATTGCTGTGAGGATAAGTTTTCCCTAACAGCTGTCTTTAACCAAGTTTTACTATGGTGGAAGGCCTCTTTGTGCAACGGTCTGTAAGGAAACTGGTCTTGGCACAAACAAAAATGTACGTGACAGATGCAACTGAGTTACCTGTGCTCCACGTAGCTCATGATAACAATGACAATGTAAAATGGCAATTTTTCATTAAGTGGTTCTGTGCACAAGAATCTGCGAGCATAGCTGTGTTCTCAATGCTTTAAGGTAGCTTTCCCATTAACGCGCACTGTTTGGACCTTTAAGCCCATCAGGCTCGACAACAGGTTCAGTGCTGTGCGCACTGTTTGCTCAACTGAATAACACACAGTAGGAATAAACTGCTTTATTAAAAGAGAAGAATCATACCTCCTGCTCTGTAAAGCTTAGTCTATATGTTTTGCTGATATAGATGCAAAGCATATGTGTGGCTTTAGTAAAAACAAATTTACCATGTCAGACATGGTAATCCATCACTATAATAGCTACTTTGGCACTTGCACTTCAGCAATATTTTTTAAAATCTGATGGAAATATGAAGTAAACCTGCCAGTGCTAAGGCTAGTGCCTAAGCAAGAGCTCTATTGTGAGCAGTAGTGGCAAGTACATGTCTGTCTAACGAAGAGCCTCAGGCCTTGATTCAGAGCTGACCAGATGCATAATCTCATCAGCTGCAGTGGATTTCACAGCAGAGCTTACATTTGGCAGAGCAAGGTTCAAAGTATGTCCTGCCCAAGAGCTGACACATTTTGAGATATCCCCTGGCAATAACCAAAATAAACTGTAACCGTATCTTATTTACTCTGCACGTCGCAGGGCCTTATGCTGACAAGGGTGACAGCCTGCCCCTGGCATCTGAGCTGCCCAACCTCGCACTCCGTCATGGTCCGACGGGCAGCAGAGCCGCTCACTTCAGCACAGACCTGTATGCCTCCGTCCTCGCACAGACCGTCTTCATCACAAACACAGTTGTTGGATTGCACTAAACAAAAAGCACAGAGGAAAAACATTCAGGATAGGATCCAAGTCACCAAAAAAAACCAAAACAAACCCAGACTAGAATATTTCCAGTAAAACTGTAGGTCTGACAGAAATTTTCTGGAGGGTGCTCAGCACAAGGAAGACATGGATCTGTTGGAGCAGGTTCAGAGGAAGAAACAAAAATGATCGGAGGGCTGGAACACCTCTCCTGTGGAGATAGGCTGACAGAGTTGGGGTTCTTCATCCTGGAGAAGAGAAGACTCCTGGGAGACCTTATAACACCTTCCAGTATCTGAAGGGGGTTTATAAGAAAGATAGGGACAGCCCTCTTAGTAGGACCTACAGTGGTAGGACAAGGGTTAATGGTTTTAATCTGAAAGAGGGCATATTCAGACTAGATATTAGGAAGAAATTTTTTCAGATGAGGGTAGTGAAACACTGTATCAGGTTGACCAGCGAGATAGTGGATGCCCTATTCCTGGAAACATTCAAGGCTAGGTTGAATGTGGCTCTGAACAACCTGGTCTAGTTGAAGATGTTGTGGCTGATTGCAAGGGGCTTGAACTAGGTGGCCTTTACAGGCCCCTTCCAACCCAAAGCTTTCTGTGTTTGTGTGATTGTTTCCCTAACCTAATTCCCTAATCCTTTCAGTAATATTAGCTTAGGTTCTGCAGAACAACTAGAAGTAGAAACAAGTGGGGCGCTGCTGGGGCTTCCTCTGCTCAGAGAGGCTGATCGTGTTTGTGGGAAAAGCTTGCTCAAGGTGCCTCAAAGATTTCTCTGATATTACTGCTTGAACTGGTTCATGTATTTACAACTCCAGTGCTCAGATAACACGTAAGATGAGAGATCTGTCCTTGGACACTAACAAACTGATCATGCAAACTCTTACGACTCGTATCTTTATTTTCATACAGGCAGTTTCACTAAGATTAAAGTATTTGCTGCTATAAATAAATGTATGTAGCTGTATCAGTGACAATCACATAAGAAGATTTTACTTGAGATTTATTTTTCATAACAGTGGCTTTGTTTTGGTGTTGTATGCTTACTTTTTTTTTGCCAGTTTTTGTCTCTGCTGAAGCTTCAGCCAGTTTTATCTTTGGGTTTTTGCTATTATTTTTGTCTGTTCAAAAATAATAACTGTTAGACAAAACAGATGAACTCATATCAAGTAATCCTTTTTATTTTCAAATTATAACAATAACTGTGCCTCTAGCTTGGGCACTTCTAAAACCCTAATTTATTTCTTCATCTTACCTATTCCTGGCAACCCTCCATTAAATGCAACATAGTGTAGGACACTCAGGGAAAATATATCAGGGAATTTGAAAACTTCCACTGCAGACAGGTTACAAAACACAGGAACTATTTCCTCTGAGGGAAGAGAAACTGTGTGAGAAACTGGGGATAGACAATGAAGTACAAACAACAGTAACTGGCTTTCCTAGCTAGTATGCAATAAGACATTTAAATCCTTGCCACAAGATACTGCTGGGGAGACTGCTTGGCAAATTTCTGGAAAGGTTTACCTATTCCTGTGGGCAGTAAGGACTCCCAGAGGTAGAAATAGTGAAAAAGAGAAGGGCAAGGGTTTTACCCAAAACTTCCAGTGGACCAAAATGTTGACTCACTTAACAGGGACTAGGAATAAGCTTTGCCTGCATATAGTGTACTTTGCTACAATATCCTGTGGGGTTTTCTTTTCCATGGTTGGAGATTCCTGCTGTGTTTGGACACCAAACACTGGGTTGATGGTTTGAATCAGCTTAGCAGTGCATGGTGCTTCTGGGAGGAACTGGAGACGCCATACCAGGACAGACCAACTGCTAATGTGTGACTGGGGGTAAAGACTTCATTTTGGTCATATGAAAAATTTTGCTTAGAATTGTGACGAATCTCTTACCATTGCATTTTTCCCATGAACGACATGATCCACAAGGTATTTCAGTTGCCTGGGACATTTTGCAGTTTTCTGCATTATTGAGAGAATATTTTCTGCCTGTGCACTCCAAGGTATGCATCTTGCAAACAGTTAAATGTGTGTTTCTCTTGGTTCTTTGATCTGTAGCACAGGTGTCCAGGGAAGGACTGAAAACAAAAGAAAGGATTGCACTATTTAAATGTGCTTTGTCTTGGCACATCTTAAAAAGAGCCGAGAGAATGGAAAATATTCAGAGTCCAGTTCCAGTTTCTCTGTTCATTGAAGTACATCCTAAGAGGGCAGCAAGGAACTAAAGACATAGACACGCGAAAAATCCAGACTTCTTCCTTTTCCATATGGCACCTTAGCAAAGTCAAGATCTGTCCTGTGTGAAGGACAGGGATATTACTCTCTATTTGCCATTGACCTCTGTAGCAGTGAGAGACTTTAGATAAAAATACTTCAGACTTCAATTATTCTCTAATTTATGACATATACAGGAACATAAGTACATACACAGAAAACATTTTCATACATATAATGATATATATGAACATGCACAAATATTAAAATATTTTACAAGTATTTCTTAATTTTAATACATTAGGATATGCTTATAGATCTTTACTCTGCTGTCCTTTAAAAATCACAGCTTTTACTAAATAAAATCTTATGATTCACCATCAGAGACCAAAGATATTTCTGGAAATACACATCCATCTCCACAAAAAATTTATGAAAAATATTTATCCAGGAAACTTGCCGGTGTATTTCTTGAAATGTGGATAGTAACTTAACACCCACAAAAAATGTGTAGAAGTGGCAACAACAATTCTTGGACAACCTTGAACTGTATTTTGGGGACAGTTCCAGGAAGTTGTCATCATTTGTGATTCATGCTCTAATTGTAGGAGCGAAGGAAAAAAACCCTCCTATTACTTCAGTGTTTTAATCCTCAAACCCCTATTTTCTCCACTTGTTCTCAATGCAATCAGTGGCATGTGTGGAGTGAGCAAAAGAACAACCGTCTGGCACAGGGAATGCTGTACTTTCCTGGATGCACTTTACAGCCATGGGTAAGGTGCAGCACAGGCTACCAGAGAGCAGAGATGCTCCTGGGAGATGAAGAGCTTCGAATTCAGCCCTGAAGTTAGTGGAGCACTGCTTTAAGTGAGTTTCCTTTGCAGACAGAGTTCTAAGAAAAACTCCGTCTTTAAATGTAGTCTTAAATTTGGGAGAACAAAATGTGTTCCAGGAAAAGCAACTAATCTGTATTTAAGTTGTTTGTTATATTTAAAATTGTTCAGACACCTTCTTTCCTTGCCCATGTGATAAATCTCAGTATCTGAGTCTTAAGGTCAAAATTTTGTACACAAGGCAACCTAATTTATCTGAAAATATTAAGACCAGACCTATGCACTAATCTGCCTGCTTTGCACCACTTTAGCAACACCCAAAAAAAGAAAGGGACATGATTTAACCAGCTGCTGAAGTATGAATCCAGGAATTCACGGACTGTGTTGCCAAACTCACACTACAGTACAATGCTTCAAACTGTCTTGAGAGTTCTTTAAATATTTGCTATAGCTGGGTCATCCAGGAGAAAGCCAGTGGGCATCAACATGTTCAGATGCATAAGAAAAAGAATGGAGAATCTGCACTCAGAAGAGATATTAATAATTTGCACTCATTGCTGAGAAAGGATATTTCCCAGGGCTGGGAGCACCACAGCAGTCCAATAAAAATTATTACAGACAAGGAATAATCCTTGTAGAGTGAATGTGAGAAATGTAATATTTTTACCTGAAGAAGAAGGTTAGGATAATAAAAACATTTTACTAATATTTTATATTGTGAGAAATTAAATAATATCTGCAAGTCCACAAATACCTTCTTCCTCTCACCTACAATGAGAGGTAGGAAACTTTTGGTGAAGTGAAAAATTCATCATGCAGCGAATGATATTAACTTCCTAAAATTACATTCAAGACCCTAAGTTGTAATATACCACAATCTAAGAACTCTCAGGAGAGACATAGACACTATGCAAATAAATTTGGAGGAAAAAAGAGGGGATAGTACTTAAAAATTGTCAAATCTCATGTTTCACTGTGGAGATAGCTCTTAGCTCCTGGAGACTGAGGTTCCATCTGTATTAACACATCAGCTGTTCTCCGACCCCTTCCTTGTGCTAGAGACAGTTCACACAGAGTAGCTGGTGTCCATACTCTCTCTGCTCCCAGAAGATGGGGACTGCATCAGACCAGAATGGTCTCTGACCCTAGTAACTCCTATGCTGTGCCTGGGAATTATCCAGGAATTGGCTCTTGCCAGAGGTCTACCAGGAGCTGCTTTAGTGATTTAGCAGCTTTGGTGCCAGAGATTGTTCCCTTGCTCTAACTGATGAGAATTGATCTAACCTAAGGCACCATACCATAGGGACAAATTACCCCTCACCAGCCTGTTCTGGGGGTTTTGTGCTGTCCTGGGCAGTCTCTTGGAAACTGAAAGGATGGAGAAAGCCATGGTGTTCCTAAGTTCCCACACAAACTCTTCTTGTTCCCAGCTCTCTTCAGAGAAGAGGCTGGTGCTGAAAGTCACTGCCACAGCAAAGCAAGTTACTTCTGCTTTCTGAAGAAGGACCAAGATCTGCTTATATGCCTTACTCCTACAGCCTTAACAGGCTGGAAGATTAGTCTGCTTTGACAGCTGATGATTTATCTTTCTGTCATTAGATGTGTTATTTCAAGACAGTGAAAAGATGGCATCAGGTAACAGGAATGACTGTTATCTATCTTCTTGCTATTCTGAACATAATTAAAAAAAATAGAAAGGCAAGTAGTAGATTAATTATAAATGAAGCTTAAACAAATAACTAAATGTAATTCATTTAACTTCCAAGGTTACTATGAATCTGCCCATGGCCTTCCCTAGCATTGTGACTCCCCTCATATTCTAAGTAACCTTAACACATCCATAAACCAGAGAAGGAGTTGTTGCCTTGTTTAAGTAAGTATTGAGAGAAAAAGACCATAACCAGATTATATAAAATATTTAAGTGTTATGGATAGGAATAGTTACTTGAGATGACATCAAAGTTTCTTCCTCCTACTACACATGGATAAGACAAATTGGGTTTGTTATCCTGGCGTTTCCAAACTGCTCAGCTCCTGCTGTCACATAAACCTGGCCAGATTTCATCTAGAGCTCACACTCTGTGTGATGACTTTATAGGAGACATCATCCAGTCTATGCAAACCAGACCAGATGTTGGAGTGCTGAGCTCTTTGGCACATCTGACCATCAACGCCAGGTGATGTAATTTCCTTACATTATTTCTTCTGCATTGCTTATTGCAGAATATAGCCTCAGATCAAACAGGAAACAATAAACCCTGATCTGAAAACCATGAGGTCAGGAAAGTGATGTGATTGGACTACGAAAACTGCTCTGTAAATGTGAGATGAAATTAGATTACTGTGCCTTTCATAACTCCACAGTCTCTCAGCAGTGAAAAGAAATCTATTTTATTTCACTAGCTTATAGGTTTGATATTTATGTCCCAAGGGCCTCTGTTTTAAGGTTTGCTCCATCTTCTAAATCCTGAAAACATAATTTTATCTTTTTCCATCTATTTCACAGATAAAGCGAAATTCTCTCTTCACCTTTTGTCATCCAACCAAATTCCATCACTACTAAAGCCCACTGACAGTTCTGACAAGGCAGGTAAGTGATGAATAGGACATTGATTGAGCTGTAAAGCATATTACAATGCCTCCTTCTCATATGAGTAAAGCTTTCTCCTCTGTTATGGACTTAAGACTTAAGAACTGTAATGGCTCTTGAATAAAGTGAGAATGTAATTGCCTAATTGAGCCTGAACTTACCCACACTCATAGGGCATTTTGCACACACATTGTGACTGATATATCTTCTCCCATGGCTGACATTTAGGCTCTGTCACTTCTGGTTTCACACTGGGCACTGAAGTAGAAGAACACAAACAGTGATATTAGGGGTCAGAAAAACAAGGGTTGTTAAAGGTCTACTCTGAAATTATCAGTAGAGTTTAGCAGGCACTGAATTATACAATCATGACATAAAGTCACATTCTGCATGTTCATTAAAAGTATCTACTGCATGGAAGGAATCAACACTATTGAAAAGATACAATACACTTTGCAAAGTTACTGTGCAATAATTTATCTATGGGTCACAAGTCAGATGGAAAGAGACAGGTACTGTGTTCAATCTTAAGCATTCATCTAATTTCTGCTGCAGCTATTTGTTTCTTCTAAATTTAGCACTGCTGAATCGTAGATGGGAATGGCTTTGTCATTAGGTTTCAGAGTTACTGACTTCACTGCTGTCACTAGAAAAGCTAAGGCTCCAAAGTCCCCTGTAGAAACCTGAACCCAAATATTCTTATACACTGATAGTAATGAAAACTACAAGTTCCATCATTAGCCCTCAATCTGTACTAACTTTAAAAATAAAAGCAATAGTAATTCTTGGGGAATTTTCATCATTGCAGAAGTTCCATTCTTTAAGCACACAGTTGTATTCCAAACTTTGCTAAACATTTCTCTGGAGGTTTCTCTAGCAAGTAACAGCAAATCTTGCTAAATCCATTTGGACGCAAGTTCTGAGGAGGTTTCATCCTGATTTGTATTTTAGATTATGTGTCTGTTAACATGAAACTTTAGTACTCCAGAATGTTGTTGCCTTTCTCAAAAAAAAAAAAAAATCTCCAGCAGGCCTAACCCTGTCTTCCTGCAGAGGGGTAAATTTACACCAAAAATCACTGCATTTTCTTCATCCCTTGATGAAGGGGTTGCTGGTTGCATAGTTGATGGTTGCTGACACTCTTGCTGACTAAATACTCCCATCCAAACATATCTATGCCACTATGTCTGTGTATACATATCTTCTTAATTTTTACCCTTCTTATCTCATATTCCTTGGGTTTTTAACTCCAATTCCTTGGATTTCTAATCCAACTGTTGTCCTTTTTTAACAAACTTTTGTATTAATACAATGCTGCCATACAGTAAGGCACAAGCTGTTTCTAAAGGTAGAAGCATTTGAAACTTTCTAATTGTTTCTGGAATTTTAGAATGTGATGCAACAAGACAACAACAAAATAAAACAAAAACAAACAAACCCCAAACAAAACAAAAAACCGAACAAAACCAAAACCACCAAAATTCCCAAACCAACCAACCAACTAAAAAAACTAAGTTAAAATCACTGAAGCTAAGCCTAAGTAACTGGCAAGAGCAATTCAGCATTTGCTGCTCTGGCACTTTAGCAGCAGTGATTTGTTTACGTACGGCTATGTAATTCCTTCTGAAATCCCTGTGCTTCCTGTGAGTTTGGTTATGGCACAGTAGCAGATGACTTACACCAGGAATTTCACAGGACTGTTGTTTTTTGAGGTCTAAGCCTGACTGTCACCTTCGTCTTCCTGTAGGTGAGGAAACCTCAGGTAGCAGTTGGTTGATAAGGACAGGACAGACAAGAAACATAGGACAAGACTACTCTTCTGCAGCAGTGACTGTTGTCCCCAGGAGAATACAGGAACATCTGGGACCTCAGGTGAAGTTGTTACTGGCTTGAAGCAGCAAGCTGCTTGGGTGCCCCTGTGTGACTGATCAGCACTACAGCAGTGCTCAAGACAAATTCTTGTCCGTCTTCCACAGCTGGAAAAGACAACAGCTGCTGAGTGCTGTAGCCCAATTCCCCTTCTGCTAGTGTCTGTCCATATCAACCCAGAGCTTACAGCACTCACCATGAACTTAAAGCAGCATTTTCCCATTGCTTCCAGTTCTTGGACATTTACTTCATATCAGCTGTGTGACTGTCAGATGAGCAAAAGGAGTCACCCAGCCCTCTCCTTCTCTGCCATGAGAGGCTATGGTGTACGGAACAGTTTCCACATAGAAAAACTCTGTCTCTACGGTGCAGTTCATATAGTGGTGGTTTTATACAACATGGGCAGAAAGTGAAGTATACTTGGATGTCAGAACAGACAGCATACATCCCAGGCAATCTCTTAAAATGTTGTTAGTGACAATATGTGATAGCAATAGGGGAGTGTGAAGCAAAAAGCCATAAGGAAATCTCACATAAATTGCCTTAAGGCATCTTGTTTGAACAGACCACAGAAAACACGTTTTCTGTGCTTCCTCCTGGTGGCTTATCACTGGATCAGCAATAGCTCGGTCTATACTTTAACTACATAAGGCACAGTTGGTCCAGGAAAGAAACTCCTCCATTGTACTTGCAGGACTGCAACGGCTTACCTGGTGTCTTGCACTGGACAGTCTTCACGTCAGGAGACCACTTGAGACTGGGCTCACACAAAATGGACTGTGCCCCTTCTAAGTGCATGCTGTGTGGGCAGGACAGAGTTATTCTCTCACCAATCTCATACACAGCTTTCCATGGCTCTCCTTGCAAACCCCCCTCCAGGTTGGGCAGGAGACAAGCAGTTTCTAAGGATTGAAGCATTTGAGATAGCCACAGTGAATCAGTGGATCGCATAAAGCAACCACATATTTTATCGTCTTCTAAATTCCTTAACAAATTGAATGGTGAGATTGCCTATTTTCCTGTAGAAACATATCAGTCATGTTAGTGCAGGATATTAACTCATCACACCTGCCAAATAAGCAATACTAAGGACATAGTGGCAGCATCTGCTGCTGCTGCCTGCAGGTGCAGTCTAGCTTTATGAAGGCTTCTCTGTCCTTAGGACCCATGGTTCTGTTGAGAGTTCACAATAGGGAGTAACGTCCTGTAGAGAGTGGTCATACATACAGGATGCTGGGGAGGCCATGTATTGATACACAAAAAGATAACCTTTAAACAGCGTGGACTAGCATATATGGACAGTCGGTTCTGCTTGGAAGGAGAAAAGGATGCTGTTGAAACATCATGGCTAGGCTTCGCGAATGAAGATTTGGGAAGGCTCTATCCACATTTGCTACAGGCCCGCTGGTGGCTTATGAGGCCAATACGTGACAGACATATCTGATTGCAAAAGGCACAGCAGAAAGATTCCTTAGATGGTGTATTCTGCAATACACGGTTCTTTCTGCGTTGCCTTTTTTCCTCGAGGGTGATCCTGCGTGTGTTCTCAAAGGAGACAGCAGCGTTATAGATGGTGTGTCTCCAGGCCTCCCAATTTGAGGCCAGAGTAGACCAGTTATGATGATCAATATGGCCTAGGCTGAGATGTTGTTTCAACACAGTGCTGAAAATTCCCATGGTTCTTGCATATGGCTATAGGACTTGCATATAGCAACGAAGTGTTTCCACAGGAAGGAATTCCTGGACTGGAATTTAGTCTCCGTCACTTCCAGCCTTTCTTAAAACCAGACTTTATGGGTGTGTTTCTCATTCAGTATTACAATATCTAGATTCACAATAAAAGTCGGTTTAGACCTGATTGTGACTGGGGAACTGGGAAATGAGGGTGTGTGTTTTCCCCCTGCTGTTGCTGGAAAGCAGGTGTTCTGAGATGTTTCACTAGAATTCAGAAATGGAATTGTATTTCAAAACAAGAATCATTTAGACATACCTTGGCAATATCTGTCTCCAACTTGCCATTGTAAATTATCACCACACTTAGCAACAGGATCACCAACAAGAGAATATCCATGTCTGCAAGCATAAACAATGCTTTTCCCAACAGGGTATGAGTTTTCAGCATTCTGAAAGAAAATAAACAGGTGAAATTTTAGATATACAGTATTAGAATTAGCAGCAGCACTGAACTCTCTTTGATTTTGGGATGCAGTGGCTGAGGACAGTGAGAAGTATTAATGCTTCTCTACAATGCACTGATGAGAGCATCTGGAATATTGGGGGCAATCCTGGTTATCAATAGTCAGTAAATGTGATCAAAAGGGATATGGAACAGTACTCTTCTGATGATGCATAAACTGACTGCAAATACGGCTATTATCAAGCATTAGCAGGGTAAGATAAGATCTTGGACAACCTTGGGCTGGAGGAAGATCAGTAGGGTGATAATGGCTTTGCTAATTCTTAGGATGGCATGTTATCAGCTTTCAAAAGTTTAATATGGTGGACTGGAAGACACAGGTTTTCTCTCATTTTATATCCCACTGTCTTCCAAGGAGACATCTTATGAAAAATTGAGACTACTCTATGAGTTGCACCTTTAGTTTGTGAACCAAAAACATCAATGTAGGAGACAACTATTGAAAAAAAAAAAAAAAAAAAAAAAAAAAAAAATCCTGGCAAAAGAGGGAGAGCAAAATTTTGGATCTTGCCTCAGTTAGCAGTTGTGTAGAGGCAACCAACTGATTTTTCTAAAACTAATCCTTTTATCTATTTATTGAGCAAGGAGAATTTTGACGGCCTGATAACATGGAGAAGGCATAATCCATTCCTCCAAGGGAGGAATTTGGTCTCCTTCTTTAAATAGGCCCAAGTTACAGCTAGCCAAGTACCTTACCAGACCGCAGTTTCACCAAGGAACAAGAAAGTGGAATGGTGAGTTACAGAGTGAAGATTCCTAAAATTTGTTTATAATTTTGTTATATTTTGTTTGTTGGATGATTATGGGCAGTTTACTTTCTGTGTGTTTTTTTCTCTAGTTTTCTCTAATTTCCTGAGCTTTTATATGTAATCCATATGGCTCAGAAAACTTTTAATAAATACATAGGTTAAAGGACTTTTCTCTGTAGGTATTATCATGCAGAAAAGCAAAGATTTTGTTCTGGTTTTGGGGGTGTGCTTTTTTGGATTTATTTAATTTTTAGCGTGAAGTTTGGGATATTGTCATGTAAACTTCAGCCAGTGAAAAATGCTGCACAAGCTGCTATACAGTAGATCTGATACTAAGCTTACCAAGAAAAATACAAATTTGCAAATGAATGTCTGTATTAACTATAGTAAAGACATTGCAGGTAGGGATAGGAAAGATAACAGAGCGATAGAAATAACTTACTTGAACAAATCCATTTTCCAAAGGAGGAGGAGGTGAACAGAATTTTGTAGGAGTTATGGATAAATCAAAACAGTGTGGTTCAATCAAGCTATGAAGCAAACAAAAGTACAATTTAGTTTAAATTTAGTCTTTTTTCCTTTCAAAATGCTACACTTCTCAGTGAAGCCTGTTTTCAAGGCTATTATGCTCACATTTTCATCACAATTATATTTAAATCAGGCACTGCCAGGCTATCCAAGAGAGTGGTAAATAGTATGCTGTCAAGTTTACTGGCTTTTACCCAATTTTCTAGTCTTACCTTGTATTGGATTCACAGCTTTTGAATTTCATTTTCTCTCAACTGAAATACTAAAGCTCAGCAAGTGATCTTCTCCCTGAATTCAATAGCTTATGCACCCTTCTGAAATAAATTTTTAAATCTTTCTGAAGTTGTGCTCCAAATGTTTTTGATTGCTTACCGAAGATGCTGCAACTCTTCATCTTCACATGGTCTGCTTTCACTCTGCTCTCCTGTGCAGGTCTTCCCACCCCCATGTGGGGAGGGGTTGTTGCAGGTTCGACTCCTCAATTTCCTTCCCCCTGAGCAAGGACTCCAAGAAGACCAGCAGCTCCAGCGTCCATCAACAACACCTATTAAACATTTGGGAATATTTCACATTAAACCACTCTATTTAAACCACTCTCTCTTTAAAGCACTCTCTGTGAGTGATTTAAAGGCACAGGCTTTTCAAAGCTAGTGATAGTCCCAACTGTGTCCTTACAGAGAATTCCAGGTTGCAATGATCTAATCTTCCATCTTTCCCCAACTTGCCTTGTACATCAGTATAATTCCACAAAGGCTGTATATTATCACTTTCTGAGAGAAATTTTTGAAGTTATTGATACTGGTTAACTCAGGATATGTACTTAATTATAGATGGTAACATTGAGTAGTTACTATTGTCCACTGTATTTAACATTAATAATAAAACCAGCTCTTTGGTAAGTACTGTTTAAACATGTTAAACAAAGACTCAGGTTTGACATGGCCCTCCCCATGCTGTATGTCTGCAATGGTACCTGACCCAAGCAGGCACTGCATGGGTGTGCAGTGGGACAGACAGACTCTGGAAGCAGGAGGGCACAGTTTGTTTCTTCTAAACTCTCACAAATTCAAAGAGTGCTGACCTGGCTGATCTTGCATGAGAGTTCCCAGCTCACAAGCTGCTCCAAAAGTGTAAGGCTTGCAGTAACACACACATTGTGTTCCTTCCACAGCTGGTTCACCACCATTCTGGCAAGGCTGACATTTGCAGGGATGATTTTCAGCCATATATTCTTCAATTGCTTGTTTTAGGTAATGCTTTTTGACTGAGGAGCAGGGCACTTCCTTTACCAGCTCATATAATGGTGTTAGCTACACAGAGTAGAGAAACATGTAAATTAAGCAGTTATGATTGGGATATAAGGCTTTAAAAGCATGCAAAATAATTTGTGACATATGCTCCTGCACATGGGAATTAGCACATTAGATGTTTTAATTTGCTGACTAGCTAAAATCTTATGTTAGTATTTAATATTAGCCTTTTTCTGAAAAGTTAGCTCTGCTTAACACCATCTTTTAAAGCTGTTGGTAGATCAGTCATGTTTAAACATATTTGAACTATGAGGATATGGTTGAGACAAAAGTGTAACACAGACCACCAGCAACCTGGATTCTCACTCAGCTGTTCCTAGCATAAAAAAACTGGACACTTGAACAATCCACTATGGTGGATTTCACAGAACAGTGATCAAAGGTAACAATAATTGAAAATATTTTTTAATTTCGATTGCCTATTTTATATTATATACTTATATACCTATATTATATACTTTTACATTTAGCTGAAAACTTCCTGACAGAAATACTTTGGGTTTATACCATTCTTCAGTATATGAGCAGTTCCCAAAAGGGACGTAGATAAGGTTGTAGTGCGTATGGCCACACCAAGCTCTGAACTGTCTGTCTCTCAAAATCTCTAGTTATTCTAAAATTCTGGATGCAGAGTTAAGGCGGAGGGATAAAAGAGATACACAGGAGTTTGTAAGTGAAGTGGAAACCACACAGATATGTTAATATGCATTTCAGGAAAGAGGCTATTTCAAGTCTGGGCTTTCTCCAATGCTAGGGCGACCCTCTATTCCTAATCAGAAGTCCACTTAAGTCACTGAAGGCTGGTAAGATTATAGGTATTGACCTGCCTGTGGACTTAGATTTGTAATGTAGCTGATCATATTAACTTCATGGCATTTTCTTCCTGAGAACTTTTCTTTTTTACAAAGTGATCTGAAAACAAAATGAGTGTAGACCACAGCCTGATTAATCACCAGCTGTAGCTTAATAATTTCTCCCATCTGCTCACCTCTGGTTCAGGAAAGTAGCCTTACCTTTTTTTTAATTACTCTAGGATAATCTGTCACTGATGCAGCCCACAAACTGTAGCTTCGAGTGTTCCCAGCAGGATTATTCAGCTCTAGATAACTAAGGCCAGCAACAGCACCTGGGCTTCCTCCTTCTATGTAAGGGTCTCCTTTAATCTTATTACCACTGCTTCCTGTAGATTCAGGATAGGAAATACAGAAAATATTGGCATTGCTATATTTACAAATGAAAATAGAAACATTACACACAAAACCTATGCCAGCAAGTAGTGAAAGGACTCGCTAGTGCGGTTCAACCACCTGTGCCTGGATCAAGAGCTCTGTAGTGGGTTTCTGTGGCTGGGTTTTGGTAGCAGAGGGGCTACAGAGGTGGCTTCTGTTAGAAGCTGCTAGAAGCTTCCCCTGTTCCGTGGAGCCAATGCCAGCCAGCTCCAGGATGAGCTTCCTGCCGCTGGTCAAGGCTGAGCCAATTAGAAGTAATAGTAACACCTCTGTGATAACATATTTAAGAACAAAAAGATTGTTGTGCAGGAGAAACTCCAGCCAGGGAAGAGCAGAGTGACAACATGGGAACAACAATGCAGACACCAAGGTCAGTGCAGAAGGAGGGACAGGAGGTGCTCCAGGCACCAGAGCTGAGGCCCTGCAGCCCGTGGTGCAGACCATGGTGGAGTAGCTGTGCCCCTGCAGCCCATGGGGGACCATCGGGGTGCAGAGACCCACCTGCAGCCCATGGAGGAGCCCATGCTGGAGCAAGTGGATGCATGAAGGCGGTTGTAACCCCATGGGAGGCCCCAGATGGAGCAGGGTCCTGACAGGGACCCTGTGGAGAGGGACCCTGTGGACAGGGACCCTGTGGAGAGGGACCCTGTGGAGAGGGAAGCCCACACTGGAGCAGGTTTTTCCCGGGTAGGATTTGTGGCCCCTGTGGGGGACCCACGTCAGTACAGCTCATTTGTGAAGGACTGCACCCCATGGAGGAGTGACCCAGGGAACAGCAGTTTGGGAAGAACTGCTGCCTGAGGGATGGACTTACGCTGGAGAGGCCCATCAAGGACTGTCTCCCGTGGGAGGGACCCCACGGGAGCAAGGGAAGGACTCCTCTCCCTGAGCAGCGGCAGAAACAACAACTGACTGTAACACCCATTCCCCATCCCCCTGCACCGCTGGGGGGGAGGAGGGAGAAGATGGAAGGAAGGAGGGGTGGGGGGAAGGTGTTTTTAAGACTGTTTGATTCCTAACTCTTTGGTTCTTATCCTGTTAGTAATAAATTTAAGTACTATCCCCACTTTGAGTCTGTTTTGCCTGTGAAGGTAATCAGTCACTGACCTCTCCTGCTCTTATCTCTACTCATGAACCCTTAGCTGTTTTTTTCTCTCTCCTCTGTCCAGTTGCAGAGGGAGAATGAAAGAGTGGCTTTAGTGGGTATGTGGTGCCTGTCCGGGGTTATCCCACTACAGTCTTTTTGGTGGCCTGTATGGGGAATCATGAGGATTTTGAGATAAGGATAATAACTGGGAGAGGTAACAGGCAAAACAAGTACTGAACAATGCTAAAGAATGAAATGATCGTGGGGAATTTTTTGCTGTAATTGTGGTAAAGGTACAAGGGGTGGATTTTGTGTAAATTGTCCACTTAAGTTTGGTGTTATAGTGATGTTATTTTGATTTCTGGTTGGGGGAATTTTTGTTATATTCTGTTTTGGTAGGTTGTTACTTTTGTTTATGTAAGGGTAGGCTGTGTGATGAATGTGAAATTTAAGACTCTTAAATATGTGATTCATAGAGGTGAGGGGTGGAATGTCCCAGTTGGTCCATCCTGTTCGTCCCCACCATCCTCCTTGTCGGTCACATTGGTGTACTGGGCCAGGAGAGCAGCCTTCCTCTGTTTCTTCTCCTGGGAGGAGACCTCCTTGGCACGATCATGGAGATGGGCTCAATGACCCCCTTTAGGGTGAGGATTTTGTAGAACTGAAAGACCTCACAGGCTGACATGTCCAGGCGGTGCTTCTGCATCACCTCCAGTCCTTTCTGTGGGGCCGGGGAGCAGAGTTCCATGAGGTAACTCAGATAGGACTTGTTGGAGCTGATCTCGTAATAGCAGATGTTGCCATCGCCCTTCCCAGCCAGGTACAGCATGTGGTAGCATGTCAGTGTCGTAGAACGGGAAGAGGAGCTCCGAGAGCCCATCGATCTACTCCTCGATCAGGGGCATGAACAGGTCTTCCTGATTCCACAGGGCAATCTGCCATGTTTTCCAGTGCGACATGCCCATGGTGAGTAGCCTCTTAGTGCTGCCCAGGAACACCACCTTGTTGACACAGTGGTTCTTGCAGCCGGCCTCCTGCAGGACCCGCCCAGAGTGTGGCTCCACCACACGCAGCTTCTTGTCCTTGCAGGGGGTGGCCAGGAGGCTGCTGTCTGTGTTGAAGGACATGCACAGGATCACGTCCTTTTGGCAGTCAATCATCTTCACTGGCTTCCCAATGTCCAGGTTCCAGATCAGGACCTTGTAGTCGTAGCCGGCACTGAAGAGGATGTTGTTGGTGGTCGGGTGCCACTCGACCAGCCCCATGCACCGGCTGTGCCCATAGAGCTCCAGGATGGCCTCCATCATGTTCCTCATCAGCCCACCCTCAGGAATCTCCCAGATCTGCACCGTGGCGTCCTCAGAGTAGGATGTGATGATGTTCTCAATGAAGGGGTTCCACTTGATGTCTAGCACAGTGCCCCAGTGCCCACAGACCTCGGGGTAGTTTGGTTCAATCTGGCCTGTCTGACAAGGAAGGAGCCGCCACCGGCGCTCTTGGTGACGATGGCAAGGAAGAGGGCGTTGACAGCACAGAAGTGGTTGTCATGCACGTTCTTGGTGATGGGAATGCCATCGAAGCAGTGCTCAACTGCCTTCTGGCCAGTCCATAATCTCTTCCAGGATTCCTGGGAAATTGGGTTTTCCCATTCGGGCTTGCTGTGTGATCAGAGCTACTCACTGGCTCCATGTAGCACTGTTGCATGATGTGTTGAGGGGATGTTCCCTTTGAGCATCCAGTGCAGCACGGGCAAACGAGGTGCCAAGAGGAGACATGCTTCTGTTCCAACAACTTCTGACGTGGCTCGAACCCCCTCATAGGCTGCTAATATCTCCTTTTCAGTTGGCGTGTAGTGGGCTTCTAATCCTCGATAACCCCAGCTCCAAAACCCTAATGGTTGACCTCAGGTTTCTCCTGGTATTCTGTGCCAGAGCCTCCAGGTTAGGCTATGCTCTCCAGCTGCCGTTTGGAGGACATTTTGCACAGCTGGTCCTGTTCAAACAGGCCCCAGAGCTACTGCATGGGCTATCTCCTGTTTGATGTGCTCAAAGGCCTGCTGTTGCTCAAGGTCCCACTTAAAATGGGTCTTCTTCTGCGTCACTCGATAGAGGGGGCTCACAAGCTGACTGTAACCTGGAATGTGCACCCTCCAGAAACCCACAAGGCCTCTGCAACCGGGCACAGGAGAGAGTGAGAGAACAGCTTTAGTGGGTACCTGGTCTCTGGCCAGGGTCAACCCACTACAAGCTGATAATATATAAGAAGTATCTGTTTTTGCAAGTGTCCTGGCAGCCCTGACTTAGGGTGTCCAGAAAAGTGCTGTTTACGGGAAAGCATTAGCAATAATTGATGAGCATTGGAGAGCCTTTTAAATCAGGCACTTGGTGTCTGGGTTCAGCATGGTAGGACAGAATTCAACAAAGTTATCAACACCTGCTCCTCATTTCGATAGTTATTTAAGATGAGATGAAGGTTGGACATATGACAACTGTATGAGTCATCATTGAATATTTACCTGAAGAACTCTGCAGTAATTCATCCAGTTTGGTGCATTTCACTTTCTTCTTTTTCACAAAGAATGCATTCCATCCTGATGTGGTACACTCGTATAAGTTTGTTATGCTGACACCTGCAGATAATCCATCCATTAACAGTACTGTACACAGAAAGTGTGTTGGATTCATTTCTGAGTTTCCTGTTGGCTAGAGAGGTCATGAAGTACTATGCCTAAATTAGAAGGCAACTAACAAGTATGTGTGTGCTGTGGGAAGATCCACATGTTGGAGCCTATGGATGGAGGCTGAGAGATGAGAGATGCATCTGGAAAAGGTTTAGTTTCATTTATTTTCTCAGCAGTCCCTAATCCTGCAGCACTGCTCCACACTGATTACCACCATAGGTGTCACTTTAGTATTTTCTCTGTTTGTAATTTACTGTGTTTTACACAGTTTTACCCAACCTTCATCTCCAAATGACTTTAAAACTTTAACATTGTTTGAAATTTATATTGGCACTAGAATTGAAGCTTAGCCTGATGAGGTCCTCAACTGACTATCAAATATTTGCTATCCAGAGTGCTGCAGGTCAAACACATGGATCTAGGACTAAGTGTTGTGGTTTGAGCCCTGTTTTTAGTTTTCTTTCTTTTGCTCATGAAGAGAATGTGGTGACTTGTAGAAGTCTTTTACTTGATTTTAGATATTAGCTGGGAAAACATGCAAATAAATTTTTATTCTTGATTATTGACTTTGTTTCCTGCAATGAATACACTAGTACTCTACCTTCTGCTTTCATTTTGTCAGTATCCACGTAAAAAATAACTTTGTAGTGTCCTCCTAGAGATCCAGAGTGTAAGAAATGAGTCCCAAAATGTTCAATAAGTCTTCGATAGATGCTGTAGTCATAGACAACGGGAAGGTTGAACAATTCCTTCCAGAAAGACTCCGCAAGAGTGAGGAAGTCAGGACGGTTGTTAATGAACTGAGCAACTTCCACACTGTTCTCAACAACCATCAGCTGCTTACTCTGGGGGAAGGAAAAGGCATCAGTCATGCTCCATGTCACTATCAGAGTGGCTCCCAGTAGCAAGGTGGCATGCATATTCCATTGGCTACTAATCAACAGCCTTACATAGCTGTCTCATCAACCCAATCAACCTAAAAAGAACACCTTGAAGTCAAGAAATATCATTGGACTTTTATTTATACTTGCTGCAACATCTTTCTTTTCCTCCTGTGTACTTGAAAACTAGCATAAGCATAAGAAAGGAAAATATCACTCTGCAAAGCTAACAGTGGCTTCCAGAACCAGAAGCCTGGTAGTAGGAGGTTAACAAGCTTTTTCTGAAAGCAAATCAGAGGCAGTAGAGAGATGTCCTTTGCACTCTGTTTTGTCTAGATAAGTCTAGGGTCTCCAGCCATTTTGAGGATGCTTCTGAGTTATAAAATCCTATATGCCTATACAATATTATTCATTTCAAACTCTCATAGTTGCTTTTGAACTTTGTTAGGCTGAGTCTCAAAATCTGTCATCGCTAGTGTCTGCTTGGGGGCCACAAAATACACGTACTTGTTACTTGATTTTTTTTGCTATAACATATATAGGTTATACTTCATCATTGAGAGTTACTTCCAAATTATTTATCTCCTTTTAAAATAAGATGAAGGCATAAGCACTGTGACCTCCTGGCTGTTAAAGACATAAGATATCTCTCTCAATGGAGTTCTACAAATGGCACATGCATTATAAAGTAAATAAACATTAATCACAGAGTTATTGCAAATTTTTTGCTCCAATATACTGACCAAAAAAAAAAAAAGGCAATAAATCCCTAGTAAAAACGGAAAAGATGAATCAAATACCTAAAGAAGCCAAAAGAAGTCAAAGTTTTTCTCCCCCAAATAGTGAGGAAAACAGCTAGTAAATAAATAAATGACTAACAAATAGGTTTTATGGGATATTTAATGTCATGCACTTTTTACCAAAAATGTCTGAATAAAATAAATATTTGTATCTCACTATAAAAACACATAAAAAATGATGAAAATGTTTATGCAAAATACTAGGCCACAGTGACAACTTATACATACCTTTCGCAGACTTTCATTCTGTGAGTAACTGTGTCTATTTGAGTTTTCATACCTCTCTGTGTGTTTCATATAAGACCAGGTGCTGTTGAAAAACTCATAACTGAAATCATTCTGAACTTTGACCTAGAAGGTGAAAGATAGAAGTCTGTATGAAGAGGTTCATACAGGATTTTAAAATGATAACATAAAGAGTAGAGCAAGTCCTTACTGATGAAAAAAAAACTGATGTGTTTTCCAGGCTGAATCCATTTCAGATTTCATAAAAAGTACTGAATACTATTGGAAAAGCATTCATCCATATATATGGATGTTAATATGTGGATATTAAGTATTTATATTATGAAATAAAGTACACTAAGGATTGTTTGGCATGCTTTTGATAAATGTGAGACAAATTGAATCTCTGAGACAGTGACTTCAACCAAAGCATATCTCAAAGATTCACACAAAGCACCCCAAAGCCTTGCATTTCACCCCCAAAGCACTTCTTAGGGTGATTCAAACCATTACTTATACTAGGGAGATGGCTTTACATTCAGTCTAACTGTGAGAGATTTAGAAATTATATTCAGGGTTAATTTTTTTTTCCTTTTATTTTAACAAGACATACACCAATTTGCATTTCAAATAATAAGTGACTGCAGAGAGGGAACAGGTGTTGTTGAGCTGTGTTTAGGAAACATACCTGCCAAAGGCCCCTGTAAGCTTTGCATCATTCTCCCAGTTTTAATCATGACTGTAAATACAAAGCTGTGCTTAACGGAAACATACCTGGAAAGTATAAGCAAGAACACTTTCACTCAGCCTGTAGTATTCTCTCCCATCGCCACTAAAGACCTTTCTGCATTGCCCTCCAAAGCTTTTTGTGTGAATGACTCTTCCCTTGGTCTCACCAGTAATAGCATCAAAGCTAAAAGAAGAAAAAATATGAAAGGTCATTAAGACAGGGAGCCAAAAATTACAGAGCCATTATAACTGAATGATGGATCTGCAAAGTAAGATCTTTGACCCAAGAAAAGGGGTTATCACCTGATAGACTTCTATACATGCAGAACTGCAGTATGGATAGCATGTTACAATACTGAAAGTGAAATGTTGGATTTGTCAAGACAAATGAACATATTTCATTATGTCTTAACATTAACACGTTCGTGTCTTTCTCGACTGATTTTAAATTCTATTGTTCAAGCAATTACTGCAACACGAAAACAGCAGGGCACCCATGCCAAAATGTGGGTGGTTTTATTATATATGAAGTATATTGCATAACAAGGGATATAACAACACGAAAGATACTTAAGATAATTATTTTGCTAAGTTGCAGATGGGATGTATAAACAGAAATCCATATGGATCTACAGTACTAAATGCAACAGCAATGAATAAAAAGAATGAGCATTGCTGACTCATTTTTTCCATGATGTAAATCAGGGGTTATTAGTTGAAATTTAATTTTATATCTTAAAAGCTGTTTTTCAATAACAGGAATGAAAGACTAAAAGCTTTATTCTGTGCTTCAGATCAAAGGACCCGTACATGCTGGCTACACTGAGCCACTGGCATGATGGAGGCAGTTCTACCGAACACTTTTGCATATGGGATGTTTTACTATAAGCCCAGGAAGTCTATCTGTACATCTAGAGCTTGTAAACACATCAAAATGTAAATGTATGTGGCACCAGTAATATTGAGCCTGGTACGGAACATTACCCTGCTCCTGTGAGTTCTGAATTTGGAGGTGTTTTGTCAATATCACATACAGTTTTCTTCTCTTCACATCGATCTTCATCTGCACCATCTTCCTCACAGTCCTGATCGCCATTGCACACAAGGGATCTGCTAATGCACTGACCTAAATCAGAACAAACACGCACAGGCAAAGGAGTTTTTGTTAATTTAAAAACAGATCACCTAAAATCAAAGCAGAACTCCTTTTTATCTATTACATTAATTAGCATATTCACTCCCACAGTGAACAGTCTGTGCCCACAACAGCTTGTTGAATACAGCACACTTGAGGGAACCACAACCATTTGAGGCTTATGACATATCAATAAAACAGTTGACTTCTAGATTTATTTCCGAAGCTTTCACCCTTTGACCATCACTTATGATTAACTGTGATTATCTCTCTGGTAGCACCAAAACACGTTTATCATGGTCCTCTGTAATAAATGTCTACCTATTGAGATAATATGCTCTTCTGTGAAGGTAATGGAGGCTGCTTGGATACAATGATTGTTCTACGGAGCATTAGTTTCCAGGTGATTTCCAAGATACTTGGATATAGCACAGAACAGCTTCAAACGATCACATCTAAGGTTGCACTCCTTAACTACCTTCTCATAATGAAAAAGACTGTTCTCTGGGGCAAATAAGTAAGGCAGAATGAATTAAAGAGGGTACCAGGGCTACAGCATATTATCTGCAATGCTCTGCAATGCTCCAGATGAAATGAAATCCATGCATAGTTAAGGCTGGGAAAAAAGGAAACATCTGCCTAAATCAAATTCATCTGTATATCAAGAGTTCTGCAAAGACATTGCCCATTTACTAAAGTTCAAAGATAACAAGGTTTTCTTCTTAACTTCATGACTAGAAAATGGTGAAAAAAATCTTGGATGGTACCTGAGAAACACCTAAACCGATCACCACAGCCATCCTCTGTTGGACACCCCCTTGTGGGGGTGCATGGTCTTGTTTCAAAGGCATCCCCAGAGCAGGGGTTTCCCCCATACTGGCCATAAACTGCTACTGTCCGTCTCCGAACCTGAATGCAAATCAAGAGGTTTTAGAAAATCCAACTGTAAAGCAGGAATAGTGTGCTACTCTCAAGACAATGCTACCGCACTGCTGCTGTAAGGAAATGAGATATTCACTATTTTTTCGGAGAACAATCACACCTGCTATTAACATAATATGGTGTGGTGGTTTGAAACTCCCAAGAATCTAATTGAACCCTCAAATTAATAGAAAGACAACTCCTTTATCTATAAGGTCTTTAGACTGATGCATAAGCTTGGCTTGGTTTGTTCAAAAATGTAATACGTAACTGAAGACAAGAGAAAGCTGCCAAGAAATTTCTGGCTTTTTTTACATTCTTAATAGGACCAATCATGCCTGATATGAATTTGTTATTAAAGTTTCTCAGAGTAAAAAATATCTTTAAAAAGATGGTAAAATATAATATAAAGAGGGCTACTTTTTGTTTCTAAAAAAAGTACTGTCTCATGGCACATTTTCAGTTTTGACTAATCTGTTCTTAATTGATGCAACATCAAAATAGATGAAAAGGAAAATCAAAAGCAAGTGTCTTGCACATCAGTAGTTTCAATGTAAAAATCATCAACTTAGTTTCATCAAGGGTAACACTTCACAACTAAGTTTTCTTCCCTTGAGATGTGACACCACTAATGAAAAATCAGTGAAATTGGTACAAACCAGCATCAGTGGAGGAATGTCTGTGTTTACCAAACAGTTCAGTTGAGCTTTTTGAAGCCATCACCAAAATAAAAAGAGCACAAATTATTTTACAACATGAACATCCTAGCTTTGAAAGGGAACATACTGGGAAGAGACTAAGAACTTATCTTCTGAGTTCTCTGCTCTTTAGCCTTCTCATTTTGCTGGGGCTTTTGTGTGACACCTGATTTAGGGTTTTAAAGATACAGTGGCTCCTTAGTTACCGAGAAAAAAATCACATATGCTTATGAGGTCATGACTAGAGAAAAGATGTGTCCATTTATACCTGTTTTTGAGTACAGCCATTGCACTCAGACCAAGGGCCAAAAGAATTCCAGCGGCAATGGACTGGAGGGGAAGGGCTGCTCCAGAAGGCAGGTTTTTTGAATTAAAAGGAAAAAAAAAGGAGAGAGGAAAATCATCAGTGATTTCCATCCATAAACATGAGTGCAAAACTTTCCTACACAGTAAATCAGACCTTCAATAACAATTAGGATTATGATCAGGCTTTCTATAAAATCACTTGGATTTGCTTTTCATAGATAAGAATGAAATCAGTCTCAGCTTAGGTTTTCTGGTCACTCAAAAGAAGAAACTAGACACATTCGCCCAGTCTAAAGATCAGCAACGACTCTGTGCAACTATAAAACAAGTTTCAAAGACCAGCTTCACACTGTAAATCAGGGATAGGGCAGTCCCCATCAGGGAGCTGACAGGGGCTGTGTGTGCCACTGATGGCTGTGGCAGTACTGACACCAAACAGTGCGTATTCGTCCCAGGAAATACATCTGAAGACCCTTTTAAGGCCTGCCTTATGTGATGCACCTTAAGAATACATGCTTAGCCTTCAGCATATAGTTTGTTAAGTAAATATTCACCTGGCAAAAATGGGAAAGAAGCCTGAAACTTCCAGCAACAGAAAAATCCCCAGCACCTGAAAAAAAGAGAAGTAAAAGCAAACTACTTTGCTTTTCTGCTTTTTCCTCCCTGTTTCAGCTCATACAGCTGTTCAAGGTTTCTGCAATTTTTACACTAATCATCTAAGAAATAAGAGAAGTTCACACTTATTTTCTCAGCTGTGTTGTGCAAGCTTTTGTTTTTAATTTTCTTATTTCTTGCAGTGTTGTCCAATTACCTTTTCAGCTAACTATTTCCCCACTCAAAATCATATGTCGTTATACTTGACATATTCAACTTTATCAGTACTAATAAAGTAAGCAACTGTCTTACCTTCATGTTAGATGAAATACTCAGATATACAGCAATTACCAGGGAATATGCACTTCCAGCATTCTCAATTCAGCAGCCAAAGGAGTCAGTCAGTCTGTCTGCTGCTGTTCATGTCTTCTCCACTCTGCCTTGCTGTTCTGCTTTTCTTTCCCTAAAAGGGTTGAATACTGCCAAGGAATTTTAACCTTAACCCATCAGTCCTCCCCAGGGATGAAGTCTGCTTTGGGAACTGCTCAGTGTTTTTAAGATATATAAATCAAGTGTTGGATGTATTGACTGGGGCTGGCAGAAAATTGTGAGGAGCACTTACTGGAAGAACCATCACTTTTCCTTATCTTCTCTCTCACAGTTTCTTTCCTCTGAACAAGATTTTTCAGAGATCCCAGGTCACACACACTACATCACAGCTGAGTTCACAGCTTCAGTAGGAAGAGCTGCTGTTGATAAAGCCGATGTTGCTAATCACAAATCTTCATTCTCCACTGAAGTCTTGCTGATTTTTCTGTATCAGGTTTCACACTGAAAATCAGCTTACGGATCTGAATGCAAGTTTTGGTCAATTATGGCCTGGTTCCGCCTGCTTTTTGCGGGCATACTCATACAGAAGAAGAGTACTTCATTTTCTCTTTCCTCACCCTGCCATGCCTTCTTATTTTTAGTTTTGATTTGTTTCACTTTCCAGAGCTGACCCATTGCAGTAACAGCAACAAAATGCCACTGCTAGAGAAATCTACACTAATTTATTCTAGTGTAGCCCAGATAACACCCTCATAGAAAAGTAGCACTTCTATGTGAAAACTCTTCATATATTAGGTCTCAGATACCACACCAATTTTGAACTGCTTGCACAGTCCTCAGAAGACTAAATGCTTCATGTTGCAGCATCACTACATGGTCTGCTTTTAAGCCCTTCACTCTGTTGGCATGGTCTGCTTTTTTTTAAGGAGATACTCCATTCATGTGAGGGATGCCTATGTCCACTCCTCAGAGCCAATTTAGATAAGCCAGAGTCTTTGGGACTTTTCAGGTTTAGTAACTATGAAACTCTTAGATAATGTAGTTCATATGTTGTCATCACTTCCGTACATATTTTACTGCTTTTTATCGAAAACATCATGCTCCTATTTAGTTTATGACCAATTTGTGCAATTTGTGCAACACTGACAGTGGTCATTTGCCTACAGAGGAAATTATTAAAACCAAGTTAAGACCTTTAATAGCTGGCCCAGAATACAGAAACTCCAAAGAATATTTTATCTCTCCAGACATATGACTCGATCTTGCAGTCAGCTGTTGTAATAGCTTAGATAGCAAATTCACTTTCTGTAAGTACATCATTAGCTATAATAACCCTCAAGATAAAGATTTACTGTAATTTGGTCCCAAACAGAACATGCAAATAAACATAAGTAGAGCTAGCAAAGAACGTGTGTGTGGTGGCAGGGGTCTGGTCTTAATTAACAGGTAGTCAAATCATTAATAGTAAAGGGTGTCATATTTAAATGAACTTTTATTGATGGAATGTCTTCCTGCAAAAAGTATTTCAGCAAGACAAAAATGCTGCTTTGGCAGATGCTGTATAATAGTTCTTTTAGCACACATTTTCAGGTACTTCAACCTAACAATTTTATCATTTATTCGGAAAAAGGATCCTGCTTTTTTATTGATCCTGGCTTCAGCAGTAACAAAAGCAAAGAAATGGAACCAAAATATACAAAACAGATGGAGGTTAGAACTGGACTTGTGCACCTCCTTGGACTGAAGTCCAGAGGTCCCATGGCACTTCATTGGTTTGCAGTGGGTAGATGTTCAGTCTCCTCTACAACAGTGGAATTGTGAATGGCTGATTCTTGTTCCATTTCATAGGGTACTTACGGCAGCCTTTTTTTCTACTTAGCATTTACGCTCTGAATACTTCTGTTTAGTTTTCTACTTTTTTTGTGTTATTGACACTGAAGGCAATGTGCATGATAATCTACTTACACTTGAATTTTCTGATGACAGACTATGGAACACCTAGTACAGTCTCAGTCTTGACTGACAGTAAGTTCTACAATAACATCAATTATAATAACAGGCCTGATTGGGGAGCTCCCAAGTTACTTCCCTTTACTGCATGGTAGTGAAGGATGGAGTGTAACTCACAGAGAAGTTGAAGTTAATTTTCCCTTACTGTTAGTGAAAATTGCAACAATCTAGTACCCATTTTGCTGTTAAAAGTGTGTTTTATCATTGCAACTTCTAGTTCTTGCTAAACATTTCTACTGTATATTCAGAAATAAACCACCTTTAGACTTAAAAGCAATGTTTTAGAGGATCGAAAGAGGCGTAATTTGAGACACACAAAGGAATAGCCATGAGGCAGGGCATTTCTTGACTTGCACCAAATGATAATTCTAGCACAGGAATGATTAATGCAATGCTTCACTTGCTGGGCTAATGATATCCTGCCTGGTCTGGAGACAGCATGAAATGGTATTGTCTGTATTCTATTTCACACTAAGGTCAGCCAGAATATAATTATATCAACGATATTTCCCTGTAGACTTCCAGCCTTTTATAGGATTGATGCTAAGGTTACTCAATAGTTTACCAAGCTTTAAATAGTCTTGTGTCTTCATTGTCCAAGTTCATTATGTATTACAGCCCTAAAGACAGTCTGTGCTCTGTGACTGCTGCAAATGCCAAGGTTCCAGTGACAACTGAGTGGAGAAAGAACATCCTGTTATTATGGTTTTGAATTGTGAGATTGATTTGGAGAGTTTTTGTATTTGTTTCTGTATGCTAATGCCGTATTTATTTTTTTAAAAAGCTTTTTAATTGCCTGTTTTGCTTTTAATGTATTTGCTGCATTTCAAGGATTAATGACAATACCTTGGGATGTGTCTCCCTGAAATATGTCAAATAGCATTACTGCTGTGCTAACTTTAATGGAAATTATTCTCTCTCAGGAGACCTTGTAGAAGGATATTGCCTTAGATACTGGAATCTGTATGCTGCAGAAACTACACCAAACAATGAAGGGCTGTGAGGGTTCTGGTTTGAAAGAACTGGGCTAGAAGAGCTCATGTTATTAGTATTCAAAATTCAGAGAGCTTCAGCAGTATATTGATAATACGTCAGACTTGTCTAAAGCACAGACATTTCAGGCTGTATGTACACAAAGGTCAAACAAATAAGTACTGTTCTTTAGAATTATCGTCTGATCTTAGACCACAAGATGTGGTCTAAGAAATTCAGCAGCTTGATTCTGCCCCAAAAGTCGAATTACTATTCTGTTTTTTTCCACATCTTTGCCTGCTTTTACACCCAATCCCCTGCCATATGTTCCTTCTGCACATCTGGTGCTGGCTTTGGCACACTTCAGTCCTCTCTGAGAGCCAGTTTAATTTACTACAATGACAGAAAATAAACCCAGAAAGAAAAAAAAAGAAGAAAAAAGCAAGAACAACAAACAAAAACCCTTGGTGGTTTTGTGCTGGTTTTGAGTTAGAATGTCTCTCAGGAAGGCCTGGTAAGCAACAGACCCGTGGAGAAGGTAAAAACATACAGTCACAGAAGAAATATGGGACCAAAGAGGTGAGAAGTGGGAAAGGAAGGAAGGCAATGGGAGAATCTTCTGCTTGCAGATGCAGCCAGCCACTGCATCTGCTCAAGTGTCAGCGAACCAACACCTTGCACAAATTCTTCTGGTTGCTGCTTATGCTAGACTAAAAGATATAAATCACTCTACTGCTCGCTGCCTCCCAGGAATCTCCTGGACAGGACGGTGGCATACAAATGTGCTGTGTTATCTAGTGATCAGTTGCCCCATACAGGCCTAATTTAGGTTTTCATTTTAAGTTGAATATTTATTTTTCATTTCTACCATTACTGATACTTGCCTCCCTGAGACCTTCCACCTTCAGGTTGATAAAAATTGCTTAGGTTCAGACCATGTGCCTTTGGAGATGACAGCAAACAAAGTATGGGTAATAAATATGAGTGAGATTTTCAGTGGTCTTCATCGTCAAGGGGTGGAAGCAAGCATAGGTCCACTTTGAGTCCTTCTAAAGCTAAAAATCTTGCCCAAAGAGCTCAGAGGGTTCAGGTCTTCCGCAAAAGCTCTTCTGAGAGCTCATCTGCCAGCTGTGTGCAAAAGCAGAGGTACTGTGTCTACAACAGATCTATAAGCTCTCACTTGCGTGCGTATCAACAGAGGGCTCACTCACATAAAATAGGTGAATTTTATGAACCAGAGGGGTGATGTCATAATTTGAGCACTTTATATAAGCTAACACAGGAAGAGTCACATGGAACTGGCTATGTTAGATACTAGAAAAAGGTTCTTCCCCCAGAGGGTAGTTGGGCACTGGAACAGGCTCCCCAGGGAAGTGGTCACAGCACCAAGCCTGTCTGAGTTCAAGAAGTATTTGAACAATAGTCTGGGGCACATGGTGGGACTCTTGGGGATGGTCCTGTGCAGGGGCAGGAGTTGGACTTGATGATCCTTGTGGGTTCCTTCCAACTCAGCATATTCTGTGATTCTGTTATTGCATTTGTTCTGGCAGTGACACAAATCCACACACAACGTATAAAGAAGTGTCTCAGAAGTTAAACCACATGGAGGAATGCAGAGCCTGTTCTAAGCAATTAACCCTCAGAGCTGGACAAGGCCAATTTTTCACAAGTATCCAATGACTTGTTTTTCTTGATTTTTTTTCTTGCATTTTTCTACATTGTTTACTATGAATTTAATTTCTACAGATAAATAAATTAATGAGCAGCTTTATATGACTGCCTGAGACAGTATTTCACATTGATAATCCAGATCTCTTTTAACCTGAGGTCTTGGTGCTTTTTAAAATATCATCTCTTTCTTATTTCTCTGTAGAGTGAGCAGAATGTCCAACATCAGCCATTAGTGACCTTGCCCATGCTTTTATATTTCTGGTTCTTTCTCAGTCAGTGGTGTATGTGCATTATATATTCTAGAATTATTATTGTAACTAGTTGGAAAGCTAAAATGCTTGAAGCAGACCTTGAACAAAAATCTTTCATCAAAGTCTATCAGTCTCCCTCTGAAAATTTCCAAGTATCTTGAAATTAAAACCTTAAAAATGTTTTTCAATAAGCAGAACAAAGATTCCTCTCCTATAAAGGAGAGTTAAGGAACAAAATGAAGGCAGGACTTCAAAGAAACAGATCTTATTAGTATGTCTTTTTGAACTACAACATTTTTAGGACTATCTGAAATTCATTAAAATTTTTTCAGCTTACTTGAGAAGTCAGTAATTAACCCTAACTGCTACTGAGAAACTTTATGGGATATGCTTTTGTAGATAGCTTCCAGACGGAAACAAAGTTCAACAAATAAAGCAAGCTTTTGCAAACTTTAATAGATGCAACAGGCTGTAGAATCAGAAATGACACAGCATTGACTTCTGCCCTCCCCCATTCTTGACTGACTATGCATATAACCACTATCAGACTGCAATAGATGAAAACATATACCAGTAATAAAAAAGGGATGATATAGTTGCAGAGATTCACCTGAGCTCCAGAGAAATTTAGAAGTGCTCATCATTTGTTATTTCTTTCACAAAAAGCTTATAAGCTCTTAAAACTGACATGATGGCCTTTCGCGAGTTATTATGGCTTCTGTCTGTACTTGCAGCTCAGTTACAAGGAGCAGCACTGAAGTGCAAGGTCAGTGTGGCCATATTAATTATGTACTTTTTTATTTCCAGACATAAAATTCTCAGACAAATTCTTCCTATCCAGCCACGCAATTATTGTTATATACCAATTTTGATCAGGATGAAAAAGGTTCATTTGGAGTTATTTAAATCAGAAATGCTTTTATCTGGTACTGGAGATCATACCACTAAACATCTCTGAATGAATCTTCGTTTCTGGAGATCACAGTTGTTCCCAATTAGCCTGAAAAGACATCCTATTCTGTGCTCATTTGGTTGAAAGACCGTCATAAGAGTGCTCAGAAGTATGGTGTTTCTAATACAGGCAGAGGCTTTGTAGAACAATTAATAGCTAGGGAAAAACATTCAGGAAACAGCAATGTCCAGACATTTAGAACTTGCAAATGATTTTGAGATTTTTATAAATGATCAAAAAAAAAAAAGAGTTTGGTCTTCTGAGGCAGTAATGAAGCCAGATGTACTGGTTTTGGCTGGAGTGGAGTTAACTTTCTTCAAAGTAGCTGGTATGGGGCTGTGTTTTGGATTTGTCCTGAACACAGGGTTGATAATATAGAGATGTTTTTGTTATTAATGCTTGCACAGAACAAAGGCCTTTTCTGCTTTTTGTCCCGCCACACTGGTGAGGAATTTGGGGATGCACGAGAAACAGGGAGGAGAAATGGCCAGGACAGGTGAACCCAACTGACCAAAGGCATATTCGATACCACATGACATCACAGTCATGTATATGAAGCAGAGAGAAGAAGGTGGAAGGGAAGGACATTTAGAGTGATGGGGTTTGTCTTCCCAAGTTACCATTATGTGTGATAGGGCCTTGCTCTTCTGGGAATGGCTCAATACCTGACTGACTATGGATAGCTGTGAAAGAATTCCTTGTTTCTCTTTGCTTGTGTGCACAGCTTTTGCTTTCCCTATTAAACTGTCTTTATGTCAGCCCACCAGCTTTCTAGCTTTTACCTTTCTGATTCTCTCCCTGGTCCCACTGGTGCAGGGTGAGTGAGCAGCTGTGTGGGGCTGAGTTGCCAGCTGGGCTTAAACCACAGCACCAGGGCAGGGAAATACTTCCATGTAAAAACACATATCAGCCATGAGAAAGGTACCCTGAGAAAGGCTGGTGGTCAGTTTTGACTGAGGTGAATTACAAACTTGTTAAATGCTTGAGAGATAGAGCAGAAAAGGTAAATTACCAATATAGTTGCTGCAAGGATTACCATATTTTACTCTACTGTTAAAATACAGTAATACAGCATGAGTAGGCTTGGACTTGTCATAGTTTTGTGACCTTTTCAGAGTGCAACATTCCCTCAGACACTTTTCCATTCTTGAGCAGACACTGTTTAGGCTATATCTCTTCCTAACATATGTTCAAGTTCAACTGAAAACTGTGCAATTAGTTAATAAGGACTAACTACACTGATAAACCAAATCCAAACCTGTACATACTGCCATACTCTCCACCATCTGCATCAGTGCCATTCATAAAGCTCCATTTCTTTTCTGTGTCCTCTTTGCACACAGAAATAAGGCTGGGCACTGTTTTTTCCTCTATTTTTGTTAAAGCAAAGTAGTGTAAGAGGGAAATTGTGCATGGGTGTTAGGGGAATTCCCTGATGGAGCCAGTATGCCTCAGTTCCAGTAAATGCAAAGCTGAAAATGCCTGATACAGGGAAAACATATTCCAGAATAAACAGAAGATAGCCTTCGCAACTACAAAGTTGAGCTGACCTTTGTTAGCAATTCATTTGTACTTAGGGAAGGTTCTCAGCCAGTGAAAATAATAAAATGCAACAGTGATTTTGATGAAGAAATGTGAACTTACTTTACTCAGGGAATAAGCCTTTATCTTAAGTAAATATAGAACTTGCATTTGTCTGTTCCACTGCAAAGCCTTTTTTTCTTACAGTTTGTGTCTCATATCAGAATATTAAAGGTAAACCCCACAACTCCATAGAGGGTAAAGAGACCTATGTAAGTGTCAGGTTTTCCTGCTTTAAAGTGAGCTTACGTTGTTATTTCTAGAGAAGAGACAAAGTGACCAGGGAAAGCAGTCATGTGCAGTAGTCCTAGAGCAAGAAAAATGTAAATTCTTTAGGACTCCTAAAGCAAGATATGAGATAAAGTAAACAAATATATAAGCAACTAACATAGTAGGCTTATTTTACTGGTTTGCAGATTAAACATGAGTGTCTCAGTTTTCTTCAATGCTTTCTTCTTCGACCTTCCACTTTACTGCAGACACATGGGATTTCTTCCTGAATGTTAGATCTAAAGTAAAACTTGCAACTTACTAACAGTAAATGTAAGTGAGAAGTAAATGCATATTTCTGAAAGAAAATCAGACACCTTATATTTAGCTAATGCACATTTTATGCACAGCTTTGCATTTATTCACACACTTGGATACTTCTAATTGCAACATACACGAAAAGTTTGAAAATGTACTGTACCAGGTATATGCCGTATCCGTGCTTTTAACACTAACAGGTGCCAAACCTGGATGGATCTTGTAAAACTGAATTACCTGCCTACCTTGGGAGACAGAAGGCAGTGTAATAAGGCATGCATGTGCATTTTTCCAACATTTCCAGGAGAAGAACATCAGGTCATGTCCTAAGGAATGGCTGGTGATAAGTAAAATCATTCACATTTAGTAAAATCATACTTTTACTAAAGATAAAGTCATTCACATATGCACTTGGAGCACAGCTGAATAACACAAGGGAATGTGATGCCAGAGACATAACTAGGCAAGCAATTCCACATAAAAAGTGAGAAAATTTAGATGGTAAGATAGCCAACTGTTTGAATATAACTTTAAATTCAAGTTGGCTTCCTTTCCTGAGCTTCTCATATAGACTTTTCCTTCAACATTTCTGCAGGAAGGAGTTGGATTTTTCCCAACCAGCTGATATTGTATTTCTTTTCCAAAGATATTGCCTGTGTATCAGTCATACAGAACATTTGGAAGTATAAAAGAACTGACATTGAAAGTTTAGACACTCGGCTTCCAATTTAGCAGATTTCATCCACGATGCTTGGGCTTAGATATAGGCTATGTCTTGCTGTAACTCAGACAAGATTTCGATAATTTCTATGAAAAAATAAAGGAAAGAAAACATTTCTAGTACAGCTAAGTGCATACCATCGATGTGTATCTGTCTACACAGAGAGATACAAACATATATACATACAGGAGTAGGTGACATTTCCTTTTCACTTGTTCAATAATAAATCTTTGGAGTCGAATGTACTTTGGAATAACTCTGAAAATGCAAGTCAGAGACTTACCTCATTCTAAGGAAGGACGGATGTTTGAAATGCAGGCCTATCAGTGGGCTTGTAAGAAAGGGGCCATAGCATTTATTTGGCCAGCCATTATAACAGGAAAAGCAAAAACAATTTGAAGGCACAATTTGTGAAGATCTGACCTTTTCTTTCCAAGTACAAAATTGGTCAAATGCATTTTTCTGAGAAACTAACAGTCATAAAGATAAGAGATAGTTATGTCTCTATACTTAGAGGGTTGTTATAAAATCATAGCATGACAAGAGTATGGATGGAAGGAACCTCAGAAGGTCATCCACACTATTTGCCTTACCACTACAATATCCACTACACCTAAGCCATTTTAGGCAAACATTTGACCAGTCTTTTCTCAGAAACTCCGAAACCATCTGAAGGAAAACAAAGTCCCGTGCTTTGCAATTTGTACTGGTACAAAAATTTTCCTCACAACTCACTAAAATATTTTCTACTGCAATGTAATGTCTAGAAGCTGGGCCTTTCCACTGGAGTGTGATGCAGACTAAAAACCACACAGTGGTGGCTCAAATGTTTTTTGTACCTCTCCAGTTCTAGCTGTTTCTGTGTACATTTGCGCAGGAATAATGCAACAAAGGTTTAAGACAACAATATCAAGCAAAAAGAGATTAATATACATTGTTTTTTATCAAAATAATACTGACAAGACAAGAATATTTTGTGATTACACAACTGAGAAGAAAATGGTTGTCACCTTATAAAGGAACTTGTGGCTTTCTCCCACACACCCGGTCTGGTGCTCAGCCCAAAGGCCCATGCAACCTCCTCTGTGAGCTTGAGGCCAGGCAGTGAAACCCCCTCTAAGAATTGTGCTTTGGTGCAACAATGCACAACAGACCTGTAATGTATGTAAGCACATTAAAAGCTTAATGTATCTAAGCTACATTTAAAAAGCAAATAAAAAAAAAATCAAACTGAACGCAAAATGAGCCAACTAACCAAAAACTAGGGAAAATTTAAAATTCTGAATTATGCTGTTGCACTGTGGTACGCACTGGGCGTGTCCCAGGTTTGTAGCGACCTCTGCTGTACAGAGGTATGCTCTTCCTGTTCCCCTAGCTAGATGGAACAACAGACTTCAGTAGTGTTTCTATTGGGGAGTACCCAGGATCTCCCTGCAACTATCCATCCTACTTGTAAGCCCCCTTCAGGTAATGGAAGGCTGCTATAAAGTAATAATTAAAAAAATTAGTTTCATATTTGTTTTAATTCCTTCTACTGTATTTTAACAAGCAATTTCAGAAGTTAGTGATGACTATTTATTTTTTCTATCCATTTTTATCTTAAACAAATAGAAAGACTTTTCTATTATGCTCATTAGCTTCTTAGCAGGATATAGCAGCCTTTTTCATAAGCATAGTTTTTTGCTCATATTTTCTGTTATTGTCATAGAAATGTAAGAACTGATGAGATTATATTGTTTTCAGTTTATTAAGATAATGTACTGTTACTGTTTAGAGAGTTTTTACCAAGTTGTTCAGACAAAAAGTTTTACTTGAACTATACTGTCATCTTGTGGTGACCAATGTTTCTGTTCCAAATTCACATACGAAAGTTTTCAAACTAAAGTATCTGGACATTATACAAATAATGTTATGTTTCTTGTGCCTGCTTGGTAACAAATAATCAGTGTAGTCTCTTCCCCACTAATTCCAACCGATATATCTACCTCTGCAAATCAAGATGATATCCAGAAACAAAGTCATCCAAACCGACCCTGATGAAAATGTTGCCCTTGAATTCCTCAGTTCTAGTGCTGCATTCCTGAGATGTTACCCATGTCAAAGTGCCCAATATCCAAGGGGATACTGACCTAGGAGATCACACTAAGAGATAAAAACTTCAGCTTGCCTGCACCACTGAAGATAATTGGTATTAAGTGCTGACTAGCTTCAAGCTTACATGTGTGAAGCTTGCATTTTCACTCTTCCCATCCCTTTAAGTCATCCCTGCTTGTGCAAAGGATGCTACACGTGCACAAATGAGTGATGCCATATAAAGACATTAGATGGAACTTGCTTTGATATTGGTTGTGCATTTGCCACACACTAATCCTTTCAGCAGTGCTCAAGTTCCATAGAACCAGTACTACTACTCTGCTTTTTTTGAAGTAAATCTCACCATGGTCACATCAGGGCCTGTCTGGCTGAACTGCACTCCAGTGACGGCATGATGTAGTAGCATAACTTTAAACCTGAGCAAAACAAATGCCACTGAGGTTATTTGGTGCTCATACACACCTTCCTCTTTAATGTCTAGCCAGCCCTGGTTTTGGTTTCCCTGTCCCTGAGCTAGACTCATCTCTAAGGCTTATCTTTAAGGGCATACCTATTTTTTACTTCAGTTTTTTAATCCCACCCAGATCAGACAGGCTGCAGAACATGGTGCACAGCATTCGATAAATCCGAATCTAGATGATTAATAGGATCATTGTTTGCTGGCGTGACAAAGGGTTTCTCCCACCAACAAATCTTGCTGGACCAAACTCCTTGTGCAGAAGCTGTGATGGGGTACCGGCTGCAGTGACAGACTACTGTTTCCTACATCAAAAAGACAGTTCTGACGTCCAGACATGTCGCCTTCTAAATGTTGGACTAATTCCTATGCAACAAAGAAGCAGTGTGAATTAGTCAGTGCTAAATTTAGACTTTAGCAGCTGCCAGTACATAAGCCTGTGGGTTCTGAGCAGGCAGGAGTTCACTATGGGCAATGTATTAAGAGACATTTGCAGGGACTAAGAGCTTCTGAATAATACTGGGTCGGCCACAGCTCTGCCCATTCTCTACCCTAAAAGTATACAGTCTTCCTGAATACTAAAGACAACTGCATGATGGTACCAAAAATCTTTTTTCCAAACAGATTTGAAGACACGTAAATACAGAAGATCATTTTTACCCTACAAAGGACAAGAATAATTCCTCTAGCAGCATATTCTTGCAGGCAGCCAAATCAACAGACTTCCTTTGGAGGCTGTTGCCATGGCATCTGTCCAATGTTCATGGCATCTTCCAGATTTCTGAGATCTAGTGAGAAAGAAAGACGAAAGGAGGTACTAGTTAAAAGCCATACAGCAAAGCTGCTGGAGAAATATGACTCCAGTTCAGCCTGTAGGATATATTCATACTGTTTAAGTGGGATTTTTTTTTCTGAATGGCATTTCATTCATAGGACACTGAGGTTTCTCTTTTGATTTTTGGCAAGGAAGACAGAAATACTATAAAAATACTTGAGTCTAGTTATGGCAAAATTATTTTACCTAACTTCAGCCACCTATGTGCCTAGCCTACAGGGGCTGTCTAGGCCTCTCTCGGAATTCATGGAAGAAGGGTTCCTCCTAAGATTAATTTTTTCTCTCTACTTTAGACACCTAATGTAAGATGGGATGACTTACCATTTGGAACCACTCTCTCTTCTTTAACTATTGCAGGACTCAGTTCTACTGCAAACCAAAATGAAAGAGCTGAGTGAACAGCCTGGACCACATCTTTCTGTGCCTGGAAGCAGTGCTGCTGAAGGCAAAATGGCTTTTTTCCTTATCCCTCAGCCTTAGCAGAGGTCAAAAGCTAAGCACATAAATTAGCACCAAAGGAATTCAGCAAGAGGCCACGCTCAGAAACAAGTGAGGATAAATTAACCTTGAGACAACCATACATGGTTTGTCCTTCAGTGAAAATGTAGCAGTCAGACACAGCTTTACTGCCTTGGCCACTGTGCCAGGGGATGACTCTTTTTTTCTGGACAAAGAGCTCATGTTACAGGGGTTCAGCTCATTCATTGTCAGAGGTTTCCTCACAGTTTGTTGGCTTTTGGCAGGCCCAGACAGCCATACTTTGGAAAAACTGTTAGTAAATCAGGAGTGAGATCTAACCTGACAGATAAAGACATACTTTCATCAAGTACTGTAAGACAAGTTACATAATCCTACAATCAAAGATAAATAAATTCACTTTACCATCAATTTCTGGTTTTGTTTGGGATGACAAGATAATGATCTGGTAATAAGATGCACACAAATTTCTTCAGTTTCTCTCTGTACATGTTATTTCCCTCAAATGAACGCTTCTAAGATAAAATTGCACACAGATTGTTAGCCTACTGAAGATGTATAGCAGGCAGGCATGTGAGAATTTAAATGGAGCACCTAAACAAAAGCTGGTTTTCACAGAATCACAGGATATTCTAAGTTGGAAAGGACTCACAGTGATCATCAAAGTCCAACTCCTGGCCCTGCAAAGGACCATCCCCAAGAATCTAATGAACAAGAAAGCTGTATGAAAATACTAAGTAATTTGGGTCTGCTGTCATAAAAATGTAGATTGGATTTAATAGTAAAACGTAGGAGGTTTTGCTAGCACCATGTGCCTGAGAGCATTGTCCAAAAGCTTCTTGGACTCTGGACGGCTGGGTGCTGTGACTCCTTCCCTTTGTTGTGCTCCTGATGACCATTTCGATGCTTTCAACTGCAGGCAGACTGTGTCTTGCCGTGGGGGGGTCTGGGGAGGACAGGGACAAGCAGAGAGCACAGGAGGGCCTATTTTTCAAGGCAACTCACTTTGGAAGTATTTATTACAGCCAAGAGTACCCTGCCCCTGAATTTCACTCATTAAAAGTCACTCATTAGACCTCACCGCTCTCTATAACTAGCCGACAGGAGGCTGTAGTGAGGGGGGGTGTCTGTCTCTTCTGCCGTGCCTGCAGCGAGGGGACAAGAGGCAATGGCCTCAAGCTGAGGCACGAGAAATTCAGATTAGACGTTAGAAAAAAAATTTTCACTGCCCGGGGGGGTCAGGCACAGGAATAGGTTGCCCAGGAAGATAGTGCAGCCCCTCCAAACGTTTAAGCGGCACCTGGACGGGGCGCTGCGCAATGTGCTTCAGCGATTTAAGGGTTACAGTGGTGGCACCGCCCCCGGAATAGGCTGTCGTGGCGGAAGCGGGGCGGGGCTCGGTCTTTTCGGTGCTGCCGGCCGGGAAAGATGGTGAGCGGGGGTAGCGGGCGTGGGGCATCCGCCGCCATCCGCGCCGGGCCGGGCCGGGCCGGGCCGGGCCGGGGGCACCGCGGCGCTCGGCCGGGTGGCGGGGCCGGGGCCAGGGGGCTGGCGGCGGGCGCGGCTGCTGTGCGGGGCGGGAGGCCGTGGTGCGGTGCGGGGCCCTAGGCACCCAGGGAACCCTTTCTCCATACGCGTTGGCGCCGTGGCCGGGGAAGCCGCGCGGCAGCGGTGGGAGGGTGGTCACGAGAGGGCGGTTTGCTGTTTGTCGGTGAGGGGAGGGGGGAGCCGAGGTAACCGCGCCACGGCTCCGCTTCACTTCAGCACAGGGGCGGGGACGCAAAGGAATGGCGGCGAAAGGCGTAAGGAACACGGTTCCTGAAAATGGAGGCAACCTGTAGGCGAAACTGAGCTGTGGTTCGGAGTTAAGCGTGCCTCTGAGCTGTTAATATAACTTGGTCGGTTTTCGCATGTTTTTTTAAGGGTTGTTCTTTTAGTTTTCGTGACCTGGAAGTATTAGTGATGTTTCCAACGTGCCGTGTCTTGAAATGCTTTTCAGACGAAGGGAACGTCGTCATTTGGTAAGCGGCGAAATAAGACGCACACCTTGTGTCGTCGATGTGGGTCCAAGGCGTACCATCTGCAAAAATCAACTTGTGGGAAATGTGGTTACCCTGCCAAGCGTAAGAGAAAGTGTAAGTAACAAACTTTTACCTGTCTTCAGGTTTAAAAAACACTTGTTTCTTTGTCTCCTTCAGTAGTCTGACTTTTTTTTCCAGCCAAGGAGGGATATTGTGACACTTTTTGTGTTTGGAGCTTTTTCCAAATTAATGGTGACTTAACTATGTTCTAGTGTAGTATTGCTGCATAGAAACTGACTTGAACTATAATTTTTTTGTTAGCTTGAATGAATGTGTCATAAAAATTTAATGTGCAGCTTAATTATTTGGTGCAAATGAATAATAGTAACTTACATGTTTTAGATAACTGGAGTGCAAAGGCTAAAAGACGAAACACCACTGGTACAGGCCGCATGAGGCACCTTAAAAAGGTCTACCGCCGATTCAGGTATGACGTTTTATTACACAGTAGCATGGTGTGAAATCCTGCGTGGACATCACTTGATTATAAAATTTGTCATTCAAAGTTAACATTTTGATTTATTTTTTCTTAGTATCACTTAATGTGGTACGATCTTCTTAAATATATCATGAAATGATGCTTCATATCCCTCAGTCTTTGGTAAGACAAGGGGGTGTATAAAGTTCTGATGTTTCTGTTAAGTAAATATAGCACAGAACACAGAGGTGATTGTAATAAAAGAGACAAATCTTGAAATCATTCCAGTCCCCACTTGCCCACAAAAAAAATTCAGGACAGGAATAACTTTGGGAGCCTCTTTTTATTTAGAGTTCAGTTAGCAGTAAGTAGGTGTTACATCAGATTCTGAGTTACGGGTTTCTAAAACTTGTTACAAAGCTTTCAAGTTGTACTTAGGAGGTAGTGGTAGGAGTTTTATACTGTTGTTAAGAATTTCTTTTGTGTGACCACCATGTTCTAAAATTGAACTCTGCCTTCTGGTCTAATGAACAAGAAAGCTGTATGAAAAATACTAAGTAATTCAGGACTGTTGTCATAAAATATAAATTGGATTTAATAGCAAAATATAGGAGATTTTAAGTCTCAGTTTGGGGTGGCGTTGAATGGTCAGTTCATTTCTTTTGGTTAGCACAGTCTTTCCCAGTAGCAGCCATAAAATACTTTCCACTATGCAACTGTAGCTTGCTTTCTGCTGAGTGTTGCTGAAGTAGAAATGTCATATCCAAAAGCAAGATAGGGGCTGACGAGTCTCTGGTTGGAGGCATAGAGGACACCTGTAAGAAATAGACTTGTGATTCAGAAACATGACATCTTTGGCTGGATTGCTTGGTAGGAGCATGAAGTAAGGTGTGCCTTCAGCAGGTGTGCTGTACCTGGTGCAGTCTTGCAGCATTCACTCAGTTAATGACATCTTCCTGTTTAAAGAAATCAAATTTACTTAAACAGAAGAGAGTGAAAACCATGCTGCTTATTCAAGGCAATTGTTAATAAGATGTTTCTTTTAACAAATGCCTGTATGAATTCTGTACTGAGATAAGCTGAAAAAATGTAATGAGTTTGATCTAAAGCATCACTGTCAGAAAATAACCTGGGGCAAGCATCAACTTTTCAAAAAGTGATAACTGTATTTCTGTTTACAGGAATGGATTCCGTGAGGGAACCACACCGAAGCCCAAGAGAGCAACTGTTGCAGCCTCCAGTTCATCATAAAGACTCATGTATTTGTTAAAATAAATGATCTTATCCAGAAAATATTGTCACCTTTTTTTACATACTTCACCGAAATGCAGAATTCCTGATACTACATAAACACCTACAAACACAAATTCTTAAATGATTGATTTCAAAGAACCCTTTAATTGACTTTTCATTTGATAGCACCTCTGTCTTAAAAAGGACTGTTACCTTTGCACCGAACTGAAAAAAGAGGCTTGTCTGTATTACTCAAAAGAGCTCCCCTGTCAGAGAAATGGGGTATTGGCACTATGGACTTGCCTTGTGTGCCTCTGAATCTCATTGTGTCCTAGCATGGAGAGTCAGAATTTTGTCTTAAAGATAATAGCTGTAATAATAGCTTTATGTGATGTTCTTGGAGGCATTAGTGAAAGGGGGGTTTTCAGTCCTGCCCGTTTTTCAGTGCTCTGTGGCACAGAAAGGCCCACAAAGGTACTGCTTGTTGTGTGGGTCATGGTATGGTTTCTTGAGAAAAAAAAACCTCCCAGGTCTGGAGCACAAATACTGCCAGATACAGAGGGGTTGGAGATCTGCTGTAGGTGGGACAGGAGTTGCCCAAATGGCCTGGAGAGGTTGGTGTGGAAAGATGACTCGCAAAATTACCTGAATTAACCATGCTGGGTGTAAAAAAAAATGATAATTCATATGGTAGAAAAGTCACTGGGAGTTACATGAAAATTACATATTGATGCCTGATACATTTGTACCCTATGTAGGGTGTTACTGGCTTTCAAACTGCTTTAAGAAGGTGATCATAAGATGCTGCTATGAAAGTTTGGGGAATTACAGTAATCACTGCAAGGATTTAGAGGATTTTCAGATGTCTTGCAGAGACAATACTAGATACTCAAGAACTTGAGATGCTTTAAGACACTGAGGCTGTTTTACTGCAATTCTTCTGGTTTTGTCATGAACTCTCACAAGCAGCATGCTGCTTTGTCATTACTGAATGATCAGCAGTTAATGTCTCACCTTGTGCAAATCACAGAAGAAATTTTCAGCCAGGTGTAAAATTGGGGTGTCCCTGACTGCTCTTTCTTATTTTTTTAAATTAAGTAGAGTCAGTGCTTCTTCATGCTTGAGTGTACTGACTTCGGCTATTTCTAAAAAAAAAAGTGTTCCCCCTGCTGTTCTCTAGCATGTAGCATGCTGGCCTACATGCAAGGTGAATGAGTGGCGTGAGTGGCTAGTAAGGCAAACCAGAGGGCAGGTTACCTGCTCAAGGTAGCAGGAGTTAAGAGAGTCCTAATTTTCATTGTATTCCCGTATTAGGGTCCGGATTTGGGCCAGGGAAGAGGAAGTGAGGAGAACAAGCAGATTTAATTTACAAACTGATTGGAAATATAGACTTCGGAGGTCTATTTTACCAGAGCGGGCTCGCTGCAATGGTGCCATTCCTGCACTAGAATTCCAAGTACGCGCCCTCCACCTCCAGTCCATGGCGCCACCACGTGCCGCTGCCGCCCCCCGGGGCGCCGTGTGTCGGCCCCGTCTCCCCCCGGGGCCACAATGGTTCGTTCCCGGGCAACGCGGGCGGGCGCCGAGCCCCGGGTTCTCTTCCGGGTTCGGGTGCGGGCGGGCGCTCTGTGGTTGCTCCTCCCCCGCCGGTTCTCCGGCCCGGGCGGGCGGGCGCTATGCGCAGGCTCGGTCCTTGCCTCAAGATGGCGGCGGTGGCGGATAAACAGAAGCACGAGCACGGGCGGGTGAAGATTGGGCACTACATTCTGGGGGACACGCTGGGCGTCGGCACCTTCGGAAAAGTCAAGGGTGAGCGGCTACAGCGGGGCCGGCAGGCGTTCGGCCGCCCGTCAGCGGGGCCCCGGCCCGCGGGAGCGCCTCTCGAAGCGGGAGTTGCGCGGGCTGAGGTGCCGGGGTGGGACTGGCGGTCCCGCAGAGGGAAGCGGTGGCTGGGGTAGAAACAGCTTCCTCATCTGTTTATGCGGAAATAGCCGCTAGAAGCTAAATGCTGCTGCGTTTGTTTAAAACGGCGCCGGGCATGTAGCGAAAGTAGGGAGTCTTAGTTCTCGAGTTATCTTTCGTAGCGTTTTGCTGCAGAAAAGTCTCGATGTCCTTGTAAGGAGGGCAGGATTTCTTTCTCTACCAACAGAGAAATAACCGTAAAAAGGTGGGTCTGGGATTGTTGGATTAACCGGCAACAGAGCTGACTCACAGTTACGGAAAGATTTTGTGCTTAGTCTGCTTGACCAGTGGTTATCAAAGTTTTTCTCAGCTCAGACTTTAAAAACTTTACACCGTAGGGGTGTAGATACTGTGCTAGTATATTTGAAGGCTCGTAAAAATAAAATAGAAGTTAAACCTACCCAGCACAGGTGGAAGAACTGTTCATTAGCTTATTCTCACTGTTCCTGCTGTGTTGCTTGTGAGAACTTCAGATATTGGGGCAGGGAAACTGACAATATCTTTTCGCAAATGAGTTGAGTTAAGCTCAGTCTATATTGTTCATATTTTTTTTTTTTTTTTACTTAGTGGGTGGTTGCTATTATAACCAGTAAAAAACACACAGCTTTTTTTTTTTTCAGTGTAGATGTTCCATTGTATGTGTTCTGCACAAGCTCTTTCAACTGTTGGCATGTTCTGAAGACGTTACTAATGTATAGGAAAGAGGATATTTTTCTCTGGGAATGCAGTGGAAAATATTTTGAGAGCAGAGCCTCTTTTTCAAGGCACTTGGGAGTAGTGACGCCTAACTGGCAGCTGGGATACCATTCTTTTCCTTGGGAATTTTCTTTCCTTAAATAAAGAGAAAATAATATAGCCCAGAAGACAGGCATCAGGCTCTCCTTCCCCATGAAGGGACCATATGGTTGAGGGGAGGAGTCAAAGATGTCTTTGTTTTGGGTTTTTTACCCAGCACACTGCACAAAACTGAAATTGACATACCATCAATGTTTTAATATGCTCTTAAATTTAAGAGAGCTCTGTTGTACCCCTGCTTTTCTTATCCCTATGTGATCTACTGTGTTACTTTTGCTTTAGCTGTGTGTGATAAAGGACATTTTATTTATGATGCACTGATTTTCCTCCTGGGCACACATTTTCTTCATTTAATACCAGATCTGTGTTTTCCTCTAATTCTAATAATTTTCATATGGTTTCATCAATTGACATAATGTGAAAACCTGTAATAAATGTGTTCACTTCTTAAAATTCAGTTAGAATTGTCATTGAGCTCAAGTGATGTAGGGGGTCAGGCATATGGCTCCTTGAAAGTGGATGTTTAATTTTAACAGCGATGGCAGCCTGAAAACATTGAAGTGGAAAAACAGATTTTACTTGGTAATTGTTGAATGTCTCATGCTGTCAGATGAATTCACCCTGCTGCTTACCGTAGATGCTAAAATGCCAAAAGTGAAAAGCTGTGAGATAGAAGAATATTGAACTTAAACCAACTATATGAGACACATTCTCATTGAAACTTTACCATGATTCAGTGTGAAACATCTATCCCTAAGGTTGTCAATTTTTTCTTTAAACATTGCTGTTGTTTTCTGCTGAAACCAAATGCAAACTTTTATTTCCAGGTATTTTTTGATTTTAAGTGAGTTTTCATAAAAGGAAGAGTATTCAGGCTTCCAGTGTTCCATACTGAGAAAACGAGGGGTACTACTTCAGGCTGTAAATACACAAGAATTGTTCCAGGCCTCTAGATCTAAGTTATCAGTGCTAGTCTGTATAGATTTCAGACATAACGAAAGTAGGTGGTGTTTATCAAGGCAACAATAAGGGACCTGGAAATGGATAGTGAAGATCAGTATGATGTGTAATGTTGTGCAGCAGGTTGGCTTTGCACACCGTGAACTACCGTTTGGGGTTTTTTTCATGTTAGTGAAAACATTTGTTTATCCCATACTTTTAAAGGCTGCTTTCGTCTGAGCTTTGAGTTGGCTTTTTTGGCTTATTGCAGAATTGTTTCATTGAATACAACATAAGCTTGTTCAGCTTTTTTTTTTTTTTTTTTTTTTTTGCTACTCACTTAATGACTGATACTTCTATTTCATGGGAATGTTGTATTTACTCTGGATGGCCTCACTATCAGTTTTTTCCAATTGAAGAATTGCTGAACTAAGTTTGAGACCCTTGCTCCTGCACTTCAGCTGTTAAATGAAGTTGCTGCTGCTTTGAGACTGTCACTGTCTTGGAAGTCTTGCTGCTGTGCAAAGCCGCAGTGAAGCTTGAAGGCAATTGATATTATCAGAGAATAAAGAAATACAGGGAGATACTAGGTCTGTTAAGTGAACTTTTTTTTTGGAGATTGCTCTGAAGGGCTGGTAGGTAGTTGAGGATTAGGGTGATAAACATACCTTTTGGTTACTTGAAATTTGTTTGCGCTCCCTTTTATAGGTAATGCGAAGTAGCTTTCAGAAGGATAACACTGACTGCTTATGTGTCTACATGGTGATATCGTCCGAGATGATGCTTTCAGCTCTGTCCTAATCCCGAATTCAAAAGTGTCAGCAGTCTGTTACTAGTCTGTGTCTGACGTTTTACGTAACGGATACCATATCCAAGAAAACAGTTTTATTTTATGATGTGGATGATTATTGAAAACTTGTATCTTAAAAAGTTAGATGTGTTATAATTTTATGTTGAATTAAAGGGAGGCAAAAATTACTGAATTTGAAATGTTTTAAGCAAGAGAACAGGCTTTTTGGGATCTTTCTGCACCCAACCAAACCACAGTGTGTTTTCATTACAGTCATTTATTCAAAGTTGGCAGAGTTGAAGAAGCAGGAAATCTTGTTTTCTCCCAGTCAGTGAATAAAATTAAGGCTTGAGGCACACAGCCTTGAAGGCTATGACAGCTAGAATTGGTTTCAGTCAACTGCAAATGTTAGTTTAGTTACTTTGAATGAAAAATTTATTTTGAAAAACTTTTTTTGTGTGCCTTGCATATTGAACAAAGCTTGTAGCTAATAAATGACTTTATAATGTTTTTCTGAGTGCTAAGGAAGTTCTGGTCTAACATAGACTGACAAATCAAAAATGGAACAAATTGGCTCAAAAGTGAGGCTTTATAGCATATATACAGAATCCTTTATACACATAACACAGAACTGCATATATATAGATGCTAAGCTGTAGAATTGGTCAGATATATATGCTACTTACTATATTAAACATGCACCTTGTAAAGCAAAGGAAGATGCAGATTCATTCTGATTTTTGGTTAGTTTCTGAGAAGCTGTTTCTTAGTAACAAAAACTAATGTTACATTTAAACCTACTGTTTAAAGATTTTTTTCAAATACTTATAGCTTAGTTCAGTTCCCATTATGGATGGGCAAAGACCTTGTAATTCAAACGGAGGAGTTGATTTTCTTATTTTTTATGTTGAAGATTCTTTACCCCTTAGGGTTTTAACATAGGTGATATAATTTGCTGGATTGCTTTGAAACTTGAATCACATTTGAGCTGAAGAAAAGAAGGGGGTTGTGATTGCTTTAATTGTTGATCTAGTTCAAAGCAGATAATTCTCATACAGTTCCAGGCACTCACCTATCACTGCTTTGTGCTCTCTCTAGAACTTGTGGTGGATGTGGGCTTTGTCCTGCATTCCTCAGCAGTGGAAATGTGCCTGCCCAGTACTATGGTTATTGTGGCCATTTTTAGGTACTGGCTTCTGAATGAAGGGATATGTCTTTTCACCTTGAAGGCAGAGCCTTTCTGTGTTCTCAGGTACTAGAGATGTCTGAGTGCAGCATTGTGATGGTTCAGGGTCTTGGATAATCCACTACTGAGTTCCCTGCAGGAATTTAGAATGCTTTATTTACACAGTGGCTTGTAAGAATAACTGCTCAGATGCTTGTCATTATCTTTGCCTCTCTGCTAAGAATTTCTTCTCACTTGCATTGGTGTTTGGCTCAGTATTGGGGCAAAGGGCAGCGGGAAGATCTTGTGTTGTGAATAAAGTTTGCAGGTGGGTGTTATTCTGTCCAAATTATCTGTTGAATGCAGAAGGATTTTTGTTTGTCACTGCTGTTTAATCACAGCTTCCCATGAATATATTTAAACAAAGTTTGAAGCCTGGAGCTTATTTAAATTCTCAAGTGAGGGGAGGCACCCAGATAGTATATTCAGCACAGGCCTGTTAGTAATGTCTATTCATGTGGACAAGGATGGACCATGTCGGTGTCCCTGTAATTTGGCTTATCTTCAAAATGTTGGAATCAGGGTGGCAAATAAATATGGTATATTTATAATTACTGCAAGCAGAAGCCATGCAGATAGTGCAGCTTTCTAGTGGAAGAGATATTTAGCTTCTAAATGTTTTATCTGTGATCCAGTGTTGGGTTTAAGAAAAATATTCTTAACAACTTCATTGTGACTACTTGCAATAGCTCCTGCAAAGTTTAAGTCTTAAAGAGGGGCAACTGATTGGGAAATATTTTACAGTTTAAAGAAAAATTAAACTCCTCAGATTCTTTTCCACTTCCAGGAATGTATGAGGTTGCATGTTTGCATTGTTTTTCATTGTTACTGTTGCATTTCATTTTGTGCATTTCTGGTAACTTTTGCCACTTACTTTATATAGTAAAGCTCTGGTGTTAACTGCACAGACTGTGAGCTTGTAGAGCATCAGACTGGTCCAAGGACAGATACATTTTTGTAGGTAAACTGATCAGATGCTCATAGTGGTAATTCGGAGCAATTGCTGAAACAGGCTTCTTGAAGGAGGGATAATATCAATTTCTTTAGTAGAGTGATCTCTGCAGATAAAGTTGAAGAGATACAGGAAAACATGTTTGAGTGGGTTACCAAGTAAGCCAAAAGCTTGGAGTGACTTATACAGGGAGAGAAAATGCTCTCTAATTAGCAAGGATGGCAGGGTTTCAGGATATGCTTTGTTTTTGTTTTTTTCCAATATTGCAAAAAATGTAGTCATGCTGTGAGACTTCTGAGGGTACGCTTCAATGTTTTTCTTACATAGACACATCTTCTAATGCTTGAATTGTGGAAGAAGTTGGAGCAGGGCAGAAGAAATTACATACCATCTGATTTTCAACCTCCCTAAAGATAATGGGGATATGTGGAATGCTAACACCTTAACTTCTATTTCTTGGTTACAGTCAAAATGGGCAAATCAGGTCTTTACTGAGCAGTTGAAAACCCTAACTAAATACTTCCTTGTTTCTTGCAGTTGGAAAACATGAGTTAACTGGACATAAAGTTGCAGTGAAGATCCTGAACCGACAGAAGATTCGCAGCCTTGATGTTGTAGGAAAAATCCGCAGGGAGATTCAGAACCTCAAACTCTTCAGGCATCCTCATATAATAAAGCTGTAAGTTTTGTTTGCTGTAATCAAACATATTTAAGCAGTAATCTCACTGATCTGAAATATGTTTAAAGGGCAATACTACAAACAATATCTTGTCAAAAAAGTAACCAGCTTCAAAATCTGCAGCTGTGCCCTCTGTAACATACTTTCACAAAACTTATCTTTCCTGCAGGCTGGACAGCTTCCCTTAGATCTTTGCTTAGAAATTCTTTGGACAGGTATATAAAAGGTAATGTCATGACAGATACTTCTAGTAGCATCCATCTCTGATTTTAGAGGCTACTTCATTTTTGTTTTTCTGTTTATATTTGATCTTTTTTTTTCTGCTTAGAAAATGAGTTATTAAGAACAAATCTGTAAAGGTCATTCTTACAGTAAGTTTATGGTATTTTCTCAAAATGTTCTTAGTGATGTGCTGGTCAGCGATCTCTGTTTTTTCAGTGTAGATTGCTCTCAGGAAGCTTTTTCTGTGTTTAAGAACATGCAGTTTGTTGTATGTGATTGATAATTCTAAAATCTTCAATATAGCAGCTACCCCGTGTCTAAATGTGGTATTTACAGTATGCCTGTTTACATTTCTTAGTTTATCCATAGTTCATCAGTGGATGTCAGAGTACAGCTAAGTATATCCCAGAACAGACTCCTCATGTCTGGTCTGCGGAAACAAATTATAAAAATAATTGACTTTCTTTTGACTGTAATTTCCTGCAAAGTTAACCTGCACCTCTAGAGTGTAGGTGACTTTCACTGTCTTAGTCATGATGTTGGTGTTTTTTTATTGGTAGAATCTTGCTTCCCTACTGCCAGTGACAGATGCTATGTTTATGCAATCCCTTTAATTTGGCAACAGCTGTTACACTGAAGCTGAATTGTATTGTGTAAGATCAACTCACTCACTTCTGAAGTGGGTTAGTTTTTAGAAGACTATTGAGCTGATTTGTCAGCAAAATTGCTTGTGCTGCCAGTTAGAGTCCATGAATGAGTCCAAAGGACATAGCTGTAGCCAAAGCAAAATAGGAAGTGTCACTATACCAATTGAAATATCAACATGAAAAATGAAAGAGGCAACAGTGAGAGGAAATAGCTTCTGAAACATATTGTCGTTCCAGTAGCTGTAGATTGACTGAAAAAATATTTTAAAGTATATTTTTATCTGACTGTTTGTACACCTTTTAACTAAATGTAACTACTCTTTTACTGAGTGTGTAGACTAATAGATACCTTCTATTATCAGGTACCAGGTCATCAGCACACCCACTGACATTTTCATGGTGATGGAATATGTTTCAGGAGGAGAACTGTTTGATTACATCTGTAAAAATGGAAGGGTAAGAAGTAAGCCAACTTTGCAAATCGGTGACTTGAATTGTGTTATTGCTTTTGCAACATTCCTGTGTCACCCCACACTGAGGGGACAGACAAATTTGTTTCGGGTATCCTTGCTAGAATGGTACAATTAAAGGTTTATTTTGTCTACAGAATATTATGATTAGCACAGGATTTATGATTAGAGTAGCACAGGCTTTCAGTGAGCAGAATCAATGCAGTACAGTTTATAAATAGTTTAGTACGGAATTTCTAACACAACTTAACTTATCAAATCACCCAGACCCTCTGCAGATCTAGTCAAATCTTAATACATATTCTTCTGTGTCAATATAACAATCACAGTCTAGACTTGAAAATCATATGAAAGAATACAAGTGACTCAGTTCTCCGAGGAAGCAGGGTATTGTGGAGGCATCTGTAGCCACTGAAAAGTCATGAGTCTCATTCCCACTTATGATTTGTAACTGTTTGATGATAAAAGACACTGCTCAGGCTCCTGTTGCACTTCCTTATTCCATGACACGAGGCCGGCTGGTTGCCTGGGAACTAAAGGCTGGTAAGGAAGTGGGTAATCAGCCTTACATCCAGGACTCTTGAGGCTGGTGGGGAGGGTGAGAAGTCTGGTTTGTCTGCTTGGTTCACAGGATCTTCAGGGCCTGATAATGAGGGAAGGAGCATGAACACATGACTCACTTGGTCACAGATGGCTGCTTGCATCATAAAATGGAGTTATTAAGCTATCCTCATTATCAGGGGCTGGGACCGGGGGCCCAGTCACACTTTGTTAAATGAAGGTGTGTTTTCGTGTATTCTGCTTTAATTTTGCTGTTATCAGTTAAAATACACTTTATGACTGTGTTTTGTTCCAAAACTACAAGTGGTTATGTGTTAGCGCATTTCAGATCTTTATGTGTGACTTTGTCATAGCATTTTTCCTCTTTACTAATATGTTAATTTTCAATGGCAGAGTACAAACTAGATTGATATGTATCTAGCTGGAGTGGCTGAAAACTGTTTCTTCAGTAAAACCCAGTATTGAAAAGCTATCAGTAGTAATTGTGCACTTATTACTGTCTTTAAGTCTTAGAACAGCTTCTGTGAAAGCTCCGAAGTCGCCTCGAGAGACTGTATAGAATACTTCATTTAGTTGTTAGGGAAAAATTTCCTCTAGCTCATACAAATGAAAACAAGTTAACTTCCACTGTCTCATAATGGTTTAAAATCTTTGTCTATTTTAGCTTGATGAGAAGGAAAGTAGGCGTCTGTTCCAGCAAATCCTTTCTGGTGTGGATTACTGTCACAGGCATATGGTGGTACATAGAGATCTGAAGCCTGAAAACGTGCTGCTTGATGCACACATGAATGCCAAGATAGCTGACTTTGGTAAGGATTTCTTTTTTGTGTCTGATTGCATCTCTGGTGTTAGAACCTGTTAATAGCTATGGGAAACATTAACTAAAGTGTGTATACTTGAATATCCTGGTGGTGGGACACAATACAAGAGCATCAAGAGTATAAATCTAAAGCAAAATAATGTTCCTGCACATCTACTAAACTTGTTTTCCTCTCAAGCTTGTTTTTCAAGTATTTTCTGTGGCTAGGTCAAATTGTGAACTACTTTCTTTGGTTTTCCTTAACAGTACTTTCTCTGAAATGCTAAATGAACTTAGTTCCTGACCTTTCCACTTCAGAACTCACTGCTGTTGCCTGCCTTCACAATCCGTAAAATGTAGGTGCTTGGAAGGACAGTGCAGGAGCAGTTCACCATCTTTAAGAACCCCAATGCAATAGTAAAAGAAACTAGTCCTCCTATTAAATTAGACTGTTGAAAGAAAAAGAAATTAAAGTGTAAAAGTAAAAATAAGAACAGTTAAGTCTTGCAACCTCCTGTGCTTTTTTGCTATGTATGTGCTTAACTAGTCAAAAAGCTTATTTTTCATAGCTGTTTGTGACACAGTTGCAGAGAAGCCTTGCCACTAGTCCTTGGAACTATCTGAGTCAGGAACCCTTACCATATAAGCATAGTAGGGTATCTATGCTGCTATGTCATGATGATATATCTCATGTAGTCATAGTGGATAGGCCCTTGTAAAGTATTTTGAGTCTCCAGTGAAAGGTGCTAGGTAATGTTGAGTATTCTAAGTATGTTTTAAAATTGTGTTCAGCTATGGGCCCTGGGAATCATACTGATTTCTCGTGTGTAGAAAATGCTGTGGGTGAAATGGCTTACATGGCAAAGGAATGAAGTACAGTAACTTAATGTCAGTAAAACTGTAGCACTCAGTTAATCATGACTAGTTAATAAAACCTTTTGTGTATTAGGATATGAAAGCTAGTCAAGCCGTACTCTTTCATCTCCACACACCACCACTACCCCACTGCACACTCCCTGCTGCCCCATAAAAGGGCTTCCTTCTTGGAGACTGAGTTCTTTGGCTTATGGTAGTCTTGATCATGCAGCTTCTATTGAAGAAACTAGAAGATATTTTCCACAGGTCTTAGACTTTACTGAGGGCTGGTAAATGAAGATGGTCTAGTTCTAAAGCAGACTTTAGTTGCTAACAGAGTATCTAAAACTAAATTGCTGAACTGCAGTGATTCCAGAACCAGCTGAACAGTGCAGCAGTTTAAATTGTGGTGAAGTCATGTTTATTCCTCAGCTCCCCTTAGAGAATTCTGGGAAATTCTGTGGTAGTGTCTTTCACTTCGGCATTTTAGAAGCAAATGTGTTTTTTAGCACTTTCGTGTTAATGAGCAAAGTCCTATCTTGCTATTCTGCTTCATCTCTCTTAGAGCAGCTTTGTTCTCTGTCACGCCTGTGTCATCCAAACTGAACTGGTTTTTGTCTTGGAATGAATATGTTTTCAAACATTATGGCAATAATGTTGATGTTACTCAGATTTCTGGTAAACTAAATAGAGGATTATGTGGCACGGTCATATGAGAATTTCAGTAACTCCAAACAATGTTATTTCTTAACTGTGATAAATTTGTTAATTTTCTACTTTGATTTACTAGTGGTTTGTTCTAGGCGGTATATGCAGTGTGAAATCGTTTTGCTCCCTGAATTTTTAGTAGTTACTCTTATACACTTTCAGGTCTATCAAATATGATGTCAGATGGAGAATTTTTAAGAACAAGCTGTGGTTCCCCTAACTATGCTGCACCAGAAGTAATTTCAGGAAGGTAGTTTCTTTTATATTGGATACATGTGTGCATGTACTTCAGTCATTTTGCTGCTTGATTCTAAAGGCTACAAAACTAGTTCAGTTGACAACCTTGATGCTGAGAAACTCTGGGCTGTTAGTGGTATTGATAATTTTTCATGAATATTTAAAGCTTCTGTGAACTAGCTTTGAATAATTCCTGTAAAGTAGAGCTGATGTCTGATGCCCCAAATCCAGTGTGTACAATATGCCTGAATTGGTTTAAAAATCTCATGTACAGCTCATACCTTGGAAGGAAAGGTGCAGGCAAAGCCTGCTGTGAGGTTGAGTAGCAGTGAAATACCTGCTGCAGAACAGATACTCAGTCTGGAGGTAACTTGCCCTCTTGTGGACTATGATTGTCAAATCTGCCCTCAGTCAACTACCCTCATTTTGTCAATTGTTGATTGGAGACCAGATGTCTGTTTTACTCTGGCAGTAGCACACAATGTGTGATGGGTTCTGCTATATGGACTTGTCTTAAACTTTTTGGCCTCGATTTGGGAGATAGGTGACTTTGCACCTTGACTTTCCTCTAAGACATTAGTAACAATTTACGACATAGGCTTTTTTAGTAGTAGATGCATGTTTTTTTTCAGTTTGCCATTGTTTGAAATTTCATTGTGGATTATTTTTATATAATGGAGAGGAAAGCTCTGTACTTATGCCCTGTTACATATTAGAAGAGGAAGGACATTAAAGTTCAAGGGAGGCATGGCATAGAACTGAAATGGTATAGTACTTGCACATCAGTTGTCCTAAGTTAATGTGCTTTTAATTACTGTGATACAATGTAAGAAAGTTGAAGAAAGAAATATTTAAATGTATTGCACACAAATAACTAATAGTTAATCTTTTCACAGGTTATATGCAGGCCCAGAAGTAGATATTTGGAGCAGTGGGGTCATTCTCTATGCTCTATTATGCGGAACACTTCCATTTGATGATGATCATGTGCCAACCCTTTTTAAGAAGATATGTGATGGTATCTTTTATACCCCTCAGTACCTGAATCCATCTGTAATTAGTCTTTTGAAGCACATGCTGCAAGTGGATCCAATGAAGAGAGCAACAATCAGAGACATTAGGTAAAACTCTAACTGATGTCTGATCACCAGATGATGGAATTACAATGGTGCAAATCTGGAGAGCAAAGAAATCATTCATACAGCTTGTGCATGTTTTTTAGACTGAGATGAAAAATTCGGCTTCTGGTGGTTCGGTTTTAGCTCTGACAGTGCTCATTTTCAGTGGACAATGAAATATCTATTGGAGATCACAGTAAAACAAATTATGTTATATATAGAAGTTCTGAGAAACTTTAGGTTTAAGACTGCCATAGCAAAGCTGTTTACCTGTAGAATGCTTTGCAAAAATTACACTATATAGACTTCTCTGGGTAGAAAAAAATTGTCTTAGCTGTTAAGAACCACTCTTCTGTATTGTACATGTCTGAGGAAGCTCTTTAATCTGATAATAAAAAAGTTGTTGAATAATGTTGGTTACAGAGCGTGGATGGATTATAAATCCTTAACAGTTCTGTTTAGAACAACTAAATAACAGAACTAAACAACTGAAGCAAAAGTCATCTTGTTTAGTAAGGAACAAAGAAGCTTCTCCTAAGAGGGAGCAGGGGAGGGAGTCAGAAGAGGCAGCCCTTTCTGCAGCAGAGCAACCATAAGAAGAGGAGGAGGAGGAGGAAGGGACTGAAATTATAAATGAGAGAGAAACCACCTGATCCCTATCCCTAAATTATCTGGGAGATAGCAAAAAGATTTCAACCATCAACCAGGTGAGCAAATTCTCAGCTGGTTACTCCAATGCTGGGATGTTGGGGCCAAAAGTCAGGAATTAGAGGGTGAGGAAGCCTGGCAGCTGGGATCCCTTGCTTGGGATAAGGCCATTGACAACAGGATTGTAAAAGGATGAGGAGTCTTCAGTCTTTGGAGGTGAAGAAAGGTATCCCTTCAGAGAAGGTCTTGCAAACTCCCTAAGCAAATGGACCATCGCTGGAGGAGGTATATCCTATATCTGAGAGAATTAGCTGTAGTGGAGGTGATCTGTAGCAACCTGGATGACAATCATGTATCCAAAGACTGGTGAATATAATTTTATATAAAAAGCTGGTTGATGAGTTATAGAAAGATGTTTTTGGAGCTCAGGTAGTTGAAAACCTTACAGTGAAAAGGATTGGGTTTTTTTCAGTCTCTTGCAAAATATCTACTAAAATCTTGTGCAGGCGGTGGTTAACTTTATGTGCTGTTGTATTTCCTGTGTTCCAGGGAGACTTCGACTGGCAACTGTGATTCTTCTTGTACAGACTAAAATGAATTTTATTTTTTTAAAGATTTTCGTGTTAAAAATGTTTACGTTACTTACATGCACTCAGAATTTTTTATTTTTAATTCTAGGGAACATGAATGGTTTAAGCAGGACCTTCCAAAGTATTTGTTTCCTGAAGACCCCTCATATAGCTCTACCATGATTGATGATGAAGCCTTAAAAGAAGTGTGTGAGAAGTTTGAGTGCACTGAAGAGGAAGTGCTAAGTTGTCTGTACAGCAGAAATCATCAGGACCCTTTAGCTGTTGCTTATCACCTCATTATAGATAACAGAAGAATAATGAATGAGGCCAAAGACTTCTACTTGGCTACAAGTCCACCAGATTCTTTTCTGGATGATCACCATCTGTCTCGCCCTCACCCCGAAAGAGTGCCATTTTTAGTAGCTGAAGCACCACGTCCTCGCCACACTCTTGATGAGCTGAATCCACAGAAGTCAAAACACCAAGGTGTGAGAAGGGCTAAATGGCACTTGGGGATCCGGAGTCAGAGTCGACCAAATGATATCATGGCTGAAGTTTGTCGAGCAATTAAACAACTGGATTATGAATGGAAGGTAACAAAATAGAGGATCTTTACAGCAAACAATACATTTTTGTTTGAGCTGTGTAGTTACATAGCCCAGAGGTCTGAAACTGTATTTTCGCATACTGGGATATGATCTCATATGCCTGTGCTGTGCAAGAAGGGTTTTGGGGGAGGCTGTTCATGCTGACAGGAAAATAAGTTGTGCTAATATGTCTAAGTTTTCTGTTGGGGCTGTAGGAATATTTTTTTTTTCTGTTGGCTAAAAAAACCCCAAAACCAAAAACCACACAAAACCCCCCCACAACCCACAAATCCAACGGGTAAGCTTGTAATCGCTTGATAAATACTAGTGAGTTGAAATGACAAAAACAACATGCAGTGATTTGCAAGCTGTTCTGGTTACTGACTCATCTCCTTTGTACTAGGTTGTAAATCCATATTATCTGCGTGTTCGAAGGAAGAATCCAGTAACAAGTGCATATTCCAAAATGAGTCTACAATTGTATCAGGTGGACAGCAGAACATACTTACTGGACTTCCGCAGTATTGATGGTATGTGAAGAATTACTTAAATTAATTGAGTTGTAAGGGAAATCATTCTAAATGCAAACATAATTTATTTACTTAGAAGTGTTGCCCTTTATTATTTTAAACCAATCTAATCTGTATTAGTGTTTCTTTATTCCTTCCTGATCTAGTGTTCCTTTTTTTTTTTCCTCCTTACTGAACTATGTTTATTTCTACTTGTGAGTTTTCTCACTTTGCCCTTCAAATTTTCTTCCTGATTGTGCTGAGGTATCAGCTGCCAGGCAGAGTCAACCCACCAGTGCTAATGGTAGCTAAAATCTGAGACAGGAATTGTATGCTTGCAGTAACTAAAGTCTTGAAAACATTTGGTCTAATCTGTAGAAAGAGATATTTTATAGAGTGGCAGTAGCAGACCATCAAATCCTGGTTGGATGTCTTCCTGGAAATGAGTGGAGGAGCTAATAAACACTGACCACAATGCTTGTTTATGGGCATAGTAGAATAAAGCCAAATTACCTACAGCCAGTGGTGTAGATGACTAGCCTAGGAAAACATTGCATTTATTGAAGTGTGGCTTCATTACAGCATAGGATGGCTAAGACTGTGTCCCATGACAGTTTAATCTGATATGATTTAGCCATACAGTTCTTGCCTTGTTTCTTCTAACAGTACAGGTACTTGCTTAGATCCAGTGGTGCTTGACTGAAGGGACCAGTAGCTGTCCTGTGCTAATTTACTGCAATATAGGACAAATGCCGAAGACAGAAGTTCTCCGTCAGCCTGCACCTCAGGAAGTCCCCCATCATCCCCACATCGCCATTGGCCAATCAGAGCTCAAATCAGTCCAGCAGTTTAATTACCTAGGTAGCCTCATCTCCTCGGATGGTAAGATTGACGGGGAGATAGACAACAGGTTAGCAAAGGCATACAGTGCTTTCAGAAAGCTTCATAAAAGAGTTTGGCAAAACAAACACCTGAAGAAAAGTACCAAGATCAGTGTTTACAGAGCCATGGTGCTGTCTACTCTCTTATACGGATCTGAATCATGGGTCATCTACCGCCACCACCTGCGACTCCTACAATGCTTCCATCAACACTGCCTCCTAAACATCCACTGGTCAGATTTTGTGACCAATACATCTGTTCTTGAACAGGCAGCAGTCACAAGCATTGAGGCCATGTTGATGAGAACACAGCTGCGTTGGGCAGGGCACGTCTCCAGGATGAAGGACCACCGCCTCCCTAAGATCTTGCTTTATGGCGAACTTGCCGCTGGCTGCCGCATGAGAGGAGCCCCGAAGAAAAGATACAAGGACTCCCTGAAACAACATCTCAGCCTTGGCCATATTGACCACCATAACTGGTCTACTCTGGCCTCCAATTTGGAGACCTGAAGACACACCATCTATAACGCTGCTGATGCTTTTGAGAAAGCACGCAGGATCACCCTTGAGGAGAAAAGGCAACGCAGAAAGAATCGTGCCTTGCAGAATATACCATCTAAGGAGTCTTTCTGCTGTGCCTTTTGCAACCGGACATGCCTGTCTCGTATTGGCCTTTTTAGCCACCAACGCGCTTGCAACAAACGTGGGTAGAGCCCTTCCCAAATCTTCGTTCGCGAAGCCCAGCCGTGATGATGAGGAGGAGGACAAATGCCATCCCTATTGGAGAGGGGATGACTGCTTAGAGCCATGCAGCTGGGGGAGAGCAGCCTGCTACAGTCCTGGTTTTAACTCTTAGGGAAATACAACCCAAGGTCGTGGATTTGTCATATTTCTTCCAGCAGTAAAGCTGATTTGATGTTCCTTTCTCTCCACCATGGTTAACTATTCTCTGTTCCACTTAATTTGTACTTAAAAATAGCTTTGTGTAAACAGGAGAGATTACCTTGTCACTTATTTGTCCTGAAATAACTTCGCAGGTGCCAGGTTAGAGTCAAGTTAATGTTCAGTATTTAAAGTAAGAATTAGAGATGCTTCATCATAACACTACCACTAAGAGGAAACTATTTCCTCCTTATACTGAAGGTAAATGTATGCTGCTGCAGTACAACATTCTAGGTGAAAAACTTCCAGAATTGAAGGATAAATTAATGCAGATGTTAGCGATTAATTTAATATACTAATCATAATAAAATCATAATAAAAATGCAAATAATAACAATGTATAAATACCCAAATATAAAAAATAAAAATAGAATAAAGTGGATGCAAGCAAAAAACATCTACAAAACATTTGAACTATTACTGAACTTAATCTTACGCTATCTTGTTTTTGTTTTAAGTAACCTAAACTGAACTATTAGCTGCTGAAATAAGTTCATGAAAAATATGGCTGGTGCTGATCTAAACTAGATGTAAATGGTTGTGGACCATAGTTTAGAGTACAGAAATAATTAGCATAAGGACACCAGCTTTTGTGTTACTATGTATTTAAGCTTTTATTTTGTATCAAATATACAGTTTTCAAAAGCTATTTATGTATTAATCAAGATTTTAAAAGACAAGATTTGGAGGTGTGAGAAGGGGAAGGTATTTGCTTTTCCTATAACTGATTTGATACTGATTCCCAGTTTTCCTCCTCTCTTCTCTTGCCCCCAGATGAAATTACTGAAGCGAAGTCTGGGACTGCAACTCCACAGAGATCAGGTTCTGTGAGCAACTACAGATCTTGCCAAAAAGATTCGGATGCTGATGTGCAAGGAAAATCTGCAGATACGTCCCTTACCTCATCAGTGAACTCTTCGCTTGACTCCTCCACAGCTGACGTAACTCCAAGACCAGGGAGTCATACAATAGAATTTTTTGAGATGTGTGCAAATCTGATTAAAATACTTGCACAATAATTTTGAAGATGGGCTTATTTCTTTTATAGCAATAAGCATGCCTAAATCATAGTCAGATGCTTCCAGTTATAATCAAGTTAAATTAACTAAGGCGCTGAAAAAGCTAGCCACAATGCAATTTGCACGGGGATTAAAATTAGTATGGGCAGTTAGCATATATTATTTTGAAGCTCGAGTGAATTCTGATTGCCTGCTGCCCAATGGCATAACACAGGTACAGGAAATAACATGCCCTTTGGGTAGTGTTTATAATATTTTACATTGAGTGCACATTAGCTTGCATATAACATTTAAATTAGATGGACCTCCTTGGTTTTTTCACTGGTAATACATATGCCTGATGCACTGTAGGTAAATGTACACTTACTAGTTCAGTGACCCAAATATGACTTGTTGGTCACCCTCTACAGTTGTGACTCAGTTGGTCAAAACTATCATTAACAGTAATGTGTTAAAACTGCTATGTTTCTTCCCCCTTATTTGACAGTAAATAATAAAGACTAGTTTGATATGTTACAATGTACTATTTCTAACAATACATTTTATTACATGCATGCAAATCCAGCCAGTTGGAAATGTGTGCAGGTGCTCTTTAATGCACTGAGGGTGAAGTTCTGTTGGCAGTGAGTAGAGCAATTGAGTCCACAACAGCAGTAAGAGACTTAATGCTGAGAAGACTTGGCACTCCGTGGGCTAAATGAAAATGTTGCAGTATGGAGAACTGTGAGCAAGCCCCTGGTCTGTGCATATACCTTAGCGTGCTAGTAGCACAGCAGCTCCTACTGCAGGCTGAGAATCCTTTTTCTTAGAAACAGTTAAGGGCGCACAGCTTAAGGGCGGTTTCCTGCTATTCCAGAATCTAAAATTGACAGTTTTTTAACATACAAGTTTATACTTTGATACAGCTGGTTATCACATGTTAACTTAGGATATACTGTGTAGTGTTCGCTTTGCAGTTAAAACTACATATACAGGTTTTTATTTTTTCCCAAGCTGCCTTAATAGCAAACTTTGCTATTTAATGTAACTGAATTAAAGTCTAACTTCTCAATAGAACGTTGAAAACTGATCATAACAACTTGAGTGCTAATATTGAGAAAGTTTTCAATAGTAAATCACAATTACCCATAACAAAAATCTTTCTGCATTTACAGTTTTTGCAACATTTTAGGAAGAAAATTGAACTTGATATGTTAAAATGGCAGATAGTACTTGTACCTTTAGCCTCTTGCAAATTGGATGTAATTAGCCACAGTTCCATTTTCATCTAGCCCTTATTAGACATAAACAGTCATAAAATATTTAGGTTTGCATTCAAGAATTAATGTTCCCTTCAAAATAATCTTCATGACCTACTAAGTTTCAAGGGATAGGCTGGAAATCCAGGCATTACTATGAGCAGTGAAACCTGGACTCTTCAAATGGATGGCAGTTCTTGCCAATGACTGAGGTTTTATTCATGGGAGACTGCTAGCTACAGATATAAGAACAGTTTAATCCTGGCCACCTGGCATCAGTCCAGAAATTAATGTTTTGATTATGCACAGAATCTGAAGAAACATAAAGCTGCTTTAAACCCAGCTTCTGTAACTCTGTTCTGAACTGGGCGATTGTGAGGTCTGTCTAGTAGGTGGGTACTAGTTACAACTTCATTTCTTTATTCTCAAGTGTCACACGTGGTCTCTGTAGGGACTTTGGCTGTATCACTGTACCTCAAAGTGGAACATAAAGTTTTGCATTTAAACTCCCGAGGTTCAGATGTCAATATGAGGGACCAGTTCCAAATCCTACAATAAAGTCCTGTTTTTAGTCTTTGAAGAATTGGTTCTGGTGTACTGAATAAATCAGTGTTCATTTTTGTAATCCTTTTATTTCGAAATTACTAAATATTGCACTTGCATAAACACTACAAACGCACAGGTTTTTAAATTGCAGTAATTCCTCTTCTGGAATTGGTTTGGGATCACTTACATATGCTAAACTATTTATAAATAGTATCTGCTCCTTGTAATGCTGACAACAAATGCCAGGTGTCAAGGTGCAAATAGCTTTTAATTTTTATATACCTTTTTGGCCCTCTTGTGCATTAAGACAACCATGTTTTTTCCTTAGTTTCAGTAATCTGGAGGTTAAAGCAAGTTTCTGGCAGAAGTGTACAATACGTGTATTTTAAATAAAGTAAATTTTTATTGGTATGGTGGATCAGTTTTGATGGTCAAAGGTTTTTTGATTGAACCGAGATTTTTATAGGGAATGGGAGGGGTAGAAAGGGGCACTAACAACCTAGTTGAACCCAGTTGCCTATTGTGTGACTTTCCTATGCTTTGTAGATCTTGCTGTTGAAATTGCTTTCTTCACATGTTCCTATTGATCTTGCAGACCTTTAGCATTGCAGTAGAAGCTGCCAATGGGCTGTGAAATGGAACTTCACTAGAGAGTTGCCAGAGTTGTAAGGAGGCAGCTTATGGAAATACACAAATTGGTCAAGTGTGTTATCTGTATTCCCAAGCGCACTCCTTTTGGAGTACAATGAATTATCTTGCCTTTGTATTGTAACTTTTTCAATAACATGGATGAACCTGACTGTCCATGTGCAATATAACTCACTAGGTAATGGATAAAAATTCATCTTGGTTGTGCAATATTAAAAAAAACTTTCATGTTTGTCTTGATATTAGTGTTTAATACAAACTTTGAACTAAATTTTATTTTACCAGTTGATTACCATTGTAAGATATGAAGTCCTATTCTTTAACAAATATGTGCCTACTTCCTCTTAATTTCTTTCGACAAAGCTGAATGGCAAAAATGCTTGTTTATAACTGTGTAACTTTTTAAACTTTCAAAACTTAAAACCAAGTAAACATAAAATACTGAACCATCTTGTTTGAAACGGTGTGCATGCTGTCTTTCAGTGTTGTGTATGTTATAAGTTGACAAGAACTGTTACACTTGTTTTAAAAACAGCAGCTATTACAATTTTAGAAGGAGCAGCAACACGACAAAGGACTGCAGAATTCCCAGCTAGGCAGGCTGGTTCCCCAGCTGAGCTCACACGGTCTTGCTGTTTTTTCCTAGATCCTGTAAACCCTTTCGGTGCGAAAAAGGAATTTGCGATGGGAGGGACACTGAATACTCAGTGTAAAAGCTGCCTTTCCCCCCCACCCCGTGGTCACTCGCCTTGTCTGCCCTTTCCACTCATCGCGGATGGGGCTTTTGCCTTGGTATTTGTCCCCGTAACTTGGGAGCAGTTTTAAACCCTGCAGCCTGTCTTTTTTGTTGTTGTTTGGTTGTGGTGGCTTTTTTTTGTTTTGTTTGTTTGGTTGGTTGGTTGGTTGGGTTTTTTTTGTCTTCCGTTTAGAGTTAAACCCCTTCCTGATCAGCCTTGGTCACTTTTCCTTGTGGTATATCCCGGCGGGAGCCGCCTTCCCGCGGGGCGTGACTGTTGTCCCAGGCGCAGTCGGTGCTGCCGAGGTGGCCCGGCCATTCCCGCGCCCCACACGTGTCCCCCTGCGGCACTCGGGCATCAGGAACGGCTGGTTCCTATAGGAACGAGTGTTGTCGCCCCTCCGCTGTTGTCGCTCCGCTAACCGGCGCTGTCCCGGTCCGCACATGCATCCCGGCGGGAGCGGGGAATAGCCGGCCCGCCGCACGAGTTCCTTTACTCCCGGTAGCCTCAGGGCAGCGGGATTTCACACGCACTGACACCCCCAGCCGCGGCTGTCCTTCGGCGAACTACAGCTCCCGGCTGTCCCTGGCTGCCGGAGACCTTCCTTCCCTTTCTTTCTCCCTTCTCTTTTCTTCCTGCCGCTGCCGCCCCGCCTTTCCGCTTCCTGCTGCTGGGCCACGGCACTTCCAGCTCGGGGGAATTGCCCAGTGGGAGCCGCAGGTAACGGCAGTGGGGCTCCAAACTGGGCATCCCTCATTAACACCTGTGGTGGAACCATGGGCAGAACCGGCGTGGGGGACTGCCAGTCTGCTCCACGTTACTGCTCTGGGGTCGAGAGGAGTGAGGTGTGTTTTGTATTCTGTGTGCTTAAATGTTGCGTTACCTAACTACCGAAAATGTATTTTTTTCTCCAGTTCTCCAGATGGCTTGTTTTGGGTGGAAGAGAAAGATTGGTGAGAAGGTTTCAAGAGCCACTTCTCAGCAATTTGAAGCAGAAGCTGCGGATGAAAAGGATCTGGTTGGCGATGATGATACTAACTGGGTGCATGCAACTAAGAGAAGAAAGGAAATTCTCTTAGAAGACTGTGTGAAGAAAAGTAAGGAGCTCAAGGATGAAGGTGCAGACTTGGCTGAAAATAGGAGGTAGTGATGTTGTCTTACGCTTTTACTGAATGAGTACTATGTGCTATTTTAATCCCTTCTCTAAACAATAGGTAATTTGCTAGTATTTGCGTTTACGTTTTTCATATTCTAAAAAGTGATAATTTCATTCTGCCTTTGCTGTGTGGTACTAAATAAGTTGTTGCCTTTGGTGGTGGTGTCAGCTGTGAAGGAGCATGTGTTCTCATAACAACAACAAAAAAGAAGGCAAGAGATGAAAAACTGGTTGGATCTGAAAGTTGAAAGGGTAAATAAGATGCAGTGAGATAAGCCATACCGTAAGTAATGCTTTAGCTACTCTTGAAAATCTGTGTTTTCTCTTATTGAGGGTAAGCCTATTTTGAATGTGTACAGTGCCCAGGCAAATACTGCAAAGCAGCTAACGCGCTGTTAATCTGCTAATGCTTTTGGAAAGTCAGGTTCAGGGAGTTGCTCTGCATGTATTTTGCTTTGGATGTTGTATATCTTTTCTCTGTGGATTCTGGTGTTCTTTTTTGTTTTTTTTTTGTGTATTATGTAAAGTGCAGTGAATCTCTTGAACAGCAGCAAATAATCTGTTGTAGATGTGGTTTAGGGAGGGGAAATACTGAGCAGCAGGTAGGTTTTGGTGCTTTTAATATCTTCAGTTGGTCTTAGAAATTGAGTTCTCCATTACCTGTCAAAAAACAGTACAAAAGCTTAACCCATCCATAAGGATTTCTTGTAAACTTAGAGAGAACTATATCTCATCAGAAATGCTTTTAAGAACCACTGAGAAACTCTGAATGGTTTCTAACAGTTATGAGAAAAAACTTAACATTCATACCTGAGGCTTAACAGAAGTTCTTACTTAGAATTGTAATTTCCATCAGTTACTCTAGCATGCTCTGTACAGTTCAGGCAATGATGGTGATGTGGTGCTGCTGGGTACATAATTTTCAGGCTGATTTTTCTCTTAAAAAGAAAATCACATTGGTTGAAGGATAAACTTACAGTGTGAGACTTTTATTACTTAAACAGGTGAAACAGTTGATGCACCATTACAGGGAACTTGAGGAAGCAGACTGAAAGGAGTGTTTATCCTGTCAGGTCGAAAGTGGTTGCTGTAATTGTGTTCAGATTTATGTGGTCTATTTCTTGAATATCCATCTGTACAACATAAGCAGACATAATTAAATACTTAAGGTAGATTCTTTCCTGAAATATGACGTAGTAACAGTTAAGGAAAGATTTGAGTCGAATTGTGTAGCATGTAGGTAAAAGGATGGTATCTCTTCCACTGAAGAAACTCAGAAGAAAGACAAAGAGTGAGCACTAGAGACTAACAAAGGTTGGTTCTTAGTTGGTGTCACTTGTGGAGTGGAGATAAGGGGATTCGAAAAGAAAACAGACTTGTGAAGAAGCAAGAGGCTAAATAAATAAAAGAATGGGAACTAATAAATTCAACTTCATTTCTTATAGAAGAGAGACTCAGAGGTAATGTGCATGGCAAAAATTAATATGATGAAAGGTGAATTTTGTAAGTGGACCTACTATTACTTAGGTAAAATAGTGATTACCACCTTTATGTGGTGTCAATCTTTTTAGCTTATTTTCTGGTAATGGAAGGCAGCGATGGTGTTAAAATCCTTACCATGGATTTGTTAGTCTCTGTGTGTATAGTAAGTCTGTTTCTGTGGGTAAGTGAAATCTGATCGTCTTATGTTTGCATAAACATAAATCGATCTCAGTAGTTCTTTGGGGGAGGGAATAATGAATAGGCTTCCTGGGTGTCAGAATTTGTACAGCCGCTTTATTTGCCCATCAGCAAACCTGGGAATGGTGTGGATGAATTGTTTGGGAGGTGGTGGCACTCTGTGGGTTTTCAGCTTTGATGGAGCCTACTGGAGGAGTTATTTGTACTTGCTGTAATGTGTGTGCATGAACCTGTGAAGCTGAGACAGAAGAAAAATGGTGATGAAGACAACAGTTTCTGATGCATATTTTAGTCTTTTTGTGGGATGGGAGGAAAGATTAGGAGACAAGCAGAAAAAGGTGTTACACTATGTTGACTGTCACAGTGGATCTGTTATTGTGAAAAACATGTTAGGAGATCCTGACCTAGAAACTTGGTAAGTAGGCAGTCTTGAAGATGGCTTGTGAATGAGTGATTTTGTCAGAACAGCAAGAAAAGGCAGACGTGGAAGAAGTGTCATATTTGTATTTTTTGAGGTTTGAGGAGTAATTAAACAAATATGTACAAACATAACACAGTCTTTTGGGAACAGGCCCATAGGGAGATTCTTGGGGCTGTCCTGAGCAGAGCCAGGAGTTGGACTTTGATGATCCCTGTGGATCCCTTCCAGCTCAGGATATTCTGTGATTTCTGTGAACAGAATACTGTCTGTTGATGGAAAGAATGTAGAATATTCCAGAGGAGAAAATGTTTTTGCTTATAATGCTGGTGGATTATCTAGCTTGAGACATCAGTATGGATGTGCCCATACACACTGGAATTAAAAAAATAAGGCAACAAACTCCAACCGCAAAAGCAAAACCAAACCAAACCCCCAAAATCACAATCCAGGTTAGTTTTTTTGTGTTGATAGCCCTACACTGTTTTAAATCTAACATAAGTTCATGTGCTCAGCCTCTGTATTTTGAACACAGCAATTGTCATTACAGTATATTTTGACTGGTAGGTAGGGAAGTCTTCGACTATGGCCACACAACGGTGAAAAAAATAAAGGGTTTAGGAGAGTTTAAACAGTGGAGTATAATGTCCTCAAGCGTATGGCATGTGAGAGCTAACAGCAAGAAGAAAAACTTCTGTCAGACTAGTATCCTCCGTATAACTGAGTTGCCTATTCATGCCGGTAGCTTTGCAATCACCCTTTTGTGCTGTTTTCAAACTACGAACTTCCTTATCTGCCCAGTAAGTGGCGATAGAGTTCTTCTCAATGTGCCCTGAAGAAGCGCAGAATTTCTGTTGGAAAAAGACACTATTGGGTTTAAATTCTTATTGATTTGCATTTAATTTTTCGGTTTTACTAAACTGAAGTTAATACTGCTCTTGCTCCTGATGATGTTTACTCCATTTTGTACTAAAAAAACCAACTCCATCTCGATTGGGAACATCTTATTGTTGGCTGGAACACTCTTATGTTAGGGATTCACCTATAAAAATAAATATTTGTGTCACTTTGTCACTTGGTGTATAAATTATACTGATTAATAAGATTTTACTCTTAATTTCCTTTAGACTTCGCAGCAGCAAATTAAATAAGGACATAAATTAAGCAAATTAAATAAGTGCAGTGAGCACACCAGATAACAAGTCAATTTTTATGAAACTGTTTATTTTTCTAGAGGGATTAATTTTTTAGAAATACTTAATTTAATTTTCTGATCTACTGAAAAAATTGGACTTTTCTGGAGGGTCAGTTTTTCCACATTTTAGCAGCTGAGACTTTTTCCTCTGCTCATGCCAGCATAGCTCCAACATGTGTAGTTTGTGATTTTTTACCTATATATGGTATATACCTATATATGAGTTTATTTTTCTCACTAGACATTGTAAGATGTCAAATGATGAAGCACATACCTTTAAAAAGTATCTTTAGTGTAGTGGTAAGTCAAGTGTCACTGAACAAGTATGTTTAGCAGATAGAGCAGAGGAATAACACCTATTTAAATTAAGTTGAAAAGCCTTCCATCATGTTGTTTTTACTCTTGTATTTGTTCCATTTGTCTGTGTCTTTCAGGTTTAGATTATGATAAGTACTTGTTTACTAATGAGTTATGAAAATGCCAAAGTAATAAAATTGCTTTCAGATTATATTGATAGTTCATTTTGATGCAACTAACATGGCAAAGGACAGAGATCATTATGTTGAAATTGCCTTTCAATTTTCAGTCAATGAAACTGATGTTACTTACCTAATAAAGTGCTAATAAAGAGGTTTCCCAGAAGATCCAACAGCTACCTTTGGCAGAAACATTTCAACAGCTTAATACTCTTAGTTACATTATGGAGTAGCCCAGGAAAAGTGGAGTATGTTAGAGAGAAGAGGGATCCAGGGGAGCTGGTAACATTTGTTTTAAGTTACTCCTCTCAACTCAAGAGTTATTCATTCTGATGAAGAGGAAATCAAGAAAAGGTGAATAAAAGTCCTTCGTGGATGTACAGGAAGCTCCCGACAAAATCCAAACATAGAATGGAAATGTACAAGAGGTGGGAGCAGAGTTGTGTTATGCAGGCATGGGTTGGGAAAGCCAAAGCCCACCTGGAGTTGAATCTGGGGAGGGATGTGAACGGCAAAAAAAAGAGGGCTTCTACAGGTGTATCAGTAGCAAAAGGAAAATGAAAGATGTGGGTCCTCTACTGAATGGGGTAGGGAATCAAGTGATAAATGATGCAGAACAGGCAGAGGCACTCTCTGTCTTTTTTGCCTAGGCCTTTACTTGTAAGACTTACCTTCAGGAACCGTGGGCCATGAGACCTGAGGGAAAGTCTAGAGCAAGGAAGACTTGCTCTGGGTGGAGGTAAGTTAGACTATGAAATGTTTAGATAAAACTAATGTATAGAAGTTCATGGGACCTGATGGGTTGCATCCTGGAGTGCTGAGGGAGCTGGTTGATGTCATCACAAAGACTTCGACTGCATTTGAAAGGTCATGACAGCTCCTGGGAGCTGCTAGAAAACAAACATCACTCCTTACCTTCAGGAAGGAAAAGAAGGAGGATTCAGAACTTTTAGGGCAAATAACTGTAAAGCTATCTGTGGGAACAAATTATTCTGGAAACCATTTTGAAATGTGGGAAGTACAAGAAGGTTGTTGGGAGTAGCTGGCATTGATGAACAAAGGTGCAATTATGATTGGCCAACCTGAGAGATGACAGATGGATCAGGGAAAGGTATAGATTTTCCATCATTGTTGATGCTGAGAACCCACTGGACAGAACTCCACCTGAGCAACCTCCTTCAGGTGACCCTGCTTTGAGCAGGGTGATTTGACTAGATGATCTCTAGAGGTTCACTCCAGTCTTGGCCGTTCTGTAAATATATCCCATTAAAGCTACAGACACAAATTCAAAAAACTGCAGTTTGCTCTTCCTTCTTACCCTCTGTCTGCTAACTGACTTCATTTAAAGCAAAGATTTATTTCAAAAAGTTAGAAAATCAAAAGGATTGATTCAGTAGATAATTTGGGAGTCTACAAATTCTTATCTCTGGCTCCTAGAATAAAGGCTAAAATTCTGTTAGGCTGCTGGGTATAATGTATTGGGAATGTTGATGCTTCCATAAGACTAATCTGAAAGCCCTACAGAGTTTTGATTTTTATGATTAAGTGTGGGAGAAATTGTTGGAAAATGCTTATGATGAAACTAGGAGAATGTACTAAGTACTCACTCCTACTGTTCCTTGTAGGCTAAAAATAACTGGTATCAGTCCGGATGTAATTTGCATGCCAGGAATAATTAGCAGGTATATATAGTGCTTTCCTCCTTCAGAGTGAATTACAGTATAGTATCAGTGTTCTTCAAACAAAATCAAACTTTTTAGTATCAGTAATTATTATCTTTGATTAAGTTGAGAGTTTTCTAGGGTCAGTCATGCAAAAATGCAGAGAAAGTAAGTAGGTTTTGCACTGTAAGTAAAAATGTACAGTGTGAATAGGGGCTTGATTAAAATTTTCTTGAGTTCTAGTCAAAATACCTGATCAATTTTTAATGTTTTTCAGTGTTTAGCATTACTAGTTTGTGTCTGTATAAAACTTGGTTTCTATTACGATTCCTTGAGAATGCTTTACACATGGGACGCTCACTAAAGAGCCTAAGGGTGTATAAGATGGAAGTCTTGAGTGCAGAACACATGAGCTGAAACAGAAAAGGGTGAACAAGTAAGGACCTTGTACCTTCGTTTTTTGGAGAAAGCATGTTACAGCTTCTCTCTTATTAGTCAGAACATACAGATTGTTTTTCAGGCCTCATAACCTTTCTACAGAATTGAAAAAAGTGCAGAGAGTGGTTTGTAGTGTTTAACACGCTCCCGTAAACTGCTATGTGAAGTCATACATAATTTTTGTCTAAGTTAATTTTTATTGCTGACTCTATTGGTTTATGCCACTTACTGATAGGGTTGTTGCTTCCTGGTGACGCATCTCCTCTCATTGAGGAGGAAGTTTTTTGCAGACTGTTAAAGTAGTTCTTTAAGGTGTAATTTATCTTTAAATTAGCTTTTTTCTTTTTGCTCTGGAAAACATTATTTTCCAACAGCTGGTTATTATTGGCAAAGCAGGAGTTCAGTTATGAAATTGTTACTAATTTAGTGCAGATTTTTCTGAGAGTGTGCTCACAGAGTTCGCATGATTTTGAGAGTATCTTTTTGTTAGAATTATTGTTCCTTGAGGATGTTGAAATATGACATTGCATGATCCATCTGTATTTGAATGTGTGCATATTTTTGTAGGTATGTATTTGTAAATAGAAGCAGAAGGAATATTTGTAGAACAGCTGTAGACTGTTCTATGAATTTTTATATATATATATATTTATATATATACACACACATCTATTTGTATTTTCCTTAAGAGAAAGCATAATTTAATTGATGCCTTTGTATCATCCTGTGTAACTTCAGAAAGTTATTGTCAGCCAAGATACAAATCATTATTCATTCAAGGTTGCTTGGTAATGTAAGGAGAAAGAGGTATTGACATAATTAATCTAATGGGTACTTCACACATGTTACCAGGACCATTTTGTGGTGCTTTTGCCTTCCTGAACTGGGTGGCTGTGGACAAACTGGGAGAGGGTTGTCCGCAGCCATGCCAAGGCTGCAGCTGGGAGTAATGCTGCTCAGATGCCAGTATCTGGGAATGTTCCCTGGAACCATGAGTGTCTTAATGCAGGTACAAGCTCTGGGGCTGCAGCATGGCTGAAGTCCTCCTGTGAACACTTCAGGTGAGGGACCAAAACTTAGTTGAGGGGAAATTGGGCCTAACTGCGAGTACTTGCTTGGAGATCAAGGATAATTTGTGTTACCTGACTTTGGATTTAAGTTTAGAGGGTCTGTTCCTTGTATGTGTGAAATGTAATTTACAGAATTTTGTAAGTGGAAAACTGTTTTATTCACTGTACATCTGCTATGTAGTGTTTTTTTTTTTTAACGAGTTCTTCAAAAATGTGTCTATGTACTTAAAACCTCCCCTCATACTTTAGTTTTTGTCACTCATTATCATAGCTGTGCTTGAAAAATTAAAATTCTGAAAGCACATGTGCTGGCGTATTTCTAGCCTTGTAAATTATACAAAAGTAGAGTAATTAGTTCCACCTTTTTTTACTTAATTCTTCTGAGAGCCTGTGATTTTCTTTGAGTCTGATGTGGGTATACCACCAGTCTTTGAGATATTTTCTGACATCAATGTTTACAACCTTTTGCTGCGTATGAGGGACAATGGGTTTATATATCAGAGTGCAAGTGGTGCACTTTTTTTTCCTCTAAGTGCTGTGTTGAGGTGAACTGTTTCGCTGTGAGTTTCTCTCATAGACGGATTAATCTCTGAAACTGTCTTCTTTCCTCTTCTCTTGCTGCATATTACTGTGATAAACTGAGACAGGGATTTTCTTTTAAAATATTAGACTTGGTGACAGTATAACCAACACTATTGCCATCCTGCAAAAAACAATCTCTGCTAGCAGGTCTGTACTGGTAGATGGCAGCTAGAGGTTCGTGTTAATACTTGAATGCAAAAGTCTGTCTAGCAGATTAAAGAACATGTTTCTGACTTGAGCTAAGAGATTTTGCCTATAACTTCAGTTAGACATTCTAATAGTGCAGCTTTTAAATGTAGACAATTCTATTATTTATATACCTAGTGTAAAACCACTTAGCAAGAGGCAGTAATTTACATTAACAGTATAAGCAGTTTTTGCACAGAAATACAACCTGGGGCCTTTTCCATATCCTTCATAGGATTCCCGGTATTAATGACATCAAGGTGGATACTGTACACTATGATCATAGCTAATTTTTTTTTAAGTTACGGTTTTGTGGGTTTGTTTATTGTCTGGATCTACTGTTAAATACATCTATTTGCTTTTACTTGAATAATAAACCCTTTGAATTTAGAAATTATTTTTTCGTAATATTATTTCTCTTCATAGGGGAAGCTGCAGGGAAAAAATTAAGTGGTTTCCTAATTTAATATCTTTTGTCCAGTTGTTCTTAAATTCTAGTTATTGTTGCTGACAGAGATAATATTCCCTTCCACTGCTTTTGTTTTAACTGTCTCTGTGGTTCATGGAATTTAATTTTGAAACAGTAATTCAGTGTCCTTTGCCTGATCCATATTGAACATGGTGTATATCTGTTGTTCATATCTTCTAAAATTAAAATGTACTGAATTTAAGGGATTATAATTGCCCATCAGCATGTGGTTCAGGAATTTCCTAAGGAAGTAGGATATGACATTGTGTTTTGTTACAAAGATCTTGGTTTCTATGTATATGTCAGCTTGCTTTCCAGTTCCCTAGATGGTGTCCTCCACCTCTTAGGGCATATTGTGAAAGTATCCTTAAACTGAAAAGGATGCTTAGCAGTAAAGGCTCAGAATAAAAATTGTTCAGCGGGGTCCTTTGAAGGTGTAATTCAAATAGCAGGTGGGGAAAATTGAGAGTGGTACATTCTTGTTTTACGTTGTGGAAATATTTGGTTTTGTAGAAGTGATGATTGTTAAAGAGTTGACTTCATAACATAATGTACTACCACAAGAATAATTGCTTGGAAGGGTCCTGTACAGTAATCAAGTTTCTATTATTTATGTCTAGTATAATATATTTTATTATTTATGTATTATTAAATTTGTATTATAGGGTCGTCAAATTTTTAAGAACCTAATTTATTGTGTGTGTTGCCTGTCTTTATTGGTTTTTTTTGTTCTGTTGATTTATTTACATGGGAGTTAATGATGTAGTAATTTTTTAGACAATTGTTAAATTACGTCAGGGCTGAGTTAACTGAAAGCAAGGGCTGGTGTGCACGCTGCATAGCTTTGGTTGTTTGCAAGTCAGATATCTAGTCCAAGGTTGCAGTTCTATCACTGATTATGCTGATTTGAATTGGGGTCAATGTGACCCAGCACTCCTCCCCTTTCATTTCCACCACTTTGCAATGGTCCAGTTGTTTTTTTTTTTACTGTGGGAGGAGACAGCTCACAGTACCAATTTGTCATAGGACTGGAGAAGAAGCCTAGCTGAGAAACAGTCTATTTCTGGTTGCTACTTGGTGTTTTCAAACAAACTGGTGTTAGGACAGGTCATAACCTGGTTTAGACTGTTGACTTGGTTCAAGAAGCAAGAGCTTTTATATTGGTGCAAAGCAGGGACAAGGGAGGGGGCTGAGGTAAAGAAAGTGCAGAACGACTTTTGAGGACTGACTTAATAGAAAGTTGCAGAGTCATTTGAAGACATTTGTATTTGCCTTTCAGAAATGTGGCAGAATTCCAATACTTTCTGTATTGTGGGTGGAATTGAATGAACAAGGTTTCAGAAGTTATTTATTTTAGTAGCTGATTTCTTTTGTGATATTCAAAAGTAAGAAAGGAACTCCAAACAATACTGGAAAAAAATTTAGAAGTGTTGTTGACATACAGAATGAAAGAAATTAATATAAAATTAGAATAATAAATATTAAAATGTTCTAATGAACAAATCACTGTAATAAAACCTAAGGCAACGTTCTGCAAATTACTTGTATAAGCAATTATACTGAGCATTTTGTAACAAAAAATCTTTAACCTGGCTCTCTTTTTCTGTGTAATTTATTGTTTTTTTAATATAATTTAACTGATTATGAGGTTGTCAAAGTTATTTGGTTTTGGTCATCGTATTCTGGTAACAAATTGAGGCTGAGAGAGCAAAATCTTAAACATTGAGCAAAACTGGAAAAAAATCTACCAAGGTAGGTGCATTTCTTGGTCTAAAGACAATTCATTGGTGCTGTTAGAGTTTGTAGATGGTAGCTTTTGTTAAATCCAGGAAAAGGAATTGTAGAGAGATAAGGCTTTTTTTAAGTCAGACTTAATTGTGTTTATCTTATCAGTGTGATCAACTTAATTTTTAAAGAGAGAAGGTAGCAAAGAATTTATGTTGAAGGGCATATTTTTATAGCTGAGGCAAGAATCTTTTCTCCAGAATGCAACATTAAAGCTATCAAGCTTTGCTTCCTTTTTTTGTTTTTTTTCTCCGTATGAAAAGATCTTCCAGGTCACAGATGCTTTACAGCCTTGTTCATTATCACAGCAAACTTGTGTCAGTTTCCCTGTTTGCTTTTCTGAAACTGTGTTATAAATATATAGGTAGTTTATTGGAACAGCCTTCCAGAACTCAAAATATTCCTTGGAGGTGTTTCCTGCCAGGTAGAGCATAGGATTTGAGTCATAAAATAAGAGAAAGGATTAATTTTAGAAGTTGGGATTCAGGAGCATGGGATACTGTGGGCAAATGGCTGGAGTATTCCTATCTAGTAGTTAATGTAGATAAAAACATCTGATGTCTTAATCTTCTGTTGAATCTGTAATGTTTTATTTTGCATCTCATGCTGTGATATGGGAAAAAACGAAGTGAATAGCTCAGACAGTTCTTGCTGTTACCTCTCTTTTGACAGGCATTGCTATATGTGTGCAAAATAACTGCCAACAAAAACCATCAATCTGAATCTGTTGGTTCCTGCAAGGTTGCATATCAGTAGAAACAGCAGCATAGTAACTAACTAACTAGCTCTGTCATGGTAATTGGAACACAAACGTGCCTCTTCTGACCCTTCGCAGAACATTTCTGTCTAGTGTAGCTGAAGCTCACCCCTCGATGTAGTGCTGGTAGTGAGAGTTCCCACCCTTCTTGCCACTTTCACGTGGATGAGTTGCATTATTATCTTGAGATTCAGAAGTATGTTAAGTTTCCTTACTTCCTTAGATGGTGATATCCAGTCTCCATACAGTCATATGTATATTACGTCCTCGTAGATAGAGTGTTCTGTTTATTGCACGTCTATATTTCACTTATTTCAGGAGACTTCATGGCTTTTTTCACTAGTATTTGCATTAATACTTCATAGTCATTTGACATCAATACCTTCTAATAGTTTCAACTCTGTGGAAGGCTTACCTGCCTACTTAACTTACTGGAACTTTCATGAAAAACAAGATAAAATTACCTTTTAAGTATCAAAATACCATAGAGAAGTACATGTTTCCCCTATCTTTGTCTTTCTCTCGGTTTTTGTCTATAACCTTTGTCATTATTATTCTGTGATGTTGACATCAACAAACATTGTAAAGAGCCAGAAGTAATAGAGGGAAAGAAAATGAAGGGAAATTACATTATTTAATACAGATAACAAGAGCACGTCAACTGGATGAAATGGAACTGATCAGAATAGAATGTGAGCAGACTATTGCTTCTTGTGTATCATCTCTCCCCAAATCTTTTGTCATGTTAATACCCTACCCATGAGCATTATATTTTGGCAATAAGTAATTTTAAGAAAGATAGAGGAATGCTGGTATCTAAATCCAAGAATTTTTTCTTTGATACTGTTGACAGCTGTTGATTCCGTGCATTAATTTCTATGTCTGATTTCTGAGAACCACTAGGATCATAACATGTGGTGAGAGACACAGAGCTGTCAGCCGTCTGTGGACAAATAATTAAAAGGTTAAAAGGAATAAATTCCTACTCAGCTAAGAACAAAACAGATGATACCCATCATTCTAGCTCTATTATTGTGTGTCTAAAGGGTGTCTGAACAAATAATTCTCAAGACAAGAATATTGCTTCAAACGGTTTTTCTTCTACATTTTCCTTCCTGCTGCTTTCAGAGGAACTGCAGTTGAAACTATTTTGAGGAACTAAAGCTTTGTATTCAAAACTTAATTTCAACAATAAAAATGCATTACTTCTCTGCGAATACTTTAAATACTATAACTATTGCAGTATCTGATACTTGATTTATATCAATTTGCAGCTTTTGTTTAGGATACTAAAATAGTGAATTGATTTTACTGAAACAATTCACTTTCGAAACTTGTAAGGTTACGATATTCTGTTCTTACTGCTTAAATAATGAAATGGCAATAAAACTTGTATTTCTCTTCTTAATGTGAATTTCCATGCTTCTCCTATTTGTCAGTGTTTATTTTGGCTTCCTACAGAGCTCTCATCTGTAAAATGACAATCAATACCTGATTTTAATTATGTTATGTTAAATTACAAGTCTGATATTTAATGAAATACCCTGCATGTTTATACATGGTTGGAAAACAACTTCTAGAGCCTGGTAGAGGGATTGTTATGTGTCATCTCTTCAAACAACTGTGGTCTAATCTGATATTAATGCTGAACATAAAAGCATTTGAAACTGTATTTTTTTAATTATATGAATGTAATTACAATTTAGGTTTTTTTAATGTTCTTAAATGAACACCAGTTATACAGCACACCAAACGTTCTTTTGTGTGAGAATATTTCTGAGTGGTGTGGAATGTCTTGACAATTTCTGTTCTTAAGCACTCTAGTATGACAGTGTGTGAATACAGCTGTTATTTCCTCTGTATCAACAAGTCTGTTTTTAGCGCTGCCTTTTTAAATAGAAAAATTACTGTTCTACTATGTGTTTAAGAAAAACATGTATGTCATATAACTTGCAACTATAGATATTGGAGAAATACAGATAAAAGATTAGCTCATTTGTAAAGTGGTTCTCAAATATTGCACTCTGGTGAGTAAGATTTTGCATTTGTACACATTTGTACACATTTTACACCTTTCACACATTTTTACATCTCTCTATGTTCTGCTTTGTAATTACCTGACATTTTGGTATTAATAGAATACAGGTAGAAATAGCTTATTTCTTTTGTCTCTCTGTTAAGGTCAAACGTTTATCCATACTGTAGTTTTTAATTATTGCATGGTAAAAATCTAAATACTTCTCACTGCAGTCTGTTTGTTAATATTTCTGTAGTTAATCAGGTATGCAGCCAGTGACAGTAGTGTCATGTGGTTTTCATGCAAAACTAAACCAACAAAACTACCATTTGATTGAAAGAAGCATAATTTCTTCCAGTTCTTTTCCTCTACTCATTAACAGCCTGTAGAGAGAACTTGAGCCATTCTCAATTAAAAATGGCACTGCTGAGTTTTCAGTACTACTACAAATGATTAGCAGTGTATTTCTTAGAGTTTCTAACAGTCATCATGATGTAATATTACTGCAGGTAAGTAAATTCCTCTGTGTTATATAAGTTTTGAGAGGAAAATATGAAGTAGCAGTGCCAAGTCCAGTGAGATTCTGCAGCAGGGCCAGAAACAAAGCTGCAGAACATCCGGTTTCTAGAATTTTGCATGTGATTGGTATGTTTAACTAAGTCTTTGTTTAGTAATTTGCAACTTACTTGTTTTTTTTCCTGAATATGAAGGTTTTTTAAACAGAAAAATATGTGCTTTGATCTTGCTTCTTAACCAGTTATATAATTCTCTTCAGTCAGAGCTGAAGTAATGGTGTTGTGTTTGAAGAATCAACTCAACCATAGGCACATAAATACATGCTTTCCAAAGCCCCCTTTGAGGAGAAAGCACTGAAATTGCACACGCTGATGGCCCAGTGTACAGGGCACAGGAACAAAAGTGATCTGCAGTTAGCTCCAAGAGATTGGATTAGCATCTGGATGTTGCCTTTGTATTGAAAATTTGGTTGTCTCCTTACAGATGAGTGCAGATATCTGAGTGGGGTGGACCATGAATCAGTGATGAACCAGATTGTAAAGAATGGGGTAGAATAAGTCAAAGGTGGCAGAGCCCTCAGCTCACAATTCACTATAAAATGTATTTGTAAAAGACATATTATGGCAGACTATCAGGTGTGGCACTGCTCACTCTTCATTTCCTCTGTCATTTGTTGCTAAAATTATTTACTGCAGTATATTCCATTCCTGGGTCTCAAAAGATGGTTGTGATGTAGTAATGAATGATTTTTTTTTGAGACTACTTTGTCATATTGTGTTTGAGGAAATTGAGTGTTATTCCCCTGTGAGAGAGGATGTCTATCAGAGACAGTATCAGAATCCTGCTTCTGTGGCTTTTGCTTTGGTATATTTGCGTTTTGGTATGAAATTGTTTATCTTTCTCCAGTATTGTATTTCATGCTTTTTTCCTTGATAAAAGTAGTTTCAAAACTGCACTTTCTTAATAGATGCAGTGATAAAAAGTAGCCATATTTACATATGTAGCTGGACTAAAAATTAGGAAACTCGTGAATGGAACTTACATTAAGAACTTGATCTTATAGTTCAGAGTGATGACAGGTGATAATTGCTTTTGGCACATGATGAAATGGTATTTCCCATCTTCAGTGGAAGTTCTTAAGAGAGATATATCTCTTTGAAATATTTGTGTAGCTATTTAATTTTGTGGTATTAGTTGATTTACATGTAACAGTACTTTGTATTTGCTGCATAGGTAAAGATTCATCTGTACAAACCAGACTTAGTTTCACTCTGTACACTACTAATGTCCAGGTGTCAATGACCTGATTATGAGTGGTCTGATATGTGCAAGAATAGTAACTCTGAATACCTAGCTGTGTGCATGCAGTTTTGTTCCGTTGTCAATTCAGGATAATTTACCTACTCAAAGGGTAGTTGCATCAAGTTTGTTTGTGTTTATCTCTCCTTTACTGTAGGGTAAGACATTATATATGGTCAGGTGCCGTTGAAGAATTGCCATGTAGCTCTCTACCTGTGGAGGTTAGTGTGGCCACACCTAAATGAGCCAGTTAAATTAAAACGTTTTATGGGAATTTTTAGCAGATAGTTAAACTGTTGTTTTCTCTGTGCGTAATCAGAAATAACCACAAAAGAGCTATGCTTTTGAGCAGTAATGATGATTCATCAATAACGTCAAAATTGTCTGACAAAAAGTTGGAAAGTTGCTGAGAGTTCAGAAGAACATTTTAAACACATGAAGCACAATAGTGAGAGTACCAGTTTTACGATGGTTACCAGTGAGGTTGAACGTGCTGAATGGCACTAACTGTGGACAAGATTTTTCTCTGCATGTTTAAGCAAACAACTTCCTTTTTGCCTCTTTTTACACTGTTCTTCTCTAGGTGCTTCTACAAAGTTCGGTACACCTCCCACCTTTTACTTTAAAAACCACACTGGCTTAGAGAAATCTGAAGTTGTTAAACACAAAAAGGCATGTTACGTGTGTGCTCTTTATTCTTTTTAGTTTCCTCATTCACCTGTTTTTTGAATCTTTTCTCCCACAGTCTGGCCCTGCATCATGTCCCAGCTTAAAAAGGGAAGTTTGTTCCTGTAATCAACTGCTTTCATTTTCATTTATCTTTTTATGTCCTCTGTATAATTACTGTCTAGTGCTCTTTTTCTCTACCTTCCAATGATGTCTGAATTTGACTCTACACTAGGTTGAAATTGTTCTAGCTGGTGTTGCTGGTGGCACAGATCGTTCGTGTTCATCCTCTGTGATAAGAGTGTTTGACAATTACTCGTATTCCCTTTAAAATTTACTTTCCCTTTCTTAGCTCTGTCTAACCATGTTTTTCCTTATTCTCCTATAACATCTGATTGTAGGAGTGTCTGTCCAAGTCTCAAAGAAATCCAGGAGTTACATTTCCTCATGCCTTCTCCTGGCACTGTACTTCTGTACTCTGCCTCTCTCCTGCAGATGTGTCTCATTTTGTCTGAATTTGATACCATCTCTTCTTTTTCAGTATATCTGCAGATATTTTCAGTGTCATGCTGATCATGTCCTGTCTCACTGTTCCTGTTAAACTATAGGACTCTAAATCCTGCCTGAGCTGCAGTGTTGCTTTCTAGCATTAGGTATATGTGATTCAAAAACTGATCTCTGTGTAACTTGAGTGTTGTTTTTTTTTTAACCCAGAAGCCTCAAATTAAATATTTTTTTCTTTGGGAATGAGAGTTTTTAAAATTAGTTTGTTTAGGAGTTTTTTGTTTGAGTCCTGTTTTCCCAGAAATGGTGTTGAAAAAGTGAAGTGTAAGCATGAGATGTTTGTTTCAAAACTTTAGCAAGCTGTAGAAAAATGTGCCAAGTTTCTATAGCTCCCAGATGGTCAGTAGCACATCTGAAGAGAGCAGTTTTAGTATGTTAGGGGAGCTGTGGGATTTCATATGCTGTTAAATTAAAATTGTCAAGATCCATCTGGTCTTCTACGCTGATGCCATTCCAGATATATCCATTTGTCAATAATTTATTCATTTTTGTGGCTTTGCAATAAAGAGGAGAAAATACTAATTAAATTCTGATTAAAACTGTGTAATTTTTTTCTGTAGTGAGATATACTACTTTACTGAAATCACAGTGGGTAGATAAAGTTAAATATACCGTATCTGTATACTCACATAAATAGTAATTCTTTCAAAATATGATAGTTTTTCTTAAAAAATGCTTTATGTTACTGTTTAGGTGCTTAGTTACAATGTATGTGCAGATAAGGGTTTTAATTTTTCTGGAAATACTAATTTCATAATCTATAAAATTAGGGTATGTCCATTATTAATATTCTGTGACTCTGTTACATTAGATAAATATATGTAGTAATCCCAGAGATCTAAACATGAATGGGTCTATTTATTGTAAGATTATAATTTGCTTAAAATTTGTTTTCATTTAGTGAAGAGAAAATCATATCTTAAATCACGTAACACTGACGTTGCTGATATCTTAGTATCATATAATCCTAATGAACACTAAGAGATTTTCTACTTCAGTTCCTGCTCAAAGCAAAGTCACCTTCAGTAAGTTGCCCAGGACATTGTTGAGTTGCATTTTGGATATCTCCAGCGATGGAGATACGTTTAAACAGAGTTTTCTGTGCTTCAGTTTGTGCCTGTTGCTTCTTGTCCTGTCACTGGACATGACTGAGGAGAATCTGGTTCCATCTTCTTTACTCTCTGCCCCACTTCCAAATGGGTAATTTTGCACCTTGGTAAAATTCCTCTTGAACCTTCCCTTCTCTAGGTTGCATAGTCCTATTTCTCTTAGCCTCTCCTTATATGGCAGGTGCTCCAAGCCCTAAATCATCTTTGTGGCCCATTGCTGGACTCATCCAGAGATGTCCATGTCCCTGTCACACTGGGCAGCTCAGAAGAACTGGACTCAGCACTTCACGTGTGGTCCCACGAGAGTTAAGGTACATCATCTCTGTGTCTGCTGGTGATGTTAAGGCAGCCCAGGATGCTGTTGGGCTGCTTTGTCACAAGGATACACTGCTGGCTCACACCCAGCTTCTTGTCCCCCAAGTCTTTTATCTGCAAAGCTATAGTCAGTAGGCCCACAGCCAACTGGTTAATTAATCCCAAGCCAACTAGTGTTTGAGATTAATCTCCACTTGAGCAAATACCAGAGATTTCTGAAGAAGGCTTATAACATCATAGATCACCAGTGGATGTATCTGTGGTTTTTTGAGTCTTATTCTTGTTTTTGAGATGTTATTTTTGAGACAAGTTATTTTTGTTTTGTAAGTGCTAGGTTTCATATTCCTTTTTCTGAAGGGACCCAAGATTCAAATGTGTGTTATTGCTTGTCAAATCTGATTTCCTTTTATGACAAGGTAACCCACCTAGCTGATCAAAGGAAGCCAGTGGATGTAATCTTTCTGGATTTCAGTAGAGCTTTTGATACTGTCTCTCACAGGATCCTTCTGGGCAAAATGTCCAGCACACAGATGGATAAACACATCATGCAGTGGACGAACAACTGACTCATGGGTCAGGCAAAAAGGGTTGTAGTGAGTAGGGGGACATCACATTGGTGACTTGCCACTAGTGGGGTTCCACAGGGCTCCATCTTCGGCCCTGTGCTCTTCAGCATCTTCATAAATGACTTGGACACAGGACTCGAAGTGATATTAAGTATATTTGCAGACAGTACAAAAGTGGGAGGAGCTGTTGACTCCCTCAAAAGCTGAGAGGCCCTGCAGAGAGACCTCAGCAAATTAGGGGACTGGGCAATCACCAATGATATGAAAAGGCAGGTGGTGGATTATGCTCCTGGGATGAGGCAACCCGGGGTTTACATACAGACTGGAGAGCAAGATGCTGGAAAGCAGCACCACGGAAAGGGACCTGGGATTCCTGGCAAGTTGAATATGAGTCAGCAGTGCCCTGGCAGCCAGGAGGGCCAACTCTGTCCTGGGGGGCATCAGGCAAAGCATCACCAGCCGGGCGAGGGAGGGGATTGTCCTGCTCTGCTCTGCACTGGGGCGGCCTCACCTTGAACATTGTGTGCAGTTTGGGGCACCGCAATATAAGAAAAATATTAAGCCATTAGAGACTGTCCAAAGGAGGGCAGCGAAGATGATGAAGGGCCTTGAGGGGAAGCTGTATGATGAGCAGCTGAGGTCACTTGGTCTGTTCAACCTGGAAAAGAGGAGACAGAGGAGAGACCTCATTGCAGCCTTCAGCTTCCTTGTGAGGGGAAGAGGGGCAGGCACCGATCTCTTCTCTGTGGTGACAAGTGACAGAACCTGAGGGAATGGCCTGAAGTTGTGTTGGGGTGGTTTAGGTTGGGTATTAGAAAAAGGTTCTTCATCCAGAGGGTGGTTAGGCACTGGAACAGGCTCCCCAGGAAGTGGTCACAGCACCACGCCTGACAGAGTTCAAGAAGCATTTGGATTATGCTCTCAGGCACATGGTGTGACTCCTGGGGATGGTCCTGTGCAGGGTTGAGTTAGACTCTGATCCTTGTGGGTCCCTTCCAACTCAGCATATTCTGTGATGCTGTGTATCAGCAGTGCCATAGCATGTGTTCAAAACGTGTGCTCTCTCTCCATATCAGACATATGGGAAGAAGTCCTGGCAGACCTTGGTGAAGCAGCATTAAGCTAAAATTCATTACTTCAGTTTTTCCAGCTGTGACATGGCGGTTTTTGTAGCTCAGCTGATGCATACATGCTTGTGACCTGCTAGTCACACTACTGTATGTGAGCTTGTTTAATTTGTAAGAAAAGAAATGGGAATAGCAAATGGAATGCCTATTAAATATGTGTTGATTAAATCCAAAGCACATGTTATATTTATGTTGAAGCTTTTGAAAACTAGTTACCTTCTCGTAGTGGTAAAGGTCCTGTATAGTTTAGCTCAAAAAAAGATACTGGGAACCATAAAATGATTTATTTATTTTACAACACTACTCCTGAGTTACCTCACTTTTTATTTCAGCCACGGTTTATGGTTTTCATAAAACATTTACTGGAACATTGAATATACAACTGTACCTTATATTCCCAGGAAACTTTTTCAGTCATTTGATATTTAATACAGTATATAATCTTTTCCTTCAGAAGAGAGAGGTATAAAATTCTTTCATTAATGGACTATCTTTACTTAAATGATTTTTTCTTAAATTTGTGTTACTAGAGCAAGCAACATGCTTCAGTTTCTCTTAGTAAGGACCTTAGTTTCTCCTGGAACAGCAATGAAAACATCCTTTTTTCTGCGTATTTAAAGGAATAGAGCAGTCATGTTTTATCAGACTTTCCTCTCAAGGAAATACATGCACTGAAAAGATGACTATTTCACAGCCATGTCGGTGTCTCCACACTGTGAACTGGTAGTCAGTCCTTTTAGCAGTCAGTTCAGTGTGTACCTGCAGAAAACTTTTCCTTTACCAGCCCTCTCCTGTTGTGTTCTCAGGCTGGGAAGTGATTCTGACATTCTATTGTCCATTCTCTTGGATCATGCTTCCTGAGGCTCACAGAGTTAAGTAACTTATTGTTCACACACAGAACCACACATAGCGTAGTGTTTCTGTTAATGGGCTGCTTTTTTTCCCTTGTCCATCTTTATTCTGTTGGCAGACTGCCGACAAATTGGCAGCAAAACCTAATAAGGTTTGGGGGAACATTAGCTTGTATTTGGCGCTTCCTTCAGAGGTAGTATGTTCTGGCTATGAATTTTTATTCCATTCAGATTGACACTTCGAGCAATGTTCTGTTCATAGAAGTGAAAATTATGATTCCTGAAATGCAAATTTTTGTCTTATATCTTTCTACTTGCAAGATGCCAGTTCCTCTCTGGTTACTGATGTTATTACCGTATTTGGTCCGTTTTCCAAAATCTTTTTTTACTAAACCTTTTTCCTACATTTGTAATATTGTACCTTTCTGCATGGCCAGGATACCACCTAACTGATCAGAGAACTTCCCTTACTCATGTAGACTTCGTTGTGCAAGGTCCGTGGTAGGTCTTGAACAAAACTGTAAGCTTCTATTTAAAAAGTAGTCCCTACCAAAATAACAGCTTAAAATGTACAAAATATCATGATGGTTTTTTAGAGTGAACACACCTGCCCATAAGGAACGAGCTGAGATGACAGAATGCACAGCTGGTGGCTGAACTTTGAGGAAATGTGGAGCTTTATTGGAACATCCTTTGCTTAGGACTCAAATATCATACTTACTAGTGTAATTTGCAAACTAATAAAACCTGAATCATAAGGAGAGTTTGACTTCAGTTGCATTGCTTTTCCAGTCTTATTTTTCTATTCTCAATTGGTTCAGAACTTTCTGAAGTCTTCATGTGACTCCTCTGGAAAACCTGGAGGTGTAATAAAACCCAGAGGATTGAAAAATGGGGAAAGGAAAGAGAAGGAAGAAGGGGGAGTAGGGGAAGATAAGAACTGTTTCCATATGAAGTGCATGTAAAAATTACGGTAGTTTTATCTATACTGTATTAAAATTGCAGCATGTATATCTACCAAGAGGAACTGTTTTCATACCTTTACTGTGTAATTAATATAAATACAGGAGTTCCTGCACAGTTCCATAACAAATGTGGATTTTTAAACAGATTCAGAGAACACGTGGTATCCCACAGACTCATTAATATTGATCTGATGCCACCTTTAGGGCTGAAAGACTGTACCCCTGTAACTGATCTTGCTATTCCATTACAATTCTTCAATATGGGCAAAACCATAGTATGCATTTGATCAAGTTTTACCTCATTGTTCAAGACAAAGAGCTAATTTTTATTAGTTTTGGTCAACTCTTCTGTTTTGTTCTGTCTTCTAGGATAGTCAACATATGAAACTAGTGTATGCTTTCCCAAAGTTGAGTGATTTCAGTATAGCTGTTTACTTTCAACTTTTTATATTTATATACTTTAGTTCCTTAGGTGTCCTTAGATTATTACAGTATCTTACAGTACAAAAAAGAAGTTTTAAATTGTGACTGTATCAAGTCATGTAGCTTTGCTACAGATTTCCTGTGTTTATTTGTAAATTCACTTGAGGCCAGTTGTATAGTAGTACCTAGCATGTGTTCTGTCAAAACAAGTGGCTAGTTCCTGAAAACAGTTCAGTATGTCTTATGGGGAAATAATTAGAAAAATAATTAATACTAATCAGATGCCATGGCACTTTATTTAGGACAATGTCAGGATATAAATAGAAATATCCAGTATCTTTAAATATAGTGACACTGTAATGTTGTTTTAACTGCAGGTACCGAGAGGCTATTTTCAAGTGGGATGAAGCACTTCAATTAACTCCAGAGGATGCTACACTTTATGAGATGAAATCACAGGTAAAACATGACAGTTCTTTATCAGTTGAGAAATTAAGAAAAAAAAACAATGTGTTTGTCAGCAGATACTGGGCAACATTGTTTAGTTGTTGTGTGCAAGAACTACAGCTGAGAAACTGGCTGTGTGACTTTGATTAATCTTGTAAAATATCTTTCCCTGTCTAATGAAACCATTGGAGAGTAATGAAAGCAGAAAGAATAAAGGAACCCAGGCCTCAGCTTCCACCATGCCTTTGCTTGCTTTCCTGAAGAGGAGAGCAGGGCTAGGCAGTTCACTCTTTCTTTTTTTTTCACATCCTTACATTGTGTAACACTTCTCATGGCTGGGCTTCGCGAACGAAGATTTGGGAAGGCTCTAACCACATTTGTTACAGGCACGTTGGTGACTTATGAGGCCAATACGAGACAGACATATCCGATTGCAAAAGGCACAGCAGAAAGACTCCTTAGGTGGTATATTCTGCAGAACACGATTCTTTCTGCGTTGCCTTTTCTCCTCGAGAGTGATCCTGCGTGTGTTCTCAAAGGAGACAGCTGCGTTATAGATGGTGTGTCTCCAGACCTCCCGATTGGAGGCCAGAGTAGACCAGTTATGGTGATCAATGTGGCCAAGGCTGAGATGTTGTTTCAGGGAGTCCTTGTATCTTTTCTTCGGGGCTCCTCTCTTGCGGCAGCCAGTGGCAAGTAACACTTCTATTACACTGTGAATGAGAACACAAGAAAAGCTTATGTACAGAATATACATTTATAGAACTCTTTAGTGAATCTTTTTAACCAAACATCTAAACATCTAATGTTTCAATTGGCAACCTCTCTTTCGTATGTGCAAATAATTATTACAGATGTTTTTTGCAGTATGACTTATGCTTACTGGAAGCTGTTTAGTATAACGTGTAATTTGATACCCTTCTACTTCTAAAGGCACTAATGTGAGCTGTAAAAATCCATTTTTGCCAAAATATGTAATTAATTAAAAAAACATTGTGGTTAATATTTAACTGATACTGTCTTAGAGCTGACTGTGTTATTCCAGTGCAGCATACCAATGCAAATACTGCGGCTGTTCATCTGTAGCTCAATGAAAATGTTTTGGAAGAACTGTACAACTTCAGCAAGGGCTTAACTGGCACTGAGTCTATAAAAATCTGCCTGTGTTGGTATGTGGGTCACATAATAGGGGGGGAGATTCATGGTAAGAATGACTTTGTGCAATACGCAAAGATTCTTTATGGTCTCTACTAATTTTCTTTCAGCAGGGAAAAGTCTATTCATGAAGTAATTTCTTTTGAGAATTTAACATTGGAGGATGGAGTGTTTGTCATGGTCTTGAATATCTGTCTAATATTCTGTTACATTTATTAAGATAATCCTATATTATATAGGATTATATAGCAGCTTCCCAGTTCATGAGTATTTCCTTTCTCAGCCGCAAATTTAACATTTTCAATACTGTGTTGTTTAATATCCAGCTCAGATAAATATACTAACAGCACAGAGGAAATCTGTAAATGTTTATGGTAAGTTCTTAAAGCTCTGTATTTTAACAGATGTAGGACAAATGTCTTTTAGCATTTCTGAAGAGCGGAAATAGCGTTTAAAGTTCCTAGTTGTCAAAGACACTTGCAATAACTGTGTTTCCAGAAAATCACATGGGAATTGTGGAATTGCTCAACTGCTTCAAAAACCCATAGAAGTTGATGAGATTTTTTTTTCCATTTCCCTCAGCTAGTCTTTGACCCACTTAAAAACAGATTTTATGGTGTGTGGAGAGGTTAGGGGTGCACTTTTCTTTGCATGCAAGATCTGTCTGTATATATAATTGATATTCCATTACCAGCCTCAGCTGCTCCCATATTGCAAGAACGAGTGGCAAGTAAATGTTTATGCAAGTTCATTTTTACATTTTTGTTGAAAACCAAAAATCTTTAAAAAAGACCCTACAACAACAGCCTAGTGTTGATTGTAATGTTAGATACGTAGCATTGTAACTATGTTAAAAGGAATGTATAAAGACTGCCTGTATTAATGCGTGAAACTAATTATGAGCTGAATTTCTTAGATATTGACTGAATTACTTTATTACTGCTTTGAATTACAAAGATGGAGGAACAAAATTCAACATATTCTTTAAATCTGTGTTTGAATATTTGGGGACTGGACCATGTGGGACTCCTTACTGTGTGAAGAGAGATATCAAAGGACTTGATACATTGTGATGTTTCTAACAAATTTCTTGAAATGAGACATTCTGGTATTCTGTACCACTCCTGAGAACAAACCTGGTTAGTGGTGCTTATCTAGTGATACTTCTACCTCAGATCTCAGATAACATAGTTGAACACACTATGCAACTGTGACAGGATTTTTAAAGGACACAATACAATTGTTTACAGACGTTTATAAAAACAAGTAAATTCACATGTAAACATTCAGGTTTAGTTCCACTCAATAAGCTTTTTAGATATTTTGTCATCAGCGATATGAGGATCTAGTTTTGTACAGTGCTGCATCCTGAATTTGCATTCGTTGAACAGGACCAGGATTTCAGATGTATGTCTCCTCTTTGTTTTTGTAGATGAAACCCATCACACTCATATTCAGATAATTCCATTTCCTCTTTTCTAGAGGTTTTTTTAATCTTGAACTGGGTGAACGACTTCCCACTTAAGAAATTATGAGATTTCTAAGACAAGACCAGACCTAAACCAAGTTTAGGTTATAAAACATCGCTAATAATCGCTGATTATTTTTAATTTTTTTTTTTCCTTAAGTTGGGATGTGTAGTGAGACGAGTTTACTATCAGAACATTCATGTAAACTCCAGAAAACGAAATTGCAAAAAAGCATTTCTGTGTGGTGTAATGGTAATCACTTTACAGCATGGATAAATGTAAGCTGCTTATGGGTAGGATGAATTTTATTCATCTGTATTTTGAAATGGGTTTCTGGATGGAAAAAGGAATTGGGTTAGTTTCACTGGACTTGGAATGTATCTATATATAGTGATTCAGCCTCAATCCAGTGAGGTCATTTAAAACCAGAATTTACTCAGATTCATAAAACTTCCAAAATATTGTGGGTAGAACAGGATTCTACCCACTACTTACTCCGTTACCTGGATTATTAATACTTGGCCAGTGTCTTGATATTAGTTGCTACATTTAACTAGCTTTTTGCCTCTGAGTTCTTCTAATTCGTCGAATCTCTCATGTATGGCTTTTAAAGATATATCTGTTAAACTAAGTCATTGTATGACATGGATGTTGTTTGTTTTAATGCATGTAACAATGGTAAATCTGTTGGAATAAAGTCCTGAAAATCCACTTACTGAACATCTTTATAAGACATTTCCCTCTAGTCAGTTTTATATATACATGTATATATATGTACAATGAGATTCTTGAGATGAGTACTGGAAAACAGAGTGCATTAATAAATTTATTCTTTTGCAATGACTGACAAGAATTGCTGAGTCATTTTGTTAATAACTGAAAAAACTACCTATGCTGGACAAAATGCATATGCATTCAAATATGTACTTGTTTTAATGGACTTTGAGAAACTGATGCCAAAGTTACTAGGAGCACAGTAATTACTACCATGATCTGGAAGAGCATTTTTAAAGCAGCTGTCTACGTTAGTACACACAACAGTCATAAATAGATGAAAGTGGAATAATTGCCTTTTATTACTGAGGTCATAATTCAGTAAACAAAACATTAAAATTCATTAAAAACTACAAAAGACTCCCTAAACATTTACGTAGATGTTTTGGAATTTTGGAATTTGCAGTAGAAAGTACTGGTAAGAAGTACTGAATACTTGGGATGCATAAAAATGTTCTGGTGAATGTGTACTCTTTGTTTTCTCTTTAGAGAATAAACACATTAAGACACTAATGTAAAAGGTAGCTGATAGGTGCAGAATCACTTAATCTTGGTAGGATGTACACCTGTCCACTAGTAATAGTTTGATTCATTTCACAGATCTTCTGCAGAAAAGAGAAATTGCACTCAAACCTGTAATTGCACTGAAAGTTTTGGAAAAATACATAACATTCATTACATATCATTTGATACAAAGCACAGTCATTTAGAACTGTTGAGGGAAAAAAGGGGAAAATGACATATGACTGTGGGTTGTTTTTTAAAAATTTTTGAAGTACTTCTAAATTTTAAGGTACAGTCCATTAAATGGAATCAAAGAGAAGCCGTAGGATTAGTCTTCAGAAAAATGTAGTCATACTAAAACAGCAGAAGTATGTAGGGTTTATCAGAAGCTTTGTTTGTGATGTGTCTTGGTTTCTTCAGTACAGGATTACTTTCTGTAAGTCTTGCCTTCCTCTGTTCTCCCCCGCCCCCCTTTTTTTTAGTGTACTCACCCCTGTGCTGTGCAAGTACTTTACGTTAATTACAGTAAATACCGAAGATCATCCCATTTGAATCCTCCTTTACTCTGCACTCATATTTATCTATTTAATATACCTTAGAACAGTAAGATTAGATAAATGCTTTTTGCACTTCAGCAATAGTACTAATATGTTCTAAAATTATTCATCATACTTGTGGGTCAGATGGGATGAAAGTGGTTGCCCACACATGAATCTTACTCTTGTGGTTGACATTCTCCTCATACTGCAGGAATGCAGTTGTCATTTGTTTCTTACAGTGGTGTCTACCACCACAGCATGTGGGTGTCTGAAATCATGACCTCAGAGTGTGATGCAGGTTTTCAGATAATGTGCCAATCTCATGGTAGTCTTGGAAACATATGGCAAGCTTTGAGCCACATTAAGTATTGCTAACTGTGATTTATAGGCTTAGTTATGGAGATTGAATGCAAGAACAAAAATACTATGGTAACTGCTGAATAACAGATTTTCACTTTCAGGAACCACTTTTTTTCTTCTTTAAATAGACTTCATGTCTACACTAGGCTTTGCTGTTGCAGAATGCTTACTCTCTAAATACAAGTCATTGTTAAGGTCTTTTTCCATGCTGTATTACAGGAGATTGTTTCTGTAATTATATCATGTGCACTGTAACTGTCTTCGGTAGGTTCCAGTCTTCTATTAAAAAGAAAAAATACAACCCAGGAGTTTTTCAACAACAGTTGCACATTTATTGTGTTTAATTCTCCATGTGTTTGTCCTTCGGTGTATTCTGTAATCCTTTTACAGAGTGTAGGGTTTATAGACAAGGGGAGATGCCATCAGAAGCAGTTCCATTTACTTCTAATGGAGTTGCTTAAATAGTTCAGGTGAATCAGCCTCTAGCATGCCTGTTTGTCTCCATGGGGATAGAAGTGAGTTTGGGTGACTGTCTGAGATCAGACAACTAAACTATAAAAAGCAAGATAAGATGAACTGGCCCTTAGTTATTGAAACAGTGGTTGCTGCCTGGGTAATCCCAATAAACTTAAACTTTTTTTCAATTTTGCTTATTTTTCTTCCTCTTATTTTTCTGTTTCTTTTATAGGTCCTGATGTCTTTACATGAAGTGTTCCCAGCAGTGCATGCAGCAGAAATGGCTGTCCAGAGAAACCCACGTTCCTGGGATGCCTGGCAGACTTTGGGACGTGCCCAGCTTGGATTAGGAGAGATAGCACTGGTAGGAAAGCAGAATTAGTTGTGAATGAGAAGGAAAGAACAGAAATATGAAGGTAGCTGTATATCCTGATGGTAACCTGAATGTAGACAAGGAAAAAGATTGTTGTTACTTATCTCCCATAATTTTCTCTACGTTATTGCTTTTCACAAATCCTTCCTGTGCGGTTTTGTTGCTGGACTTGTGAAAGACCTGCCTAGCTTGAAGACTTTTGTGTTATATACTATATTTACATGGTGGCTTTACGCAGTAGAATAATTATGTTGACATAAATACATATTCTAGGTGCTATACTGCTACAGGTCACCATAATTTAAAGATGAACATAATGTGAAGTCCCAGTTGATATTGAGGCTCACTTCTATACATGCCTGCTGATAAAATTCTGGTTTCTTGTTTTCCTTGTCTCCTGCTCTCCTGCTTCACATGCAGCAAATCATGTGTTCTCATTCCTGCTTTCCTCTGACTCCTTGACCTCAAATGGTGGCTGAAGTTGCTTCTTCACTTAGTAACACAGCAAAAAGCCAGGGATGCTCTGTAGTAGTAGATGAAGTGCATCTTTTTTCTAGCTGCAGCTGTATGCCATGGTGCTATCTTGTGTTCATGATGTAACGCAAAGGGAGACTTTCCCCCTATGTCATATTACCAGCTGTGTGTAAATACTGTAATATATAGAGTATAATAGATTTCTCCTAGTTGGTGTGGAAACACAGCAAATGACGTTTTAAATTCAGACACATTCACAAAAGTCCATTAGAAGAATAACTCATCATGAGCTCTCAGATAAGAAAAGATACTGCTTACATTTCAAAACCAAAAAACTAATTTTTAAAGTATAGTAAGGAGCAGTATTTAAACAAACAAACCAAAACAAACCCAAACAATGGGAATAACCTAGAATTACAGAATCGTGGAATGGTATGGGTTGGAGGGAATCTTAAAGATCATCTATTTCCAACCCTCCTGCTGTGGGCAGGGACACCACCCTCTAGACCAGGTTGTTCAGTGCCCTGTCCACCCTGACCTTGAACACTGCCAGGGATGGGGCATCCACAGTTTCTCCGGGTAAGCTGTTCCAGTGCCTTACCACTCTCACAATAAAGAATTTCTTCCTAAAATCTAACGTAAATTTCCCCTCTTTCAGTGTGTACCCATTACTCCTTCTCCTGTCACTACAGTTCCTGATGAAGAGTCCCTCTCTGGCTTCCTGTAGGCCCCCTTCAGATACTGGGAGTTTGCTATGAGGTCTCCCTGCAATTTTTTCTTCTCCAGGCTGAACAGCCTGAGCTTCCCTGTCTTTGTAGAGGAGGTGCTCCAGTCTCCGTAGACAAAACCTAAGGCAAAACTGTGCATTGCAGATGTGCAGAGTGCTCCCTTTGTTGTTATAGTATCATAATATGAAATATATCACATAAATCCATGCATATCTGCATTACAACACTGGTGACATTCCATGGCTTTTGTGGTGTAGAAGGTAGGGGTAGATGGTCTGTTCTGTCTGGATCTTTTCCTTTTAAGGAAGGGATGAAACCTTTGCTGTAAATTATGTCCAAGATTTCTAAATGCATTAGGCTCAGGAAATTCAAAGTTTTATTTCCTTCAAGGGTCCTGGGTAACTAATGCTTCTTATTCTGTAGAAAAAGCTACAGCTGCTGTAATATCAGTTATAAATAGTGATATATCCATACTACTTTTACGACCAGGTCTGCTCACTAGGTCCTGTAAGCTTTGCCTACGTAGGCAAATCATGTCACACCAGTCAGAATGGATTCTGATTAATATGTTCTCACATACAGAGAACTTGGGGAGTTGTCCAAAAATGTAGATAATGTTCACTATTTGTTTGTCAACCAAGCAATTTTTAAGGAATTTTAAAAGGTTAAGACTGAAGGAGTTTTAAAATATGAAATGAGTTCATAATTATTGAACCTGTGGAGGCTTCTTGCCCATGTGGTCTAAGTCATAATTATCCTTTTTCCTCTAGTCTTTCATTGCCATGATTTTCTAATTTTTCCCTGTATTATATTTTTTTACAAAGAAAAATTAATAAAGCATAAGTGTCAGGGCTTTTTAGTGGGTTTCTTTGAGATTTGGAAATTAGTACCCTTCTCAAAAGCAGCTTCTTCTGTTTCTTGTTTCATTTCCCCAACCAGTGTCTGTCTTCATTACCCTCATCTTACCAATGGTCTGTTGTAAATATTTTTATTACTTCACAAGGGATGATGCATTTTTTCATAGAGGAAAAAAACGATTGTATTTTAATTTGAAGTTTCCCAGGTCTAAAATACAGCTTCCAAACAAATCTAATTTATGAACTAACATATTCATTTTTTGCAAATAAAGATTTGTTTTGATTTAGTTTTTGTCAAACTTGTGATAGAAAGAATGATGTAAATTAGTCCCTTTTTATTTTACTTTTTTAAAAATTGTTTGCTTTTTTTTTTTTTCTGAATTTACTAAATAGGTTAATTCAACAGTACTACTTAAATGTGAGCTAGGAGAACTTTATTTCTGTAAAGACAGAAATTCCTTAAATTCTACACATCATTGTACAGAGCACAACTGAGTAAAGTTGCAGTGTGAATGTAGAAACTGTAGAAATTTAGTCAGGCTTTCAATATTTCATTTAATTGTAAATATTTGGGTTTACAACTTATATTTACTGTATTGGTGATGACATCTTAACCAGTAACAACATTCACATAGCTTCATTAGAACAGCTCTTCCTGTGAAACAGAGTAAGCCCCATACTTTGATTAAACAGGAAAAAAAGAACAGCCCAAACAGAAGCAGCATTAAAAAATCCCAAGCAAGAGAGGACCAAACAAAAGTGACAAGTTTCCCATGGTGGAGAAATTCATCGGCCATCTGGAGATGGTGATGGGCAAGCAGCTGCAGGTGGCCCTGCTGGAGCAGGGGATTGGCCCTGGTGGCCTCAGAAGGTCCTGGCCAACCTCAGCCATTCTATGATTCTGTGACTGACCCTGTTCTGGGTCCCTGTCAGATCTGGAGTACTGAGGATTACAAAGTGAACTGGGTAGATGTGTAAATATGCACCAGTTTTTGCATGCTTTTTGTTTGATATTTCAAAGGATGTGGTTTGTTGTATTCTTACTAAACAGTTAGTGGCTTAGCAGTCTTTATGTGTGACAACATTTTGTCAAAGGAATATGAATACTGAGATCACCCCTTTCTTTTATTTCTCTTGAAAGAAATAGTTTAGGTATTGTAGATAATGATGGGAGTTATGTGCTCCCGAAGAGAGAAATGATTTATTGGAATCCAGCTAATTAATATAACTAATTCTGAATTTGAGATAATTTTTCAAAATGTTACCAGTGTTAGCATTTAGAAATGTAAAAAATTTTGGTAATCAAAAGGAAGCTGATGGTTGGCCTTCCACTGAAAAGCTGAAGTATTTGGGAAATACTAAGTTAGAGAGAAAATGCCATGCTTTGTAAGTTAAAGTGGGGTTCCGTTATATTCTTTTCAACAGATTTTAACAGTCCTACTGAATTATAAGTAATAACCAGTTATATTACTTTCCCCAGAAAGGTCCTGTGTTAGTCCTGAAGTGTAATCCTTTTTTTTTTTTTTCAACTGCTGTTGGAAATCGTAAATGTGTTTTGTGTTAACCCACCTAATAATTTTTAATGAATGAAAGGATTTTCTAATCAGATTTTCCATCAAGAAAGCAGAAGGGCAAACAAGTCTCCAAAAGTTGAAATGCCCTTTTCAGGTACATTTCTGCCAGGGGTACTGAGTTCTTGCAAGTGATTGCAACTGATATAGCTGGTGTCTTCTGAGCATCTTTGGCAGATGCTCTGAACTTTTGAGAAGTACATTTCTGAACATTTTGACCTTGTAATTAAAAGTGCTAGCTAAAACAGATGCACAAGATAAGACAAACTGGGATGTGGCAGAAAGTCTGTTGTACAATTGTTTTGAAATTCCTGTAATAATTTTAGCAGTAGAATTTGGTAATAGAGAGGTGAATGTTTTTTAGTCTCCTGGAGTGTCCTGGTTTGCAAGGTAAAAGTACTCATACCCCAGAGCTGGATGCAGTGCTCCAGGTGGGTCTCACCAGAGCAGAGTAGAGGTGCAGAATCCTCGACTTCCTGCCCCCTCTGCTTGGATGCAGCCCAGGACACTGTTGGCTTTCTGGGATGCAAGCACGCATGGCTAGCTCATGTCCAGGTTTTCATGCACCATAACCCCAAGTACTGTGTTGAATGCTGTAAAAACAAAAAACAAATGAACAAAAAAAATCCGTATTAAAAATCATTAAACACAGAAGAAGATTGTTTGTAGATGTATGCATATCTTCATCGGTGGACATCCTTTAAAATAGGTCAGAAAGTGTCTCTCAGGTGTAACATAAAGGCCTAATACATGCTTTGGTGGCAGATGCAAACTGCATAACCTCTTAAAATGCTCCCTTACCTTTTTTAGGGGTTTCTGTATAGTGACAGTTGCTAAGTCCATGAGTTATAAAATCTTGTAAAAACTGCAGTCTGATCAAAACTGCCCTTCACATTGAACGACTGTGCAGACTAGCAGAAGAGACTGCTCATGGGACAAATGAAAGATTGTTTTCTGCTGAATACTGTCTAGTGAGATAAAATGCAAAATACTTTAAAAATACAAATTTTTCAAATATTTTAATTCCACAAGCAAAAATATCTTGCAGTAGATTTTACATTGCACCTCCCTGCAGAAGCAAAACCAGATACATGACTATGTACTGATCTAAAGTCCTGTAGTCCTTACATGTGGGATCTCTGAAACCACAGCTGCCCTTTAAAATGAGGCTAGAAATACCAGTTTAATCTACTGTCACCATGTTTTCCTATAATAAAACGGGCAGTTGGCAAAGGAGATTTACATCTCCATTAGGGGGAGATTTAGAAGTAGCACTCTTCTTTTCTTCTGTCTTAAAATAAATTAGTGGCTTCAGGTGCAGTTGCAGTGGCAGCGTAAAATTTTATATCTATGATAAGTCTGTATTTTTCAGTACTACATTGCTGCTTTCAAATTAATCCCTCTGATCTTTTGCAGCGCTTAAAAATTTATTATTTTACTATTTCTTTGTAAAAATGTCACACACAAAAACTTTCTTCTAATTGATTTACTAAGATGATCTTTTTATGCTTTATGAATCATCAAAGCAGCTTCAAAGCTTTATTTGGTAAGATTTTTTTCAAAGCTTACCTTGTATTTTATTACTGTGTTTAACATTGTTTATTGTGCATGAATGTAACTATATATAGACAAGCTTTAATCAGGGGACCTCTTCCATGGAAAGCTTAAAAGCAGATGGTTTTTGTTTATATTTTGTTTTCAACAGAAATACAAAAAAGAGCATTTAGTGTTTACTTGGAGTTCATCTATCCCTGAAAATTAAAAGCTAGCAGAGTTGAATAAAATGACACTGGTTTACAAGAATTAAACTGCACTCCTCCTTCTGTTTAAAGTTCAACATGCTCCTACACTTCAGAGCTGGCTGTTGACCAATAACCAAAGTATTTTTTTTCCCCCGGAACTGAAAGGCTGCCTATTACAACAGCAATAATACTGGTAGCATAATCATAATTTCTTATTCTGATTTGTATCCCTTGTCTTCTGAGTTCACGTCATACAGGGTTCATATATTCCTCTGTGCCATCAGAAGTACGAACTATCGGTTTCTGTCAATGCAGATGAAAGCTTGTGATTTTGCAAATTAATTTTTATGCTTTAAGTATTTATAAATTACAATAGAATATGGAATCTGATGGTTGTTCTTATGTCTTTAAAGTCTTAATATGCAAATTGCTATAACTCTTCTCAAATATTATCCAAATCTATATAATAATCCATATAATCACTCTTTTCCCAGTCTATAGGAAGGCTTCTGTATGTTCTCACACAAGAGTTTGGTCACTACCATGACCATTTTTGTATCTGGCTGTACAGTCATAAATGTGAAATACACACGTCTCTGTACAGATGCACATAAGTTTGAGTAAGTAAGGTCAGTCTTTACCTTTTCACTGTTAAAAAAACTAAAATACAATACATTTGTAATTCTTGGTCTAGCTTTTTTCCAGTATTGTAGCAACCTCTTTTTACTGTCAAACAGCGCATCTACTGGATTTAGATGGTCACTTTTTTTTTTTTATATATTTAACAATTTATGTGCTGAAGATTTTTGAGTCTTTTCCTAGTTGAACTGCATGAAAGGAGAATCAGTATAAACTTTACTTACTTGTTACTAATATTACATGGTTTATGAGACTATAGGAGTTCTTTCTGAGAGGAACTCTCCGAGTTGAGAGTTTATTTGCCTACTTTTACCCATTTATTTAGGTGGTTTTGCAAGCACAAACCTGTTACAGAAACTGCTTGTCATGGGGCTACTATTATTCTAGTATTAGGTCTGTATATGAAGTGATTGTATGCTAATTTAAAAGCAGCAATATTAGCGATACTTTAAATTCCAGTCATACCTTTTCTATATTTCTTTAAACCATATCTGCTTTTGCCTTTCCATACATCTGATGATGAGAGAGACGTGGAAAAGAAAACCATCAAACCAAAAAATTATTTTTGCTTTTACCTTTTTAATTACAATACTGTTTTTCATATACATGAACTCTTTATCTGTGCCCTTGTTGCCAGGTATCTGTTTTGTTTATGCGTTTTCATACTTTCAGACACAGTTGTTTGGGAGTGATGCTGCTATGGAATGTAAGCTGAGGGAGGGTTGCTCCAGTAAAGACAGTTTGGAGTAAAATGGCTTTTGTCTTTGAATGAATGATGTATGTAATTTTTTTGTTGTTGTCAATTTTTATGATGAAATAGGTAGACTTTAGAGTGTCCAATCTTTGTTTCTTCCCTCTTCTGTTTATAGGCAATCCGAAGTTTCCAGGTATCCTTACACATCTTTCCAATGAACCCCGAAGTATGGAAAGAGGACCTTTCCTGGGCCAGAAAACTACATGAACAGCAGAAGGCAACAAAGACTGAATCAGTGCAAGCACTAGTGAAAGAAAAGGAGCTTGCACAAGAACCAATCCCTGACTATGACTTTGAAAGTGATGAAATTGTGGCAGTATGTGCTGCCATCGCAGAGAAGGAGAAAGCTCTTTCAGCAGCTAAAACGGTAGTGATTGTGTCTGCTTCAGGTACAGTAGAGACTGTTACTGAGAAGGACAATTGTCCCACAACTCCTGATGAAACCCTCTTCATCAGAGCCCGATAAGACAGCCTCATGGGTTGCCATCCTGTTTTAAGAACTAGTGTTATTTATTGTGTTTATCTTGCTTTGTGTTTGTTTGTTTGTTTTCTTTTAGTGGTAGGAGAACCCACAAAAGTTAAAGAATAGAAGTTAGTTTTCTTTTGTAAATTAAAAAATCAATGACCTGAGTTGTTGCTCCACCCATGTTTTTGGAGAAGAAAGCCAAGAGCTGATTGTAAAAAGCTTATGAACAAATGGCCTCAAATCGGGAGGCCTGGAGACACACCATCTATAACGCAGCTGTCTCCTTTGAGAACACACGCAGGATCACCCTCGAGGAAAAAAGGCAACGCAGAAAGAACCGTGTATTGCAGAATACACCATCTAAGGAGTCTTTCTGCTGTGCCTTTTGCAATCGGATATGTCTGTCACGTATTGGCCTCATAAGCAACCAGCGTGCCTGTAACAAATGTGGATAGAGCCTTCCCAAATCTTCGTTCCGAAGCCTAGCCATGATGATGATGATGATGATGAACAAATGTAATCTTAAAATGCTTAACTGTGTTCTAACAGCTGCTTTCATCTTGATGTATTTCATAATTTTACAAGTGAATGTCTACATTTTTCCAGTAATTCGGAAGCTTTTATTTAAACTGTAAAAGTGTTGTGGTTTATCCCCAGCTGGCAGCTCAGCCCCATGCAGCCACTCACTCACTCCCCCAGTGGAATGGGAAAGAGTGAAAGGGAAAAAGCTTGTGGGCTGACACACAGTTTAATAGGGAAAGCCTAAGCTGCCCATAAAAGCAAAGCAAAACAAGGGATTCGTCCACTGCTTCCCAAGGGCAGGCAACTGCTCAGCCATCCCCAGGAAAGCAGGGCTCCATCATGTGTAACAAACATTGGGAAGACAAACACCATCACTCTGAATGTCCTCCGTTCCCCTACCACCATCTTCCTCCAGTTCTATATGTTGAGCATGGTGACATTTGGGATGGAATATCTCTGAGGTTAGTTGGGGTCAGCTGTTCTGGCTGTGTCCCCTCCCAACTTCTTGTGCAGCCCCGGCATCCTTGCTGGTCGAGTGGGTTGAGCAGGAAGAGATGTTGACACTGTGTGAGCACTGATAATGAAAAAGGCCCTATGTTAGCAACACTGTTTCCAGCACAAATCCAAAACACAGCTCCATACTAGCCACTGTGAAGAAAATTAACTCCATCCCAGCCAAAACATGCACAAAAAGAAAAAGGAATTTTTAAAAATTATTTCAATAATTATTAATTAACATTATTTATCTTCCACTCTAAGTTTGAACTGTTTTCTGTTATCAGCAGTCTTTATTCGCATTAAGATTACTTTTTCTTTGAGATAGTTTCCTATGAAGCAGAGATGGATTATTATTTTGCATGTATGTGTATGTGTGACAGATTTGGTTTCTGATTTGTAGTCTTATGAAATCAAGTAGCAACCTCTATGTTGCTTTCATAGGTGAATGGGTTAAACACTGATTAGATGAAAGGAAATGCTATAGCAAACAAGCCCCTGAATGCATGCTTATACTAAATGTTTCACCAGAAGAAAGAACATTCATTTTGAGACTGAAACTGGCCTTCCCTTATCTTAAGTGCTGTGCTGCAGACATCACCGAAAGTAAAATGGTGGGAGTAGGAAGTAGGTATGGCTGAGGTGTATTGTGTTCAGCCTTTTCTTTCCTAGTGAGGTTAATCTGATAAAGGGAGTAAATTTGTTTTTCCCAATTCCTATGACCTGCCACTAAAAGTATGTTTTTAGTGAACCAGTTTTTCAGGACAGCATTACTTTTCATCCTTTTTGGATTTTGGATGCTGTGGTGGGCATTCACATGGTGTTAACGCAGAGACATACTGTAGGAGATTTTTTCAATGTTGATCTTTCTTTAGGGGAAGGTGGCAATTGGTTCCTCGCACAGGCAGTTCAGAGAAAGTAAGTCAGGCTGTTGCTTTGATGTGCTCTGTGCTGAGATTACTCTCATTTCATTGTCTTGGAGACATGGCAGAGATGGTTGCCTCCTAACTGTACTGGAAAAAATGGTCAACTGAGGGATTCCTGAATAATTCAGGATTGGGAACATGTCATTTTTACTTGATTAAGATAACATTTTGTTTGATGACATTTGAAAAATAGTTTTGTAGATGAGTGAAACCTTTTGAAATCTTTGCCTTTTTCAAGTCTGGTTTCTAATTTTAAAATAACATGTTTTAAAAGAAAATAATGTTGCTTGAGAAGCACGGTAGTTTTTGCAATAGAAAATGTATTGCAGAAAAATTATCTCAAATCATACCTTAGTATATCTGATATCAAAATATTTTTATTTAAGAGGGCACTTACAGTCTTTGCAAAAATTAATTATCCCTTTCAAAAACTTAATTGCCATGTATTGTACTTACTAAGTTTTCATTAATTTTTGCAAGATTCTTCCTGAATAATATGTTTTCTTGTATGTGTGAATTTTTAGATTTGTGCTTGCGGCAGTCATCAAGGAAAGGAAGATGCAACAGCCAGGGGGTTCGCACAGAGTGGTAGCTCAAAGCTATTGCAACTTTATTCTGGGGCGCTAGCTCTATTTATAGAGTCACGTGGGAAGATTCTAGAAATTGGGGAGGAGCCTAGGACAGGCAGGAACAACAACCAATCACGAGAGGAAGGAGGTACCAGAGGATTAGTGGGGGCCAGTGAGGGGAGTATCTGCAATGCAGCAACTCACAACCAATCAAAAAATAGGGGATAAACGTGAGGGGAAAATTACAATACCATTTGGTATAAACTGTGGTATAATAAATATTTAACTTGTATCAACAACTTGAATCAGTCTCTGTTAAGTCAACAGTCTCTGTCTTCACAAATCCATGCTGGGTATCTTCAGAACATGTCCTCCTCGGCTGCTGCCTCAGCCATAACCTCCTGCATCTGCTTCTTCCATTTCATAAATTTGTCTCTCTCTTCATCCATGCCCTCCGCATGTGCTTGCACAAGCACAGACAAAGTTACACTTCTTAATATCTTCCGAGTATTCAAAATAATTACAATTACATTGACTAAAATTTTTTAAGAAATGTAAAACATCATCCTACATTTTTATTTGTTCATTCAACAGAAATAGATTTTAAATGCTTATTGAGTAGGCATTTGATTAAGATATGGTTTGACAGTTTAAATTGTTACAGGTGAAGGATTTTTTAATCTTATTTCTCCTATCAACCTAAATTATACAATCTAGTCAGTCATGAGAAGAGTTAGCATGAGAAGGATTTGGACAGATTTCTTTGAAGACAAGATGTTCTGCAGCTAGGAAAAAATCTGTGAGATACTCTAGGCCATGTTTTCATTTTGAAGGAGCTTAGCTATATCCACCACATCTTTTCTTTCTCTGCGCTTTAAACTTGCGTCAGTGTTCTGTATTTACTCATAAAGGAAGGAGTTTCCCTCCTCTCTAGAGGCTCGTGTTATCACAGAATCTGTTTCCACTGAAATGATCCACAAAGTTCCTATTGACTTCAGCACTGCAGGGCCAAACTAATAAAGGACTGTGCATCTACACCATCAGGCAGAACAGCTGCACCAGGTTCCAGGGGTGGTTCTTTCCATTTGCACCAAAGTGTGTTTTCCTTCTGATAAGATTAGGTTATGAATTCTAGGTATTGTCAGAATTGTGGTATTTTGTGGAGCACTGTAGAGCAGATAAGTTCTCATGGCACTGTTATTCTCAAACTGGGAAGAAGTTCAAAAATTGATGATTTCGACATTGTTTTTTGTACGGTATGCTATGTTTTGCATGTATGGAACTTTCTGGATCTGTTTGACTAAAATACTGACTTCTCTGCTACTTAGTGATGTCTGTTTATTCTTTTGGTTATAACAAAAATAAGTGTTATTGCCCATTTTGGAATGCTCCTCATTTAATAATTGGCTTCTGTCTCTGGGAAACACGTTAATGTGTTACAGTAAAAAAAATTAAAGACATCTCACTTGATGCTTTTAAGCCTTTCAGGGGAGCAAAAGGAGATGTTATCTGAAATAGATACCCCTTTGACATCAGGAATTTATTTTATTGTTCTTCATCCTGAGTAGTGGCAGTGACTGCAGTAGCTTCCATGTGTTTGCTTTCCATGTGAATCATACATTAAAATGCTCAAATGTTGCAATGTTGTCAGAGGAAAGCACAACAACAACAGCAGGTTAGGTGGATTAATTTGCTTGATTTAAAAATCTACAGTTAAACCTTTAAATGTATTTTTTTCCCTTTGAATCCCTTTATATCCAGTGGAAAGAAATACACAGCCTCACAGGGCTATTCATATGCCTTGTGTTAGATAAGTATCTTAGAATTAGTTGAATCAGCCTCCCAAGGTGCCTAATTATTTCCCTTGACTACAAGGGAAGTTCAGATTGACTGACTGGCAGTTAACTTCAAATGCTGAAACTGGGCATGTGAGTTCCACTCATAGAGGGAGGTAAGTATTTCATAAAAACTTAAAGATAGATTATACTGAGAGAGAATAAATCCTTTCTGACAATACTAGAGGGTAAACAAAAAAGTATGGATCAGATAACACAACAGTGACTCTTAATTTGATAATACCACGAGATAGTGGGTGTTAAAAGTAATCATGGAGGAGGAAAAAAGCAAATCTAGTGATTTACTCTTCCAATTTCTGAAAGTTGTCTGAAGTTGTCTGAATATCTCTTGGTGTTGGGGATCAACATCAGAGAGGTAACTCTGGAAACTTGCCTGGCCATACAAGGTCCTCTCAATCCTAAAAACAAGGGGAAGGAGGTAAAAAACTTGTGTTGAGGGCAAGTGCTATCTTAACTTATTTTGAGGCCATACAGTAGCTATAATACTATAATGACCACAGCTAGGACTGGGGCACAGGAAAGCAGAAGCATGTGGGCTTGGTTTGTTGGCAGGTTGCAGGCACCATGTGTTTCTTGTAAGTTAGTATCATGTTAACTTTGTGTTCTCAGATGGGCTGGAGGCCTTGGGCTGTGGTGTCTCCAGGGAAGGCTAGTTCAGAACCAGGAGGAGCTGCTGGGAATGGATGACTGCTGGGTCCTGCTGGCCTCGTTTTGAGGGCTGATTTTTTAAGAGTCACAAGGCTAGGAGCTCTAGGGGTTGTAGAGGATAAATGAGCAATGAGAAAAATTAGGTCTGGGGATTGAGTTGACTTTGGGTTCACAAAGCAGGAAATTTAGACTTCAGTTGGTTTCCAGATCCAGTAGATCCAGATCTAGACCAAGGCCTGGGAGTGGAAGGGCCTGGTCATAATTAGTAGCTCTAATGGTAAATCTGCCTTAGGTAGAATAGGTTTGTTGTTTTGTCAAGGAGCAGAACTAAAAACTTTCAAAAGCTTCTCTGTTTAGGATGCTGGCTGGTGCCAGTTGGAGATGGCAGATTACATTGATCTTGTTAGTGCACTGGCACTGTGCCTGTAGTGCCAGTTTGAGTCAGGCAGTGCTGGTCTTGCAGACTGCAGGAATGTATATGCTTGATTTAAAGCAGGATCCTGGAGCCCACCCTTAGAGTCCAAGTCCTCTCACAGTATATCCTACACCCTAAACCATTCATAAGGCTAACTTAGTGATCAAAGATTCAAATTAATGCACAGATTGTCACAGAAACCACTGTCTTGTACAGATTCTGGCTCTCATCCTACCTGTAGTGGGAGGATCCTCCAAGCTATGCCACAAAACAGGGGCTTCAATTGAGTTAGGGCTGGGGCTTGGGGCGTGGTAGCAGGGTCAAGAGGTCTAGCAATGCCTCTGAATGGAAAAGGTTTGGTGAAGTGGTTGGGATGTGTGGGCAGGACAAGCTGCTGGAAGTGAGGGAGGGGGTGTGCCAGTCACAGGACTAGCAGGGTGGAGTCAGATACAAGTTTGGTATGAGGAGATTTTGAATGGTAAATCAGTGCATTTTCTGTGAACACAGAGTGGTGAAGGTGGATGCAGATGTGAAAGGCCATTCTGAGGGAATATGGATCTCTGGGGGTTGGGAATTTAGGGGAGCAACTCTGTGTGAGAAGGGAAGCCCTTTTGAATATGTGGAAACTACTCATAATACCTTGGACGAAAATAACCTCCATTTGGCAAATTATACTATACAAACGTGAAGCTTTATTTTATGAGACTTGCTGTGCTCAGGGAGACTGAGAAATATAATTCAGCAATGTGTTTGTGGTAGGCATTGAAGGAAGGTGCTAAACCTGAGCGGACTGTGGGTGAGGTGAGAGAGGTGTAATATTCTTGTCACCCTAAAAAAAGGCGTGCTTGCCCAGTCCTTTAGCTGGACTGCTCCTGAACAGTCATCTGTGTTTGCACTGGCAGCCGAGGTGCTCCCATTTTGCCTTTGTGCACTGCCATGGAGCTGTGGCAATTCTAGTATTGCTCAGGAGACTTTGTAATCTGTGGGCTGGTTGGGAATCATGGATTTGTGTTGATGATGTGTGCTGCGAATCCAGTCCACTACCTGACACACCCAGAATGCTGTGGGCAGGAGGAACACCTCAGGGTTATCATATATGTTTGCTGAGGGAAGTTTGCTGAGGTCAGCTGCTTCAGATGGTCTATGTTTCCCTGAAGCTCTTTTCACACCACATGTATTTCTCATCAGTAATGATGATAAAGAATAATAAAATCATATTAATGAAATAATTAAAAAAATAAAAATAATAAACCCTTGCTTATTTAAAAACTAATTATACACTGTAGATGTTTAATTCTGTCATTGCATACAGTACCAATAACACTGGTGTGCTGCTTTGGGCCAGCTGCAAAGGTGTGGTCCCATATTGGTACATGTGGTGTTAGCTGCAGGTAGCAGTCCCACCTTCCTGGTCTGCCAGGTGCTATTTCCTGTCTTGGGAAGTATGGCGACTCTATTCTATTTGTTGGTAACTAGTAAGCAACAGACCATAGTTAAGTGGTTTAATTGCAAAGATTGAGGCAGATCTTTATCTGTAACTGCAGTAGGAACTTGGGTAATCTGTTCTCCAGCTTAACTGGTGGAAAACTGGCTTTTGCTGCAAATATTTGTGTAGAGATTTAACTTCACTTTCTATACATATGAAGGCAAATAAGCTCATCTGCTCCCCCGGTAAAGGACGATGTCTTTCTTTGTTTGCTTACTTAAAGAATTTTCATGGCTCTATATCAGTGTTCTTGGGAACATTTCTGAAGATGGCTACCTCTTGCTGATGGTGATCATGCTGTGGTGTTTTGGAAACTTACAGGACAAAGTATGTTTTGGCAGTAACTGAGCACAGAGCATTCCAAGATGGGAGGCTTGTTAAGGTGAGGACTTGGCACTGAATGGCAGACTCATGTAAACATCTGAGATCAAGCAGAACATTTCCATTTAATTGTGATCCCCAAAATTACTTTGGTCGGTACAACTGCTTAAACATATCAACATAAGGCTCAAGATTTTCATTACAATATAGCATTCACATGAAAACACTTTAAGCAGCATAACATGCTTAGTATTTGACAAAACATCCTCCAGATATCTGTACAGAATTATTTTGATACACAGTGTTTCTGGAACAAGATCTAACCCTTACAACATAAAACACAAAACTTCTTTTTGTCAGTGGTTAACAGCTGGTTTTGGTGATGTGTTTGCCATAAAAACTCTAGCAACAAATGCTTTTCAATGTGTTCAAGACCAAGATATAGTTCTATATAATCTATACTTTAAATGAAGATTCTGCTTCCATGGTTTTGTACATTTATTTGATGGAGTATCAGATTACACAGTCATAAAATTCTATTTACTATTTAAAGTAAAATGATAAATGTTATGAAAAAATACCTTTATTACATCAGTGATGCTTTAACTAAAGTGAATATTATGACTATTAACCAGGAGTTGAAAGTTTTGGGCCCTGATATTGAAAGCACTTCTATATGTCCTTAGCTTTACATGTAGGGAGTCTCCCTGGCAAGAGAGGGACTACTCTCATGGGCGTTGTTAAGTGTGTGCCTAAAGTGTGCAGACTGAGGGCCAAAGTACTTGGAGAGGCGCGCACGTGTCATACAGAGAAACATTCTCAGAATATAAATAAAATTTGGTTTTTTTAGTATATACATATACTGAAAACTAATATTCTTAACTAAAAGGATGTGTTTTCTTTTTCTCTCTTAAAAATGCATATATTCCCATTTCACTCAGAAAGTGCTTATGTATTCTCAGCTAGATAATTTACATCATCAGCTGTGAATCTAGCATGGACAACAAATCTAATCCAAGAATGTCTTATCAGCAGGAAGTACTGAGGGAAGAGAAGGCTGGCAATTGTTTCTATATACCTTGTATTAATAACAAACCTTCTCATAGAGAAGAATAGACTTTTAAATATTTTCAATCCTGATATATATACAATGATAAAAATTCACATTTTCATGCTTTAGTGAGACACTTTAAAATAAAATCCTCTCAGAGTAGCAGGCAGCTCTCAGAGTAGCTATGTCCAGTTCCTAGCAGCTGCCTGACATTCAGCTCTAGTACCAGAAGCTTAAACTCTTGATAGCTGAGCAACCATGGGGAGAGAAAACACAGTTCCACTAGACTTGGAAAAGGAAAAAAGAAAAGAAAAAAGCAAGTGGTGGGTCTTTTTATTTCTCACAACAAGACCAGACCATTTATGTTTCCAGTCCCATCAGACCTGCACTGTACCATTTCTGATGGCAGGGCCCAAGTGCAATGTCTGTTCCACACAGTCCTCAGTAGTCTAAAAGAAATGTACCCATCGCACAGCAAGAGAAAAATAGCCCTTTGAAGCACAGCTGAACCCCTCTTCCCATGAATAGGCAGAACACCTATCTATTGCACCAGTTTTTCCTATGTACCAGGAAGTATCCCCAGGGTTGATGCCTTTCATGGCAATCTAGATGCACTTTTCTGATAAATTCAATGTCTCTGTGGGGAAGGTGACCTGGAGAGGGCCACTTTTGGATGTGGAGCTGGCCCCGCCGCCAGACTTGATTTCATTCACCAGGAGGACACTCTCGGAGTCCTGTCCCTGTGAGGAGTCCGAGGTCTCGGAGCTGCGCAGTGTCCTTACAGATGTGGTGTCGGACTGGGCCAAGCTGGCGCTGGGACCTGGGAGCAGCACGTGGCCCCCGATGCTGCTTTCACTTAACTCCGGGGGGTAGAGCAGCGTTTGGGAGGTGCTGCTGATCTCCCTCAGCTCACGGGAGATGAATGAGGGTGACTGACTTGACATGGCAGAGGAGGTCCTGCGCCCATCCACGCAGTTGAAGTTGCCCCCTGAGTGCTGCCTCCGAGCCCCTCCAATACGGCAGAAGAGGCACTTGATCTTCTCAATGGCTTTGCTGAGCACAGTCTTGCGGAGGAGGATGTAGACCCATGGGTCCAAAATGGGGTTCACTGAGGCGATGCGGATGGCTTGCAGGTCAGGGTTTTGCCTGACATCCTTCACTGGTGCCGGCTGGTACAGCTGGTTCACGAAGACACGGACCTACCCAGGACATGAGGGAAAAGGAAGACACAGTTACACAATTGCATCAAGAAAGTAAAGTTTACATTTCGAAGCAGAGATCTACATTTGCTGCTGCAAGCTATGACAGAAGAAGAGGCTGGCGAGGTCAGGCATATCAGACTGGCGGCCCTGAGTTCATTTTTCGAAATAGCAAAAAAAAAATCAGACAGATGAGAATTGGCCACCTATGTTACATGTAGGAAAGGACTGGATTTTTCTCTTTTTTTGCCTCATAATTAATCCCTGAACCTCCAACTTTTGGCTGATGTTTTTAAAAATTCCTGTGAACAAAGATGTAGACTTGTATCCTGCCTCCTTGGTACACCTTGAGTCTTATGCTACCTGCAACGAGGTAACTGACTGGGGAGACCCGATCGGTTCCTCCAGCAAAGGCCTTATCATCATTTAGAAATGAACTCAAGCACAGATGATAATCCAAGTACGCAAGACACTGGAAACAAGACCAGAGTTGTTGATTCACGAGTTTAGAAATGCATTTTCCTGGCACCTGTCCTTACTGGAATCGTTTATATAACCTGAAATGTTCGCTTGCTGCAGCATGGTTTGGAAAAATAGAAATGTAAAAAAAGAAGGGAGGGAAGAAAAAGAAAAGTTCTCCTACACAAGCCAGCATTTTGGTTTTACCTACAAAGATACTGAAGAAGTGGTCAAGAATTTAAGACGTTGAAGTTGCTGTGTGAAGTGACTATTTAATTAGCAATTTTAGTTTATCATGCACAAAATTTAAATCTAAAGGATCCTGTCTTCTACACAGAAATGTCTTCTTCAGCTTATTCATCTAGCTGCTTCTTCAACTGGTCCCTTTCCTTGTTTAGAAGCCACTTTTGTAAATGGTACTATGAGTTAGGCACAGTTCAGTTTCTTGGATATCATCTTTCTAGTGTCACTAAGGAGAATGGCATCACAGGAGTTGGTTATGTTGATCAGTCTCTAATAGCTGTTCTCCACTTTAGCAAAACTGTGCAATGTCCAATTACAGGAAGGCCTAGGAAAGCCACTGAAAAGTGGATAGTGAAGATTCTATTTTCTTCAGATTCTCTAAGGTAAGTCAAAATAAATAATTATATTTTTATCTGATACAATAAAAATCCAATAGCAAAATGATGAGGTTTTAGAATCTCATCCTTTACTCCTGAAATGAATCAAGTCTTGCCTAGCTAGGAGGTTACAGACAAGGAAGCAAGCAAGCATTTAAATAAATAAGCCAAAGTAGGACAGCCCTCTTAGGTAATTTTTATTAGAAGTCCTGCATGTGAAGCCATCCAAGTCTGATGAAAACTTTCACAATACTTGAGAAATCTTCCTGCAAGAGGGCAATGTGGTGGCATTCAGCCTTGTCAGGATTCAGAGATGGAGTGTGCTCCAAAGCTATCAATGAAGTATGTTTAGAATAACACAACGTCCCTCTGTGGAAGCCCTGTGCATACAGCCTCTCTCAAACAGTCTGTCAAATTGATGGTTGACTGTATTTTCTTTCTCAGCACTTTTCTCTAGGATTATGGGTAACCTAGTGAATTCAAAATATGGGAAAATCTTGAATTTAAACAGCAATATAGTGATCCCAGTTCTCATTACTTTTTATGATTTCTAACACAGCAGATGTCTTTTTGACAACTAATTTCCTGACCTTATTTATCTCTTAAGCCAAATGTGCCATTCAGGTACTTCAAAGAGTATTCCTATGCATAATGAACTTATTTTTACGGCTTTTTCCCCCTTTTATTAAGCACTTTCCTATTATTTTTAATATTTTTCTTTTTTTTTAACCATTTATTTTATAAATAAATGTATTTATACACATTTAAATTTAACCTACTTGTTTTATAAATAATTTTCGCTACTTATGTTATAAATAAACAACAAATAAATGGTTTATAAATGAATTCTTTTAAAATAAATAGCTTAGAAATAAATTCTTCTAAAATAAATAGCGTCCTTTGCGATGTTGTGTCGCTATGTGGTTCCATGACTAAGAGAAGGCGAGCCTCTCCAGTAGCCGGGATTTTTAAATACCTGCAGTTTCGCTGTTATTCGTTGATGATTCCTTAAAAAACGTCCATAATTAGGGATGGAGGGGGTCCCGTCCCGCCGGGGGCCGGGCGGTGCCGTTCCCGGGCTCACCGCGAGGTGGCACCGCTGCCCCGCCCGAGGGGACTGTACATGGATGTGCAGTATACGTGTGTGTGTATATATAAAATATATACCTAATATGTAGTATATGGATGTATAAAGTGCATGTATATATATGTATTTATAACATATAACTATATGCAGGTCACATATATAATCGCGCCCAGGCCGGGTGTCCCCGGGGGGATGGGGGGGCATCCAACCTGCACCTACATCTCAATGCTTCCCCAAACGCCCCTTTCCCTGCCCCGCACCGCAGACCCCTCGTGCAGGCGGAGGCACCCCGCATCCTGTGGATGCCGGCGGTCTGTGTGTATTTCAGGCGCTGAGCACAGGGCAGGTGCATGCCCCACGGCGGGGACCCTCCCTGCCAGCAGCTCACACAGCCCCACGCAGCCACGGCTGGGGACAGGAGACGTGCGTAGGGAGGGATGTCCGCTGACAAACTCACCCGGGTCAAACAACCAGAAGGCACGCTTTGAAGACAACAGAGGCAATACACAGTTCAACTCGGAGACGTGATTTTTTATTTTTTTTTTAATCTTTTTTTTTAACTTGCAGCTATAGTTACACGTCAGTGATTTAATAGTCGGATTGTTCTTTTGATAAGCAGCACGTGAAACTAAGGTACCTGTTCCACCTTTCTCTCTCTACCTGGCAGACTTTGTGGAAAGGCGAAAATGTCTTCAGGTGGTGGTTCTGTGGCTGAAAAGGACTATTGCTGATGGTACAGTGCAGTTTGCTTTATGCTATCTCTGCATGCTTTATTTCCTTTTGACTGATACACAGCATGTATAGGTTAAACATTCATAGAGTGGACCTATTCAGTGGAAATTCTGACTGTACAAAACTGTTTCTACTTCCCAGAAAGGTCCCATAGATCTTATTAGAAGCTTCCCAGAATGTCATATGCATGTATCAATTCAGACCTGTGACTGGGGTTACATCTTAAGCACAATAAGGTAGAAAATTTATCTATGTTGGAATGTCAGTTCTATCCTTCTTCACTTATTGGTGAAACAACATTTACTAACGTATCATATAAAAGAACAGCAAGCAAGGTACCCTGTTTCAGCTAAAAGTCCTCTGCTGCAGGAGGTAACATGATAAAAAGATACTGCCTTGCATCTGCTGAGCAAGTGCCAAGTAAGTGGAATCCACTAAGTTATCTAATCCGATGCTTGAATTTGTGCAATTTGAAATCCTAATTAAAGAAAGAAGGAAGCCAGAACAATTCAAATCTCTAAAGAACGAGTTTTGTATGTTAGCTTTGTAACGGTAGAATCCAGACAATGTATCTTATTTAAAAGTATGAGCAGTTTGTTTGCAATTAAGAAGCACATAGCTCTAAGGTACGTTGAGTTTATGCTCATGATAGGTAGTCGTGGGATCAAAGTTCTGCGTGCTGTTTGTGCTTTTCTTTTGTACTAACTACAGATGGAAGTCATGATTTCTAATCCTATGAAGCATTATAAAGTGACTTTTATAGTTACAGTCACACTAGTAATTGTCTTCACAGCTCCTACCTGCCCTCAAAATCTCCCCACATGCTGATAAGATAAATTTAAAAAACGTATATGGCAGTAAGCAGGAACAAGTTTTTCAGCTCCATAAGCCAATAACCTTTGCCCTTCAAGGGGTTAGTGTCTGCTTGGTGGATACTCCACTACTAAAAAATAATGTCTGACACCTTGCAGTCTGACACTGCAGACAGTGCCTGATATTAAAAAGTTGAAAGCAGCCAAGCCAAAAGAAAATCCACTTTTAGTTCAATTAAACATCAAGTTAGAAACTCCTGATTATTTCAGGCAATCAACAAGATGTACACCCTGAAACATTACATTTTATTTTTCATCATAATTTAACAACAATGTTCAGTGGTCAGGATGAGAAAAAGACCTCACACTTAAAAATTTTAAGAGTATTTGACAAACTGCGGGACAGAATTACAGACTTTGAGTAGTGTGTGCCTATTTACTCTTGAAAGAGTTTAGTGTTCTTTAAAAGGCTGGATAATAATTTCTACTCTCTCCTTGACAAAATCCCTCCTAATATATCTTATTCCCTACATTTTACACTGTCCAATTCTAATTTCTAAAAACTCAAAATATTTTAAGAGATGACATAAACAGTGTGGAGATAAGAGTCAGCACATAACCTATGAATTTTTCTTATTTAATTTTTAAACAACTGTCAGATTTGTGTCTTTCACACCGCTTTCTGCACATTGAGAACACACTGTTATATCAGAAGTTTCCTTTCACAATTTTTTTCATTTAACTTCTCTGATAAATTTGATCAGCTCCCAGTTCTGTCAAATTCATTCATCATTTTACATAATCCCCATGATCTTGTTACAGCACTTGTTACTGTAAAATTTTGCTGATTTTATGAGTAAGTCACTAAAACACTAAACAACCCTACTTGTGAACTATGTGCTGAAGCATTTCATTATTAAAAACTGCTGTTCTCTGTGACTCAGTTATTTCAGAGCTATTTAATATTTCAAGACCTGAGTTTTGTTTTTTTTTTGTCAAACCATAAGTATCTGCTATCTTATTGTCTTGTGAAAATGTTCATTCTAAAATGTTAGAGGTTTATGTGTCTCTTTCAGCAGTTGCTTTGCTCTGACTTAACTGGTGGTTTATTCAGCTGAAATCATCAGCAGGAAGTCAGCTCCCCAGAAAACTTCAGTCACAAAGCACCCTCTGAGCCCACTCTGTGTGTCTGAATCATGCTGGCACCACCACTTCACCATTTGTATAGTCTTGATGACTGCCAGGCTGACCTATTATAGGTGAGCCTCTCAGTCAGTGAGGACTTTCTAAAACTCCTCTGAGTCATGAAAATGTAAGTCTGTATCTTAGTAATTTACATATTTCTGCTAGTGGCTCGTTCCCAGGATTTATAGCATAAAAGTGTCACTTCTTAGAGTTTCCCCATTCTTAACCTCAGTGTACATACACCCAGAGGGCTTAACACAGTGTCATGCATGGCAGTACATCATGGCACAAAGAAGCACATGTGGCTGTGGCTTATTCCCACAGAGGGAGGCAAATGACTTAAAAAATCTACTTAACAATGAAGAAATTTAACCACACTGGACACTTTGATGATGTGAATCTATGTGGTTATTTAGTTGGGTTTTTTTTAGAGAAAGGTTCCTTTTATTTTTAGTCATACATTTAAGTGAAATTAGAGTCTCTTACCTCATTTCAGATATAGAAAATATGTGCTGGTTTAGCAGGGAAAATCTAACTTATGTGAACACTCCCAAGGTAACATTGTGCCTTTGTAAGAAGTGAAATCAAGGTCTGGGAGAACTACACACCTTTATCACCTGCACCTTCACATACCTCTGCTATATGCAAGTTTTTCAGTAGCTACCGTTTAAATAATAAACCTATTGCCTCATCCAGCTTCATTAATTTTAACTCCCAACGATCCAGTTCCCTTTCTGGTAACCCCTACCTCTTGATTTTTTCCCCCCTTTTTTTTTTTAGGTTTATGTGAAAGACTGCCTAGGTCCAAATGGATATAAACAATTTCATTTTCCATTTCACATCCAGTCTCCTCAGCCTTCCTCTAGCTGCTTTGCCACAGGATAAAGTTTGGCTTTTTTCTGAAACTGCTGAAGTCTATCTATCATGTTACAACACTGTATTTAATTCACAGAACCTATTCCCTGCATTTACCAGCACCTCTTGAAAATGCAGTATTGTTCCTTTTGTGAAGTAGCTGTTTTCATGCTAAGTTAATCAAATTAAGTAGTCACCCCTCGCTACTGTCGGTGTTTGGGCCACCTGATGCATCCCCCTGCAGCCAGTCAGCTCACTCCCGCAGCTTCTGGAGCTGGACTGCGGGGCAGGCTGTCTAACGCGTGTGCTCCTCCCAGGGACACCCTGTGTGCAGCTGCGGCAGCACCTCTCGACCTCCTTCAGATGTCAAGCAAGGAGCACATTAGGCACTGTGCTCGGTCATGCCTCGGCAAAGTGACAACGCCGAAGAACAGGAGCCGGCAGCCTGGGCACTGGTGCTCCAGCACAGCTACACTTCACTAGCTCCTGTTTATGTTAGTAATGTGGCAAAACTGGCCCAACCCTTGTGATTACAGCTCCTCTGAGCTGAGGGGACGGACTCGCTGACAGCTGAGTCCTGTTCACATGCCCTTCTCTAAACTTCCTTACACTGTTTTGCATCCCCAGCTGGCCAGCTGTATTTGACATACATTATACCCCCTCTGTGACAGAGGGATCACCCTACTGATGATAAACCACCTTAAAACAATCCTTCCAAAAACACCCTTCTGTCTGACAACCACTGCATGGGTCCCTACTGTGTTTTGGAACATGGCAAATAAGGCAAGACAGCTACTTGTTTAATGTCTCTGAGCCAGAGGAGGACAGAGGTTTGCCAAGCTTTATTATGGTGCCTGCCAAACAAGAACTGAGCTTCCAGCTGGTGGGTTTCATTTGGGTTTGTCTTTCTTGGAGATAAGGTGGAGGAACAGAAAAATGTGGATTCCGAGTGTTCGATTTAATGACACTAATTATATCAGCCTTTTCAGAAAATTAGCAAATGGTTAGTGGTAATGTTATTTGACATTTCAGTATGATCTCAAAGTTTATGTGGGCCAGATTCCTCCAACACTCATTTAACTGAGCAATACTGCAACAGGTGGTTCCACTGAGTTTACTCCTCCTACTGTGTGGGGAGCTCCTGGAGGGATGTCTGTGTGGGATCTACCTCAGAGATCATGCATGACTCCCTGAGGAAGGGAAGCTTAGCTCAGGTTTTGGTTGTCAGGCACTCTGAACGTTGCTGGTGCTAGGTGAACACAACCCTGTCTTCCCTCTGCACATCAAGGATCGCTGTACAGCATATACTTTCCTGTTCAGCAGCAGTATGCACAAATTTGAAACACACCAAACATCTAGAAATGCAGGCCAGACCCAAACCTCACTCATCACAAATTAATTTTGCAGGTGAACTTTAAAGTGCCTTTAGCTCTCAGTAGGATTTTTGCTATGTGAATTCCAGCTGAACGGCAGAACGATCATTGAGAATTTTTGGCACTCTATTTTAACCAACCAAAGGAGTCCAGGACTTGGGATAAGCATGTTTCTTTTTGTGTAAATATAAATCTACTCAACTTTCTCTCATCACGCACGTATGTTAGCAGCCTTTGAGTTATTATAACCCTTTGTGACACTAGCTAAACAGGAATCTGTCCTACAAGCACAGACTAGGAGGAAAAAAGACTTTGCATCTGTTTGATGGAACAGAAGTAAGGTTGCATGATGTTACTCACCACCAGAGGAATGGAGCAGATCACCACCACCAGGGAAGTGGCAATGAGCAGAATGACCATCTGGATCTCTGCTCCGGCCATCCGACGGAAGCTCCGGCGTCTGCGAAAGTCAGATAAACGGCTGGAGGTGGTGTCTGTCCCCAGGGACGTGCGTCTCATGAACTGGCGGTGCATGCGAATGAGGGCCACGCACACCAGGATGTTGCAGATCACAGTCACCATGATCAGAAAGGAGCTGAAGCCTGCATACATGTAGGAATATGCTGCATGGGTGGCCTCCTTTGTTCGCCAGTCTATGAAACACCAAGTGTAAGGGTACTGCATGGTAGATTTGCCGAGCCCCATGCTGGGGAGGGCGCAGAACAGCACGTTGGAAGCGTAGATGGCAAAGAGTGTGAGCCCTGCCAGCTTCTTGTCCACGTAATGGTTGTAGAAATAGGCATGGTTAATGGCCAGGTATCTCTCTATAGACATGGCACAGATAATGCTGAGGCCAGAGAGTCCAAAGAAGAGGAGGATGAAGGAGCTGTACTCACACAGAGCAGGTCCTCCTGGCCAGCGGTTCTGCAGGTAAGTGGCAATCGTGACTGGACTCACCAGGCAGGTCCCCAAGAGATCGGTGACAGCCAGCCCACAGACCAGCGTGTAGAAAGTGGTCTCCTTCTGCTCCTTCCTGGACTTGCAGAGCACCACGATGGCTATGAGGTTGCCCACCACGCCGAAGATGAACATGACGGTGGGGATGGTGGGGGGCTTCCCGCCCTCGGCCCCGCTGGCGGTCCCGTTGGCGGAGCCGTTCGCAGGTGACATGATGGTGGAGTCGAATGACATGATGCTCACACTGCAGGCGGCGAGTCCAGAGACGGCAAGGTCGGCTCCGAAAAGGAAAGGACGAGGAAGGAAGGGACGGGGGTTGTTTAGTGAGAAAGTAAAAATTCAAATGAGCAAGAAGTTTAAAGAAAAAAAAAAAAGTGGCGTGTTTCAGTTAAGGAAAGAAAGAAAAAAAAGTCCTAAAAAGGGGCCGAAGAGGGGTACCGTCCGGCAGCCACCGACCGCAGCCGGGGGAGTCGTGGCTGCCTGTTCCTGCCGCAGCTCCGCGCCCAGCCCGGAGGGGGATCGGGGATCGGGTCCCGAGCCAAGCGGGGCCGAGCGGAGTCGCCTCACCGCCTCTCACTCCGACGCCGGCCAGCGCTCAGCGCCGCGCTGGGGCGGCCCTGCGCGGGCGTGCGGAGGTGCCCGAGGGGGCGGCGTGAGAAGGTGCCGAGGCAGCGCGGTGGCCGCGGATCATCCCCGTCCCGCCGGCCGGCGGTGTGCGGGGCGGTGCGGAGCCGTGCGGGGAGCGGGCGCTGTGTCCGTGCCCGCGGCGCTCCCGCCGAGTTTCGCCGCGGAGGGCGGGGGCGGCCCGGGCAGCTCCTGCCGCCGCTCCCCGCCCTCGCGCGCCATTGGCCGCGCCGCCCGGGGCAGGTTGAACGGGGCCGGGCCGGGCCGAGGCGGGCGGAGCCGGGCGCGGAGCGGGCACCTGTCCGAGAGCTCCGCGCCCCCCGCGGCCGGAGCCGCCTGTGCCCCCGAGGGGCGGGGGGCGAGGAGTGTGAGAACCGGCTGCTCGCGGCTCCCCCAAAGCGCTGGACGGCGCCCCAGGGGAGCGGTGTTTCCCCGGCAGCTGCCGCGCCCACCGTGCTCCGCCGTGGGAGCAGGGAAGGGAGCCCGGGCTCCACGGGCAGGGCTGAGCCCGTGGGAGCCCCGCTCGTACGCGGGCCGCTCGTCACAGAGGAGATGCCACATGCCGGCAGCCGGTGCTCTGGTACCGGGGCAGCGTGACCGCCTTGTCCCACTGAGATCTGATGTACGGCTGATTTCCTGATGTACTGTCTGAATCTGGCCTCTGTTTTGCGTGGGTACTGAGCACAGGAAGGGTGTGTGTACATTCAAGGGATGCATTTGTATGTTCCAAGAACTTGTTGGGTCTTGACTGAGACAATCGCGTATGAATTGGAAATAGGGTTGCACTTGTTGGCAGAGCACTATGATTGTAGTTCAGTCTTATCTGGGCTGATGGAAGGGCAGCAGTCTCTTTATGCAGTGCCATGTGTGGCTTTCACCCGAGAGATGATGGTGGTGATGTAGTCCCTAGCCCAGAGATGTCCACGCCAAACCTACGACCACAAGTATGTGCATGAGTGTTTGTACTAGTGACCTGTGCTAATGCTTTTGGCTGAGGGATGAAGCTCTGCACTGTCACAATGGACTTCATACCCAGGTTCAGCTGGTCTAATGCCCTTTCTTGTACACTTGGTGACCTTAGTTGATAAAAAGAATACAACAACCTGTGTCCCAAAGCATGACTTTTATATCCTCACAGGAACCTCCTCTCTGACAAAGAGAGGCAAAATGTCATAAAAATCTATTACTTGTTAGTCCTATTATCCTCCTCTCTCTATTTTTTTTTTTAAGGCCTGTGAACATGATGCCTGTGGACTTGCTATCGGTAAAGGTACAATAATACCATGACATACTGATGACAAAAATACTGACAGAACAAAATATGTGAGGACAAGTGTGTACTGTGGGAAAGAGAAGAAAGAGTTTCAGTTTTCAATGCTGTATGAGCAGACATAAAGAAAAAAAGCTTTTTTTTATTTGATCAGCTTTTTAGTTATCTAACTGCTTTGAAAACTGAAATTCAGGTTTAGTAAAAGCTTTTATGTAGTGCATATAGAGATAAAGAACCTATGGCAGTGGTGTTGATCTGGTCTGCTCAGAGAAAACAAACAGCACTTTTCCTTTCATTTTGCTAGTATTGGCAGCTTTTTGTCTTTTACAAAATTAGAAAGTCATTCTGTCACAAGCACAGAGGTACACGTGGGAGCAGAGGTTGCTCAATTAGGTTTGCCTAATTGTCAGAAGCAAATTAGAAGCACTTCAAAATAATTCTCAAAGAAAGTACAGCACAAAGGTTGTTTTTTCATATCTTTTAAACAGTTTTCTGACTGTTCCAGGAAACCTGAACCAGGTTCAGAGCAAGCTCTTAATTCAGGAAGTGTAATTGCATGTGCTTTCTCAATAGTCCTTCTTTCCTGCACTGATACTTTGGTGTTCTGGCATTAGAGGCCATAATTTGGGATTAAATTGACACAGGTGCAGCAATATTTACTAGTATGGGAAAAGAACTACCTTGCTTCTGTGAAGCGGTACAAAGGTTTTTGATGACTAAAGGCAGAGGAAATTATCTGTGTTTCTTTGTTGCTGCCTTTTTTCCACTTTTCTTATCTGCCCATCCAGTCTTTTGAGGTATTTAGACCATCTCAAAACAGGCTGTGTGTCTTCAGAAGGCTCAGTCTATAGTAGAGGTTGCTCAGGTCGTTCTGTGGGTGCATTGACATGAGTGTATATGTGAAAGAGTGAATGCTATCTTTTGCTCTGTAAGGTCTGTCTTATAATGGATGCATCTGAAGAACTAATTAAAAGGTGTGACAAAGGAAAATCAATGAAGAAACAACAAAAGTATAATTTTGAGTGCAAAGATAGTAAGATCAGTTTTGTGAAACAATGTTAGTTCTTTACTTAGAGAATATTATAGAAGTCACCCACAGAACTGTGGGACAGGTTTCATGTTAGCTTACTGTGTCTTCCCACTGCGTAGAACTTTCAGAGTTTTAGAAAAACGCAGTAACTTTTGGGAGTTTCCCTCTGAACTAATGGTAGAACTCCTAGTCAAGATGAAATGTATAATCATGTGAAATCCTTAGTCTTCAGAGCAAAGAAGAGACTCAAAGTGGAACTGAAAATATGAAGAAATTCCACTTGTAACATGAGTTGTCATGCTCTCATAGCTGAAATGTCACATGTTGTATCATTGAGTAACCACTAAAGAACTTCTGTTTGTGAGGAACGACTTAGGTGAGAAAATATGATGAATTAAAAATGAAAGCTTTAGAGTGGTAACCATCTATGGAAATTCCCCAATTAATTTAAAAAATACTAGGTTAGAAAACAGAAGGACAGACAAACTAGTTAGAATTTACTTTTACTTGCCTTAGAGTAAACTTTTCTGATTATAATGTTACAATTTTTAGAAGGTTAATTCTGAAACATGTGAGTCAACTACTATAGCCTAATTAGTTGAGCTGTGTACCTAACTGTGCTCATAGTTCTAGCCTGATGAAAGATTTTAATTAAAATATTTGACTTTTTTTCTTCCATGGCATATTTATTCAGTGTGTCTCATCTGCCAAGTGATATCCCTTATAAATCTCCTTTAGCCAGCTGATGGTTCCAACACCTTACCTGCACTGCTCAGAGGCAGCTGGAACATAGGCAAATAAACTATGCACTGGTTTCCCTCCTGTGTGTAACTGTGGTTTTAACACCAAAATGCTCATGTAGACATTTGAACTGATTGGCATTTTCTGGCAGTGCTTCTACGAGCTCTGCTTCCAGAGGAGCTGTGTGTTCAGCAGTGGAAGTGTATATACAGCCAATTTTGGAGCCTTTGGACTGCTCTTAGTGTGCTGCAGGTCTGAAAAACATTTTGCATGTTAAACTCCCATTACATATCTGGAGTTCAGTAACATTTTTGACTTAACAGTTTGCTAACCTTTCACCTTTCATGGGAAAGTTGTGTATGGGAAAACTTTATTGTTGCTTTTTTGCTTAAATTTTGTTCAGCTGTCATACTTTTGACACATAAAATTTTTCAGGAGAAAACCCAACTGTTGGAGTAAACTCTGTCTGTATGCCAAAATAAAATAATTATTAATAGACAACAGAGGTAGACTGAACCAAATGTTACATAATGATCTTTCTTCAATGAATAATTAAATGAAAAATTACACAAGGAGTAAGTTGAAAAAAAATATTTCAAAGGAAGTGGAAATTCTGTAACAGCATTTGACAGAAGTAGCATTGTAAGTAGATAAAACTTTTATATTTTAAATATTATAATACTTTTCTGCCCACATATTTTTGTATAAAATCATCACAGCTAGTAACGGTAATATTTATTTTTTTTAGGAACTCTGGTTATTACCAGTATTACTAGCAATGTTACTAGCACTTCTCGTACATTTCCGTTGTTCCTGATAAAACATCTTGATGAGTGGGGGCTTTCCCAGGGCGGGTGAATTTTCTGGTGAGTGAGAGCAGTCGTGTCCCATTCCTGCTCTTCTTGCTGCATGACTATCTAGGAGAGAGCTGCAAGCTGCCACTGCCAGGGGATCTAGTGGTGCTCTGGCATGCAAGGCACCTCTGCACTCCCGTGGGACACTATCATGCCAAAATACACAGCTCTGTAATTTACTCCACTGTCATGTGTTCCATATTAGTCAATCATGCTACTGAATTTTGGTTTTTTTTTTGTTTGTTTGTTTGTTTGTTTGTTGTGGTTTTTTGTTTGTTTTTTTTTGGGTTTTTTTGTTTGTTTGTTTTTTCCCTGTTTAAATGATGCTGTTAATCTTTATAGTACACTGAATGGGTTTTTCCTCTGTAATAGCATTTGTCACTGTGGTGATACATAGCTCTATTTTAGCAGTTATGAAGTCTGCATTAATAGTTAAAATACTTTTAAGTTATTTTTTCAATTCATTTCTTTGGAGCAGTGTAGGTTAAAATAGCTTCTCTCTCAACTGTTGCTTATACTGCTTTTGTTTTGGGGCTTGTTTTGGTTTTTTTGTTTGTTTGATTTGTTTGTTTTGTTTTGTGGGTTTTTTTAAGTTTGGCGGGTTTTACTTGCCTTTCAGAGGCCAACAGCAGAAATGGGAAGTTCTTAGAAGAGTCCTTAAAATAATTTTGACTATTTCAAGCATTACCTGATGAGTTGTAAGTAGCCAACTAAGTCAGACCCTATGCAGAAAAAAAATGTTTTGAGTTAAATGCCTCTTGGGCACAAACTGTTACCTTCACTGAAGTAAAATAGTATTTTAAAATAAATGCTGGATTAGTTTTACAGGGGACTTTAGAATATACTTTGAAAATATTAGTAATTGGAGGTTTTTGTATTTTATTAGCTTTCTGCAGCTGGTGCTGTGTGGTGTTTCATTTTGTTGTGTGGAGTTGCACTACAGTAATCAACAGCTGTGGTGGAAGCTGAAACAGCCCGAAACTGCACAGGAAGTAGTTATCTGGCAGGTCCTGTCCCAGTCTAGCTGTTCTGCAGATTTTCCTTGAGAAATAGTAAGACTGAAGACCCTTTCCAAGGGTCCTGACTGTAATGCTGGGGCAGTATCTGTGTGCCAGAAATTTCAACAAAGTATCAGGCTTTATTCTATTTGGGTTTTTTGTTGGTTGGTTTTTGGTTTTTTTTCCTTTTTTTTTTTTTCTGGAGGTGTGATGATGGTATTCTAGGGTGTGTTTCACAGCTATATTCTGTGGCTTTGTAGAAAGAACTGAAGCTGTGCATTTTTGTTTGAAAGTTGGAACTTTTATCAACTCTTAAAAGCTGTGTACCAAAGGCACCTGTGGTGAGATCAGTGAACCTGTGATTTTTGCAGCTGGATTAACAGTCATGGAAGTGGCTTAACTCATGATATGGTTTTGTAGCATTCCTTTCTTTTTTGTCATACTTGGCTTTGTTTTTTGTTTAACACCTCCATGTAAAATAAACTGAAGTTTCTCTGGAAAGCATACAAGCTGTGTACAAACTGTGTTCTCTGTTTCTATCATGATGCACTCCAAGAAGATGGTCAGTAATTTTGAGACGAAATTTATTTTCTTCCATGAAGGTACCTGGACCATCTTCAGAAAGAGGGACGAATCCTTTATAGTATATGCTGAGGCTGTATTCTACCTTGGCATCATGAAGGCTGGCTTGGGCATGCGATTTGAGGATAGATGTGAGTTATGATCAGCCAAAAGTTTAATAGAAGTTTCTTCTTGTACCATCCTGCCCACTGTGGGGCTGGATTTGAAAGTGTTTCTAGCTGTCAGGATGGATTAATAATTAGTAGTGGAATGCAATGGCTCTTTTGTTATCTGGTGGAAGAATTATCTGAATAAATGCTGAATCTGGGCTCTTTCAGAAGGATTTTTCTTTTTTTATATTGCTATTGCAATTATTCAGAAAGTTTTTGTACACTATGTAGTTACCGTATGTGATCAAGTGTTGCACAGGGTGAACTATATCACATTAAGTATTGAATTCTGAAAGATTCCAGACCAAGAAAATAATAGTACAAACCAACAAGCTACCAGATACTATTTGTAAATCAGCAGCTTTGTTCTTAGAAAAATCTACTTAAGCTCATTGAAAAAAGGCTAATTTTGTGTGAATGATTCATGTATTAGGTGAGTCATTATCTTTCACTAACATGACACTGGCTGCAAAATCGTTGGAATAAGCTCCAGCTTTAGTAACTCTGCAACAAATGATGAACTATATTTGCTGCTGAATGCCTCAAAGAAGGTCGGCAAGTTTTTAAGATGTTTTCATGCCTGTAAATTCTCTCTTATTCCAGCAGAGGGTAGTTTATCCTCTAGGAAGCTAGGTGTGCTGAAGGAATGATCAGGAAAGGTAACTTAATGATTCCCATTTCCTCTTATTTTAGATAGGGCAATAAAAATTAACTTTAACAGACTGACCTCATAAGATTAACAAATACTGAAACATACTGTTAGGCTACAGTATGTTCTTAGGCCGGGACTGGAAAAGGCAGCCAAATTCAACAGTAGTCCCATTTCTGTCCTGCCACCAAGTGCTTAATTTGCCCTTCAAGAATTACTGCAGTTTGTTTGTCTGAGAACAGTTGCATTATCAGCCTGATGCTTAAGGGCTACTTCACTTTCATTTGTCAGCTAGTAAAGTAAAT